>NC_133027.1:39020000-39341785 GCF_048771995.1 Taeniopygia guttata
ACCATCAGCAGAAAGTGTACTTGGGAGTGGCAGTGGCCCTCTTTTAGAGAAATATGAAACAGGTTGGAAAAACACTAATAAAACTTGGGAGGAAAATAGTCTATGATGTCAACATAGCCTTCAAATCCATGAACAGTATTTATTAAAAAAATAAATATACACTTATGTCACGCTCTTGTCATTAACATTTAATGTGCAAAGAGTGGGTGAACATTCTATATTTAATTAAAACACAAAATTATTACTTCCATCTGCACATGCAGACCTGAGAAGTGGCTTAAGGTACACAAAAAATTTACATCTGGTATTCAAATATAAGTGTGGGGGGACATTTTAACCATATCAGGTGTCACACCATTCCTCCAGAGTAGAACAAATACAATACGTTATTTATTAATATTTGAAAACATTTTCAATATTTGAAGTTTCTTGGGCACTTGTGTAGAGTTTAAATCATGTAAGTGAATCACAGCTTCCCAGGGTTAGGATATCTCTTCAGTTATTTTCATTTCTTATTTTCATTTTATTTTTCAGTTCCTTTGGAAACCCACACAGAATTTTCTTTTTCTCAGTGTGGCTTTTTCAGTAATTTGTTTGTTCTACATTTAGTGCCAAGGAGCACAGACCATGTTAAATCCATACAGCAGCTTGCGATGTCCTGAACCATATGCTATTTTTACAGCAGGTCACCTGTGGAAATGCTTTTTTCAATCAAATCCTCCTCTTGGCTTGTCACTCTGCTGGTTCACACTGGGGCTAATCCTGGTGCTGCCACTCTGCAGCCACCAAAGCCACCATCTGCTCTTTGCCCTACTCAGGCCTTTGATCAAACAGTAAATCAATCCTTCAGGATAGGGAAGGATTTCCTGGGTGCTGGCCATACGGCAACATATTTGGTCATTGCATGGAGCCCTGGGTAGCACTGTGATCTCTGGTAAGTAACCTACCTTCCCATTATCTTCACTTGGACTTACAAAGATTTCTCAGTGCAGAAATCAAACATTCTTATCTGCCTCAGAAGTGGCAAAGCTACTTGTGCATGGCTTTGAAATAAGGTTATCAAGTGGATATCATGTGCTTCAGAGCAGCAAAGGCTAACTTCCTGCAGGGACAAGGGAAAGACCATACTGGCATTCCCACTGTCCTACCTGAAATCTGTTTGCTGACAAGGAGCTCTAGTGTCCCAGAAAGATTTTGTTTTCTTGGCTACATGTGATCAGACCTGAAACCAAAATGATAAGGCTGGGTAGCTGCAAGAGGAAATCCAAAATGCCGAAGGGGATCATGATTTTTGTGACAGAGGAAGGAATCTGCAATAACACTACAATAGTACAGGCCAGTAAACTTTAGCAGATCTTGTTTTTTGCTGGGGAGGCAACTGCTGAGCAAAGATGGGATGCAATGTATCACTTATCTCTCTGTGCGCATGGGGTTGAAGTGCTGAACGGTAAAATTCTTGCTAAACCCTGCAAAACTGCATCTGACATTCCTTGAGATAGGACAGAGGCTAACTCAGTTGCTGAGTAAGCATAACTGGTGGGCCTTAAAATATCTGTAGACTATAACAGAATTGCTGAACTAACAAGCTGCTGAGCCAGCATAATGAATAGAACATAGCAAAAATAATGCAATAGCTTTGTGGTTAAGACAGCTGTAAACGAAAGAAAAGAGAAGCTGTCTATCCGCTCATTTCAAAGAACTGTCTCCCCAGTCTCTTGTATTTGGACTAAAATGGATTCAGCAAAACAGCAGAAGGATAGTCTGGACAGCTGAGAATGTGTGTGGCCTGTGGGTCACAGTATTATTAGGAGATAAAAGAGATTCAGAAATTCATCAATGTGAGTTCATCAGAAGAGAATCAGCATTGCAGATGCCATGGACTGAGAAAGGTGAGCATTTTCTTTAAATTAACTTGAAATTCTGGCCAGGATATGCTTGGGACTCCCAAGTGGCAGCATCAGGCATCTTGCAGACCTTTGTAAGATATGAGAACTTAGAAATCTGGGCAGAAGTGTGCCTCATAACCAGAATGTTATGCTGCTAAAGACTTTGCTAGGGAGGTTATCATAAACATCCACTGCTTTTTATATAATTTTATTTGTTATCTTTTGGGATAGATGCAAAATTAGATAGATGATAGATAGATATAGACAGATAGATAGATAGATAGATAGATAGATAGATAGATAGATAGATGATAGATAGATAGATAGATAGATAGATAGATAGATAGATAGATAGATAGATAGATAGATGATAGACACATCCATCCATCCATCCATCCATCCATCCATCCATCCATCCATCCATCCATCCATCCATCCATCCATCCATCCATTGCCATAAGATGTATTATTATCACTCATCATTCTGTTGCTGTACTTGCCTGTAATCATTGTCTGGGTTTGGTTGCTGTATTGCTGACTTGTAGGTATATTTGCTGTGCTTTAATTTAGTGGAACTTTTATATGCTACCAGTCCGTGTAAGGTGTTAAAATCATCACCTTTTGAATGTTGTTGATCCCTGTGGTTGTACTTCTACCTACTAAATAATTTGTATTAGTTTTCAAATATTTACATTTATATCTTCATAAAATTGAAAAAAGAGCTGGATACTGATAGGTAATCATTAATATTGCTAATCTGTTAGCCTGGTTTCTTACAGATTTAATCCAGGAGAACTGGCAAAACTACTAAATTACCATAATAGCTAGCATGTCTGGGAATGCTTTAAAGGGTAACCTGTTGGAAGCTGTTCTAAGATGGCTGGTTGGATGTCACCAATATGTTTTGGAGAGAGGAGAGTTTGTTTGTAAAGACACACACTGCACTATGTCTGCTGGCTTTGGGAATGAAGCACAGAAGCCATTTAATCTCATATAACACTTACCCACAGCCTGATATGTCTTTCCTACTCTTGTCCATAAAATTTTGAATAGAGTTCTACAGCTTCTAATGGGCCTTCCTCTTTTTTATCTGAAAAGTTTTGCAAAATGAAACTTTCTGAAAAGTTCAAATGAATAAAGCAGTTCTTACAGCATTTGAATTTATGCATAAATGTTTGTTAAAATCCTACAAAACTTAGCAGAGCATTATAGCTTTTTACAAGGTTGTGGATGATCTTATAAAATAAATGAACTTTAAATCCCATTCAGAATGTACCAAGAGCCATAAACACAATATTTTGTCCTTTTTGTTTTATAATTAACTTATACAACAATTTAATATGAGATTTTATATTGTCCTTTACAGAGAACACATCTTCAGTTTTTTCACACTCTTTAGAACATTTTTTAAGTTATTTCTCATTCTTCATTTTAATAAAAAACAGAAAAAAGTATGTAAAATATAGCACATTGAGCTCTTCTTTCAAGCACAAACAGATCGTTTACTCTTGAATTAGTGGAAAAATGCCCTATGTCAGCATATTTGATTTCGAGTTTATATGAATTTGAGTCATTAAGCTGAAGTCTAGACTCAAAATGACTCTTTTTTCCTGTCATCTGGTTTTAATTGGACCATAAATTTATGTCTTCACAGAATGACTCTGATATTTTACTAGTATTTAAGCAAAACAATATATGTAGAGAAAAAAATACATTATTTTCTTCTTTCACTTCTTATATCCTTTTCTCAAAGGCTTAAATAAATGTTTAACACATTAAGGACTATTCCTTTCCTCTTCTGTTTCCCAGACTAATTTCCAAAATGAGGGGAGGAAGTTCCCCTTATCTCTTTTCAAACTTAATTGTTGCCTTGTGGGATAAGTCACTAAAATGGGAAACATGAAAAAATATTCAGCAAGGTAATGCCTCCAGAGCTTCTGTGGATGCTCACTTCAACCAACAAAGGCTTGGACACATATTGTGAGGTCAAATATGTTAGTCTTTTAAAATCTGTGCCTACATTCAAATAGACCATAGTGAAAATGCAGAGAGCTGCAGCATTCCCCCTCTCAAGCAGCAGTGTTCCAGGTCAGCAGCCACACTGACAGCAGCTGTTCCTGCCGTGCCTGAGCCCTCCTCGCTCTCCTTAAGGAGGGCAGGGTTCCTGTCTGTGCTTAGTCAGTGCTCAGATATCTGTATTCAGCCAGGCAGCTATTCCTCTGTTCCTCATCCCCGTCACAACAACACTCAACATACAGCCAAGACACTCTGATTTTATGGTGCCTGTTATGGCAGAATATGCTAAACAGGGGAAAATACAGTACTGCTACTGAAAACATTAATAATTCCTACCAGAGAAATAGCCATACATCACGATCTATCTAAATAACAGTAAAAAAACATTTTAGCTGTACCTAAATTATAAACAATAATAATAAAGAAAAAAATAGAGTGTAAGAGAGTGTAAGATATCTTTTTTTTTGTCACCTTTTTTTTTTCCTCTGAAATGAGGATCAAGATACATTTTCAAATGTATCTGCAAGCATAAGCACTTGGTACTTCATTGCTACTTAAAGAAAAGTAAGATTCCAAGTAATAATAACAAAAAAGAGACTCCTCAAGTTGAGGGTTCAAAATAAAGCAATTAATAAAAACAGACATCATGGAAAGAATACTGTCAAGATGTTGCTGTTTGTTTTGTCAAAATTAAGGTGGACTTTCTACAGTACTCACACAAACTAAACCCTGTGCTCCAGGAGAGTAAATAATGTCATTCTTAATTTTTCACCAAAAATGAATTGCCCAAATAAATAGGGAAACAAATACTGTTAAAACGTGGTTGCAGAATTTATTCTATATCTGTTCTTTTATCCCTTTCTTTTTATTTAACAATTTATTCTGAAATTAGCCCTGCTTTCAGTTGTCTTTCTAAAGCTCAGTGAAAACCTGTGTCACTGCCAACTTCTCCTGCACCTGATGTTTTATTTTTTTAGCTCTCTCCAAAATCCTTGAGACATGAGCTTGTTCATGAGGCAAGCTTTTGCTACTAACATAATGCAAAATAGCCAGTGGTGCTCTTTAGTCGGCATAAGATTGCTTCTTTAACCACTGCACATGGTTAAAATTTGTGATGATGTTAACTGGAGTTTGATGTATATATTAACAGGAGGCTGGAGGCCTCATTGGATTCCTTTCTGCTATATTCAAAATCACCATAGGTGTTATTTATACCACTTCTGTTCTTAGTGCATTTGCCAAGAAAGAAAAGTCAGTCCAACACAGTTGTCATCTAAAAATAAACACCAATGAGATCTTCTTCCTGTGGGCTGTAAGGTCATTCTGTAACTCAGCATGGTTCATTGATCTATTCTACCCCCTGTGCCTTTCCAGATTTATTGGAAATCTGTTCAAAGGAGAATATATCTTACTGCTTGCTACTCTAGGAACTGCTGCTAAATGCTGAGTAAAAGATTCTTTTTCTATTCTCTTTATTCCTTGTCTTTAGAGACAGAACCGAGGAAAATCTTCCCAAGTCTCTCAGACATCAGCTGAAAACAGATGAGCTGGGAATACAGGTTGAATACTCTCTGCAGTTCTTCCTTTGGACAAGTTCACTAAGTTCAGGAAACACCTTGGGAACAATTCATGTCAGTGTGTGTGTCTGTATTGCTTCTGTCATTAGCATGAAGAGCCTCAAAGTAATCTAAGTCAATGATCTGATTACTAATAAAGAGCAGCACTGGGTATAGGTCAGACGTGTGCTTTGTATTTCCCTTCCTTTTAATATTTCACAGTATTAAACAGTACTGTGAAGAGAAATATCTGGCTACTAGCAAGAGATATATCTATATACCTATATACTTCCCATCAACCTAATCACATAATGCATTTCATGCAGTTCAAGCATTCATGTAAAACATATGTAACTCATTAGAAAAAATGGAGTTTCATCCACATTCACTCAGGTTATGTCCTCTCTTCACTGTAAATCCTGAAACAAATGGGAAAATGTGAGCACATGTGCTGGAGGTTTTACTAGGAGCTCAGCAGCTGGTATATAATCACTGAGGTTTGATTAATTTGTTGTTCTTTATCCTTTTTCTTACTTTAAAATAAAGGTTCTTAGCAAGACTAATGTATATGCACTCAAGCCAGCAGTATGAGAGTAATGTGAATTAATAAAATAGTTTATGAACAGTAGGATCCTGGGGTCTGTGGAGCTCTACTGAAACAAATGGCTCACCTTTGGGGTACCCCTAGAAAATGGTGTGCAAAAAGGGAGAGAGGCGTAGTACATCAAGAAAAAGAAAGATGAAGCACTTGAATTCCTTTGATTCCTGCTACAGAGGCACATCTGACAAAACAAATTTGTGTCAGGCTTTTTGCAAAGTGTTATCTTCTGCTTTCCCCTACTGCTGGGCCAGGCAGCTGCATGCCCCTTCCCCATCTGTGCCTCGTTCGTCTCTTCCCTCTCTTCTATAATTTTCTTTATATTGAACAGTCACCAGTTTTTGGCCTGATGTTTTTGCTTCCAAGCATATAATGGTGGAATAGAAAGGTTATATTTTGAGTCCTAATAATTTAATAATCTTACTCACCCAGTAAATTTGACAGGATACTCTCTTTAAACCATTATCTGATGTGTATATTATTAACAGTATTTTTTTTCTCTATCTCATCTTTCTTCTTCATCCCAAAGGTGAAGTGGTACTGAAGAAGCAAAAGAGTTCAGAAAATGAATATTTCTCTTTGACTAGATATTCAAACAGCTCCATATCTATCAATCCCTCTTATTCTGCACACAACTCTGCCTTCATTACTCCTTTAGCCTCCACCCAGCAGATTCCTTTGTTCTTTTCCCTCAAAAGAACATGCAGTGCATATTGTGAACCTTAACTAAATGAACACAGTGGCATTTGCAAAGTGGTTTTAAGGCCGGGGTGAAAGGTGGTGTTTCAGCCCAACAGAATGGAATGCAAGAAACTCAGCAGTCATACTTGAACACTGCTACTTGGCAGATGTTCTCTGTGAACTTATCTTAAAAAAATTTAAGGTCTTTTGCCTGCTATCGCTGCTGCATAAGCAAATGACCAGTAGTAACAGCTGCAATATCAATAGCTTACAAAAGAGAGAGCGGTTCACCACAGAGCCCGGCCTGATCACAGCTGCGACACCCGACCACTCCCTCTGAAACTGGCATTAGCCAAGCCCTCCCTCTGGCTCAGAACTGGAACCACCCCACTGCTCCTTCTGCTATGCTTATTCCAAGGGAAGGTACCTGGTACCTTTTAATAATCCTACAAGTCCAATGGGGAATGGAGACTGACAGTGGACTACCATGGCCTGAAGGAAGTCATACCATCACTGAGTGCTGCTGTGCCAGACATGCGGGAACTTCAGTATGAACTGGAGTCCAAGGCAGCAAAGTGTCAATGTTAATGCGTTTTTCTCCATTCCTTTAGCAGCAGAATGCAGGCCACAGTTCATGTTCATCTAGAGGGGCATCAAGTACACCTGGAACCAACTGCCCCAGAGGTGGAATTAGAGCGCCAGTATTTGCCAGACACGGATCTGGACTGCACTGGGATATGGAGAGGCTCCATAACACGTCATCATGTGGGGCAACAGAGCAGAGGAAATTTTTTAGAAAGGGGAAAAGATATTCCAAATCCTCCTGTTTGGCCAGTTTTGCCATACAGAAAAGTAAGGTCAAGGGAAATTTAATTTTTAGGAGCAAAATGGCAAGACGGACATCATCAGATTCCAATGGATGTGGTCAAAAAATAGCAGCTACGTCCCCACCAATTAGCAAGACGAAAACACAGGGTTTTTTAAGGTACAGTGGGTTTACACAGGGATGAATATTCTAGATTACAGTCAAACTGTAAACTGTCTCTATCAAATGACATGGAAGAAGAATGATTTCAAGTGGGATCCTGGACAATAAGTTTTTGAAAAAATTAAACAAGAGATTGCTCATTCAATAGCCCTTGGGCTAGTAAAGCAAGGATAAGACATGAAAAATATATTCTACACTACATCCAGTGGATAATGATCCTTCCTGGAGTCTCTGGCAAAAAGTTCATGGGGAGACTTGAGAACAACCCCTGGTCTCATCTGAATTGAGATTTCAAGGATGGTACAGCTGACTTACAGTACTCAAACTCCACCCAACCCTCAGCTGAATAATGTGGTTTAGGAATTGTATTCCCCAGTTCAGTGCCCCCACTAAGACTCTCCAAACCACACAGCACTCTCTTTTGCTTCCCCACTTTCCCCTTTGCTGCTGTGGTGTGATGGACAGGGAGGCAGAAAGGGCAAAGATCAAGGGGCAAGATAAAAACAATTTATTGGAAACAGCAAAGAATAAGAAAACAAACAGTAACAATACAAATGACAGAGGGTACAAGAAAATAAATTATTCATGACAAAAGAATCCAAATAACAGACAGTACCAGACAGTTTCCTCCACCATGTTTACTCAACTGGAAGAGAGGTCCTTTTACCCACCCCTGGAAAAGATGTGAAGAGATAGAGAATAATCTCTCTGTCCTAGGGATGCCCCATCCCACCTACTGCATAAAATTAACCTTGTCCTGGCCAGACCCAGGACACTGGGAGATACAGCCACTTCTGAAATTATTCATCAATTCACAAATGCAAGAAGAAAATAAACCAATATTATTGTTTTTCCCAAAGGTGCATTATCACCTTATTTTATTTAATTTTAAATAAAAATTATACCCACATTTCTCAGGATTATATTCTTTCATTTAAAAATCATGTGTGGAAAAAAAAGGCCACCTGCAGAAGACGCTGAGAGTCTGTAACAGTTTTGCAGTTAATGCTTTTATCCAGACATGACTGAACTTCATGCCCTCCCCAAGCTCTTCCCATCTGCTCAGTGAAACATAGGCTAAGAAAACATGTCACCGCTGTAAATTGATCTTGAACTTTCCTGCTTCACATTTATGTCTTCCAAAAAATCCTTAAAGCTGTAACTAGAGCAGTGATACACTCAGGTAAGAAACAACATTGAGTTAAGCAGCCAAAATCTGGACATTTTCTCTTTATTGTGAAACTGGCATCATTTCACTGAAGATAAAGGTGTAGGTTCTGATTTATTTGTCCAAGAGCATTTCTAATTTATGACCTTAGTAGATTTGCTCAGGTTCTCTTTTAGCTTAAATAGATAAGTAACATATAATATCCTCCAAACCAATGCAATTGGGGAAGGTCTAAGTGCTACACTTCACTTCTGAGTACAGAAAATGCAAGTTTATTGTGCATGAGGGATCTTTTGTTTTATCAAGATTGCTGAAAGTATAAAGGGAACTAAGTATACCCACACAAAAATTACCTCCAGAAGCACATTTAAATAAGACTTACAGAAGACAGAGGGGAAGAGCAAGAACAGAAAGTGTCTGCTCTGATTTACTCTAAATCTCTCCCTGGGTGATTTTGATGACTCAAGACCTGAGAAGTTTAGAAAAATATATATGACAGAGTCAGATGCTGTTAACTCTATGGATACAAACAATAAATATTCTATCCTTCACTACTAAAGAAAATTATAGTATCTTGATCTCTGAAAGAGTAACAACAGCACCATAGGAATATTTTACTTCATAAGCACTTGCATTTATGAATCAAGGGAGAAAAGAAAATGCCCCAAGTATCTTTTTTTAATAGACTTTGTATTTATGAATAACAAAATGTACAGGCATGCCTCAGTCCAAATGATACTGGAAATATTTAATTATCAGGAAAATGACTGAAATATTTTAACACAGCAAAAATTTCTACATTACAATTTGTTATTCTACAAAAAGCAGTAAGTCTTTAGCTGCTGTAATTGCCTGGGTGTACTTGAATATCTCTATACATATTTTAAAATAAAAAAAGAAAGACACAGTCCTATTTCTGTATTCTGTTCTCACTTCATACTTAAACCTGTCCATTTCTAGACACAAATATAGATCTTAAAGCCCATTTATGTGATAAATATAAAAATTGGACAAAATTCTTCCAGTGCTTAACTGTGATTGAATCTACCTGATCCAAATCCCTTTGATAAATTTGACAAATCGTTCTCATAAACATTCTGTTTTGAAGATTTTGGACTTGGTTCATTTTCTTTGCTTGTTCTGAGTAAGGTGAAGCTTTCAGTAAAATCAAAAAGTCTTTTTCCACAGATGAAGACAGTCTCTTTTAAATACCACAAAGACAAAAATTTAAATTTTTAGATTAAAAAATCATTTTAAATCTGTGGTAGTGTTCTTCACCTAATATCTGTTATTCAGAAGACCTTTGTTTTGCTGTCTTATCTTGCCTTGGTACTGGCTGTCTAGTGATGATTTTGGAAATGTTACATTGGGCTATCTGCTCAGTAGTAAATTAAACCTGCCCAGGATAGTTTTCTGCCAAGGAAGCCAACTAGAATAAAACATATCTTACTATTTAATTATTTTAACTGCCAAAAAATGCAAGACCTCTTGCTAATGGATCAAAGCCTGTGCTGTCTCCTGAACTGTGAGCGAGATAGGTTTGAAATCAGTCTGTCCTTTGTTATAGAAGATTGAGTTTTGCTATTATGTTGGAGCCCCATTTAGTTTATCTGTTTAGATGTAGCTTTTACCTCTTTCTTCTACAGTTTCCCCATCTGCAAGGAGAGGAACATGATGCCTGCTTCTCCTAACCCACACTTTGAAATCTCTAAAGGAAAGCATTAGCTATGTCCCTTAATAAAGAAAATGAACTGTTAGAAGATGCAGTACAGACTTCTCCACTTGTAATCACTGTAAATCTCCCAATCTGACATCCACAGAAACCCCTTTGTGTCATTACTTACTCTAAAATGCAAATATGCTGAGGGAACTGTAGCATTGACTTTCTATAGTGTCTTTTAAATGTGTACTAAAGATTTTTTCAGAGATAAAATCCGAAGAAATATAAGGTCAGAGTGCTGGAAGCTTTCTCATAGTTTTAAATATTATTTTTATTATTAAAATTGAAGTTACCTAATATATTGAATATAGAAGCTTCAATTTAGCAATATTTTCTCACCACTGGCTTGTAAGGTGACCTGTTTAAGTTAAGAAAGCTTAACAGGAATTATAGAAGGCAATCATTTAGCAATCAGTGTCATGGTGATGCAGGCCTATATATTTTGTTTAAAGCTTCAATGTGCAATCTCTACTGTCTATAAAAGACAGCTACTAGCACTGTGTCTTGTTTGGCTTGCCTTCTAAGAAGTGGTATTTCAGTGCATATTTGTGTTCTAGTGAACTAGAAAACAGTTTTTTCTTAGAGAAATGGAAAATTTTGTTATGCAAAATAATGTCTGAGGTATTTTTCATAAATTTTAGGAGTCAAAGTTGAGAAGTAATGGGTGCCATGGCTTGAGCGAATAATATGATATTATGTGGAAGCTGAGAATTGCTTTGATCGCTGGTAATTTCCTGATGTTCAAATAATTTACTTTAACAAAAAAAGTATAACTTTTTAAAAAATTATTTCTATCATTCCTTTCACCCAGAATCTTTGCCTGTAATTATAAAACAAACCAAACAAAAAATCCCAGTGTCTGTTTATTTTCTCTGAGTGTTTATAGGGTAAGGTCCTGATCTTACATGTGTGAATAATTTTAAGCAGATGAGCAGAATTAAAATGTTTGCAGAAGTATTTATAGGAATAAGGCTTAAATCCAGTTGGTGCTCACTGCTTGTGCTCCTTCCTGATACAGGACTTGCCTTTGTTGCTTCAGATTTCTTAGTTCTTGAGAAACCATTTTCAAGCTAGAGCATGTCTTCAGTGTTGGTAGATAGAAAGTGAAAGTTTAGACCTTAGAAAAGACAAGAGATCTGACATGTCAAGGACATTTTCTACCTTTATTAGTAGAGAAGGCAGGTAAAAGTCTTTGGTAAAACAGCTTTCCCTTTGATATCTACGAAGAACAGGACTAAATGGATAGGTACCAAGGAACAAAATTCCATGGAAATAAATTTTATAAAGTATTAAAGATAAAGATTTTGGTTCCCTAATCTTCTAGAAATACTATGAAAACAGACATCTTAGAGAGTCTTGATCTGAGATGTATGTGGTAGAAGAGTAAAGTCATTGTCAGCCGCAGTAGACTTTCACTTAAGTCAACAGCTCCCTGCACTTTTCTTTTCCTGGCTCCCCAGTCTGCAGAAGACAGGGGAAAAGCAATAGCCCTGAGATAGGGCACACTGGGGGTGATATCCCTAAGAGCAGCTCTGTGAGATACCTTGTCTACTTCTTTAGGAAGGGCAGAAGGGCAGAGGGAAGACCATGGAGTGCAGTGTGGGAGAAGGGAGAAAGCGGTAACGAATTGCCTGCCTGAAAGGATAATAGATGCCCATTGAGCCTTTTGTTTGTCTTTTAATTTCCTAGGTACAAGATGCATGTGGTGATGTGCTAATCTTGAATATCTCTGGACCTTTCTTCCCATGCAAGCAGCTGGTAGCAGATATCTGCACTGCAAACTTAATGCATGAGATGATTCTCTCACCTTGCCCCCCAAACTGGATCAGTTCTCTCTGATGGATGAAGCCCAGTGTGTGCACATTCAAGGATGCCTGCAGAGTTACCCTCCCTCAGAAAGCCAAGGATACTCTGAGGAGCTTGGGTCGTGGGAACTTATTCAGATATTCCCACAGAAGGAAGTAAACATATGACTAATAACAAATGGCCATGTTAATAGCATGGTTCTGGCCAGCATGTCTGTGAGAAATACAGTACCAAAAGTTAAGTTGCCTTGAACTGTGCCAGGAAACAAGAATTCAGAGTGAAAAGTCATATTTTCAAATTCAGACACTGCCAGGTTATTTCTGACACTTCCATTTTCAGTCGGCTTCTTCAAAGACATCCAGAGGCCACATGTGGCTCAAAAGAAGCCTCCTCTCCCCAAAAAGGGCTGACAATCTCACCCATTTTTCCTGATATTTAAATTTCCATCTTGCTTAAATTGGAAACAGACTTGAACACCAAGTGTGGTGTGGGCAGGGCTAGCTGGAGTCTGAAGAGCAGCATCAGCATCCTGCAACAAGCTGCATGATTCTGCACTGGGTCTGGTTTGGATGGAGCTAACTTTTATCATAGCAGCCTGTATGGTGCTGTGTTTTAGGTTTGTAACTAGCACAGTGGTGATAATACATCAGTGTTTTGGCTGCTGCTGAGCAATGTATGCACAGCATCAAGGCCTTCTCTTTAACTCATTCTGCCCTCTGCAGAGGGTAGGCTGGATCCGGGCAAGAATCTGGGAGGAAGCACAGCCGCTAGAGCTGACCTTAACTGGACAAAGTAGTAATTTATTCCATGTAGTGTCATGCTTATCAATAAAACAGTGCTTGTAGACCTGTCTGAACATTGGTCTGCTTATGGGAGTGGTGAGTGATTGCCTCTGCAGCTCTTGTATGGGGTTTTTTTCCCCTCTTTCCTTAATTTATTAAAATTTCCCATAACCCCACAAGTTTTCTTTCCTTTGCTCTTATTTTCTCCCTGGTGACAGGGAGACGGATTGAGCAAGTGGCTGTGTTGGTGCTTAGAAACTGGCCAGGATCAAACAACCACAAGTCCCATGATATTTGATTACAGTTACAGTTTTTCTGGCCTGGTGTGTCATAGTTTTTTTCTGCTTGCACTGTGCTATACCTCCAGTCTTGTATGGCATGTCAAAGCTCTGACTCAGAGATGGGAAAAGAGAAAGAAAAATTAATCCTCCAGGATCACTGGGAGAATGTGGCATAGTCTCAAGAATATTTTCTCAGATAAACGTCTATTTGGATTTTCTCCATCTTGTTGTTTATATGTCCTTACACACTGACTGGGAGTACCACTTCTGGGCACTGAAGGTCAGTGGGGGATCTGTAGTCTCATGTGATATCTGGTGGTAAGGCAAAAGAGGACTGCTTTACACTACTGCAGCACTTAACATCCATTTCAATGAAATAATTTGGATCAGTATCCTTTCTCAGACGCTGCATGCGATTTTTACTCTCTGGTTCATTCCACTTGTTTGTACTCCTCCACCATCACTGAGTGCTGCTCAGCACAACACCTGCTAGGCTACTAAAAGCCTGGAGTCAGCAGCTGTCAGTTTACGCTGTCAAGTTTTCCTTTTAGTCCTTCCAACTGGTGCTGTGGAAGCAAATACTGCAGCCTCACTCCCCTTGCTTTCCAGGCAGCTGCAGCCCTTCCTAGATTCCAGAGGATGAATCCATTACTAATATTTATCAGTCCTCAGCTATCTGATCTTCCTGTTACTTATACTAATAGAATATGGCTCAGAGATGGTAGTCCCCACAGCACCATCACACTGTTGGTTTAGCTTCAAGGAAATGTGATGCTGCATCACACTAGCACAGCTGGAAACTGCTTAAGCCCTGTGACACCCATCAGAGAGAGCAAGATTGAGCTTTCCTTTTTTTTTTTTTTTTTTAAATGTGTTAACCTCCAATAAACTGTTTCCACAGCAATTCCTTTCCTCTATCTGGAAAACAATATAATCCCACAAAAAAAAAAAAAAAAAAAAAAAAAAATCACATAACTATCACAGAATTTTTAACTTAGGTTTTACTGTACATTGCTGGAGCTACTGACTGGCAGCAGTCTAATGGCACAGAACTGAATCAGAAAACAAACAGCTTTCACTGCAGCTTTTCACCTGATTTTGAAGACTAGACTTGGCAATGGATGGTCATGGGTGGGTCCAAAGAGGTGGAAATGAGAGAGATCATTACATACAGCTTAATCCCACTCCAAACTGGCAGATTTCTATGGCATATGTGGATATGGTTCTGAGCAGAAAACAGAAATACTTTTGATGCAGAGGAAAATAGCGTAGTTAAATGTATATTGAAATGCAGTTAAAGTACCACTATTTAAGTACCATTTATTTAAGTACCATTACTTAAGTACCATTTTAATTAGTAACCAAAAGTTACTAATTATTGTTGTAAAAGGAAAAGTGGACAGAGTGGTGGTTTATTCCCCTTATTTCTTTTTAGTCATTAACGATTTATTTTCTCCTTTTGGAGAAATTCTTTGTCACTCCAAATGTTAAATCAATGTCACAGGTGCATGGTTCTTTGTTTTCCCTGTAAGAGTGAATACTGCTTTACAAGCAGATGCTATATTTTAGTAGAAAGCTATTTTGCACTGAATTTTAATATAATAGAAATGGACATATTGTTGCATGCTTTCAACTGTAATAAAATAGATTCATTATAGTATGAGAAGGATTTTGAGTTTGAAAATATGGGGTTTTTTCAGAATATTTAATAGAAAAAAACATATAATTTCTCTTTATAAATTTCTAGAAGAGGGATTCAATCACCATGAGAATGCACATCCATTACCAGGATCAGAAAAGGAACGATTGTGATGAATATGTGATTTTCACATCTCAGAGATAAATTCTATCAACCAGAAATGAAAGCCATTTTCCACTTTAGAAAATGAATACAAGGTTACATGAACCTTATGGTAGGTCCTTGCATTCAAGGAGTTCTCTGTCTAGCAATACCTCATTAAGTAATTGGAGTAATAAATGCTCTGCTTGCTTGCAACTAAATCTGATACAAACAAACACAAGATACTAAGATGTAGAAGTAAATTAACTAGGATAGACACTGAATAAAGGGATTGGGGGTTTTAGCACAAAAAACAAAGATGGAGCTCAAGGAAGGCTGAGTTCTGTTCCTGAGGTGTCTGCAGAGGCTGTGTGTATTCTAGTCATACCATAAGGAAGCATTTCTAAGCAAAGATGTGCACTTATTTAGCTGTCTCTGTGACTCTTATCTAAAGATGATGTGGCATTGTGTAGCTCAGGGCAGTCAAACTTAAACAACCAAACGTCTTCAAAGGCAGTCTCCAGTGTGGTTACAGAGGGAAGATGGAAAGCCCAGGCTTACTAGATTACTTCTAAATTACATTGATGCCTGCCTTTTATTTCTCGTGTTGCTTTAATTTTGTGTACGGATCTATTCTCCAGAGTAAAGTTAGTGAGATAAACTATGGCCTCTCCAATCATGATATAAAATGGAAACCATGGAAATAATTGATAACAGATTTTGTGGATGCCAAATATTTGCATGGGTTCAGAGAACAATGAAATACATTCACAGAAGACAAAGCTATCAAGGAGAAAGATTAGACCCTGCGTTTAGAATTCCCTGCACCCTGCTACAGTCTGGGCTTGCATTACTAAGAATCAGTACATAAATTTATTCTTCCTCTACTCAACATTGTTATGAAATAGGTAGATGGATGTGGATGCAGTCTAATATGACCATTTTGATGATTTTAAGAACTGAATGACTTCCCATCATGCCAAAATAATCATGTATATTTTTCAATAGCAGTGAGAAAAGTATCAGATTAAGAATATAGCAACTAAACCAATGGTTTTCTCAGACTTGTTTCTATTTTCACATAAATCAGGAGGCTGTGGCTTGCTGCTTCCTATTGGTATACCTTTCAAAGAAACTGTGATAACCTAGTGGTCATATCAGTCTCATCATATAATGCAAGAAATGGATGAAGTCTCCCATAAGAAGTGCACCTATTATAGAATACTTCCTTTATTATTCTGAAAGAAGATATGGAAATTATTGTTCTGATTGCTTACTCTTTGTAGAAATAACTGTAACATATTCTGCCAAATTGTAATTATCATGGGTGTGGTATAAAACCTACAATAAGTAGACACAGAAATATATTTCCCATTTTAGAAAGTCCTGGTTATATAGCTTGTTGCAATTTCAAATGGCAAATAGATTTAGGGTTTTTTAAATGTTATACTAAAAATCATCTATCTGTGCAATTTTTCCTTTTCTCAAGATAGTTTTCCCCTTTTGATTTCAAAACCCAAACTTTTATGACTTGCTTAATATTTACACAAATATTCCACACTTACAACCAGCATAGCAAAGACTGAAGAAGTGGCTGTCGAAAGCTTTATTCAATACCAAAAGCTATTTCAATGAAAATAGAGTACAAAATTCATTCCCACACTTCACAACTAGGTCTTTCAGAGATTGCAGCTTTTGAACAAAAGTATTATAAAACACAGAAGGAACGCCTTGAGTTTTGATACTTGAGGAAATTGTCTCTCATATAAAAGAAATTCTCATCTGAGCCAAAGGATTGAAATCATCCCTCACATTTCTCTGTAAGTTTATAACTGTTTATAACATTCAATTTCAGTAACACGTAAAGCCAAATGCATATGAGATTCACTGCAAATTGCTGAACGTCATAGTCTGGCAGAGATGAGGCTGCCTCAGGGCCATGGTCCCAGGCGCAGCCAGCAGCCAGACCAAGCCAAGTATGTGTCCTTGATAGGCATACACTCACATGGGTACTCTTCCACAATATGTATGTACATACATGGGTGGCCACACAAATTAGCAAACACAGAAACACTCACACAACTATAGGTAGCACAGACTGCTGTTTCCACCTCCAACAGCTCAGGATGAAGGTCTGTTAGTGGGCAATTTATCCACATAGCATAGATCCCTCCTTTAGATAACCAGTCTACACATTTCCCAGGCCCTGGATTCCCTGGTTCCCAGTTTCTTTATACTCATAAACACAAGATGCTGGTGAGTCTGACACCTACATGTCGCAGTCTCCCCAGTTGCTGGCTAGTCACCTATAACCTCTCAGAGCGCACAGGTCTCTACAGCTGCCCCAAGAATCTGTCGTATTCAGCAGCCAGTCCAAGTGGATGTTAGCTAGAAAACACAATCCAGCAGGTCCCACTGCAGCTTCTCGAGTTGCTGGAGCAGGAGATGCATGGTCCCTCTGACCTGCACTCCCTGGTTCTGTCTGCTGACATTCAGGTCTCCATGTACATATGCATGTTGAAGATAAGGAGCCTTACTCAGAAAAAAAAATAAAATATAGAACTTAATGTGAGTACTGGACAGATCAGACAAGGTGATCAGACATAGTGTATGGTCAATGAAACATATTGACCACCAGACTGATGAGAGGTACCTGGCCCTTTTTATCTCTTTATCCCTGTTTTCCTGTTCTTGCTACCCATAACCCTCCTTTCCTTTCCTTTGATTTGCCCTCATAGTGAACTCTCTTTTGAGGTCATATCCTCATATCTGTAATAGTCTTGTACAATCCAAATGGTCCCCTCTGCATCCCACACTGAATCCCCTACTTCTGTGGGCAGTATCCACCCGTCAGTCTGTAAGGAGGCCTGGAGATCATCTCCTGTCAACTGATGGATCTCAGTCACAGACGAAGGGGCTGGCACACTCCTGAGATGCCTTGAGAGGGTCCAACCTGGAGGAACTCACCCTGCTGCTTTCTTTTGTGCCTCTGGGCTTCTAAGTGTGTGGAGATGACCTTATCTTCTTAAAACCAATTACTGTACAGATCCATCTGAAGTAGGTTTTGTCTGTTAATTTTGTAGATGTACTGCAACAATACAGCGTCACAGGACTAGTTGGGTGGGAACAAAGGCACTTTTGCAAGCCCTGTGGGAAGATATTTGAGTCAGCTGTTGCTTTTTGGGAATCTGTATTTGGAAAGGAACCAGAAGTAATTTTTTTTCTTTTTGGTCATCCGTCACATCTTCCTTGCACCTAAACTTTGTAATTCCTGTTCCTGAATTACGTGGGGACATTGGTAATATGGCATGAAGTCAGACCCTTTGAGTGCCTCAAAAAAGAGATCCTTTCTTCTGCCCAAATAAGTTGCTTAATCTTCTTTTTGCAGGTCTAACACTTAGCTGAAATTGAAAGAAGAATGGAGGATACAGTCACCTAAAGCACGTCACTATTGAGACTCTGCCCCTTCTCACATAACAGCAGTTTCAGGAAATAGAAACAATTTATAGCATCTTAAGGCAGCTATCTAAACCAGACCAGACTAATTACAGACTGAAATGGCCACTATCTCTCCACTGATAAAGGCAATCCAGGGTGACAAACTCAGATATAAACACTGTAGGCATCATTTAATCTGATAAGTCTCGACTTAGACTCAATAGTTGGATGTGTAGTACAAGAGAACTGGATGCTGCTACACAAATAATTGAAGTCACATGCCTTTCAGCATCTGTAATATATATATAAAACATAACAAAACATAACATGAGAACTGATGATCTAGAAGATAAAACACATCTTCAATATTTCCTTTAAGAAATTAAAGGACCACTAAGATCAGCAGGTGTTTAATTCAAACATGTTTGCATTACTTTTAGAGCAGCAAGACCTTAACCTAGAAAACTCCAATCCAGAATTTTCAAGGGGAAAAGTTTGAGTTTTTTGAAAGTTTGTAATTTTTTTCCTTCTAGTTTTAAGAGGCTTCATTAATTAAAATCGATGAAGATAAGATCAGAACAAAACAAAATAAAACATTAGCATGTTACAGGTAAAAAAACAACACTATTTTTTCAGGAACAGTGTTCCCAACCACCATGCTACTAATTCATGTCTTGCTTCTGTCACATAACAAGTCAGGCCTGACCTGAAAAAGGAAGTTTGGAGGAGCTAAGCAATGTATAACTTAAGCAAGAATTAAAATTCTGTAGCTGTGCTCATAAATTCATGCTCAGCATTACTTCAGGCACCTCCTTTATTTGATATGGTCATTTAACTGCAGCTTACTTAAAAGCATGTTTCTTTGGTACTATGTTATGAGTGGATCATACACAACTCTTCCTTTTGTTTCTGTCCTTGGTATGCCTTACAAATTGTGCTCCATATTACAGTTCTTGTCACAGTTCCTGTAAGACAGATTTGGCAGCTGCCAAGATGTAGTCAGAGGTGAGCTCCATGATAGGGAAGTACTTAAGCACAGGTGACAGGCTGCACAGCAGCAGCAACAGCGTGACATTTTATCTGAGATACAGACAATGCAGGCAGTAGCACATTGCATTTGATACACACAGGGGACAGCTGTGGTAAGTGTGGCAATGTACGAGTAAGTGCTTTGAAAGATTATGACAGGCAAAATCGGACTTTTATTAAGAAATGGGGGTGAAAAAAGAATGTAATGGAGATTAAACAAATGGATTCTATAAGTTGAGATTAATTTCATTGTGCATTAAATGATATATGCATACTGTACTGAACAGCATTTTAAAACACTTTCCACATAAGAAGTCCAGACTTTGAAAAGGTTTGAGTGTCCTTGCCTGATGTGTATTAAATATGACCTTGTTCTATAAGTGGTACCACTGATGTCACTGACATGAATAAAAGTGGCAGCGGTAAGTTCCTGTTTGACAGTAGCAAAACCAGGTTTCAGTCATCCATTTCAGTTTAAGTTTCCCTTCAGACATATTAATTTCTGCATTGTTCATTATACTCAGCAGGAAAATAAAAACCAGAATACTGAACAATGCTGAGATCCTTCTGGAAAGTTAGTCAAGAGCACATACTACAACCTCACATTGATTCATCATTGAATTTTATCTTAAAAGACATGGAAAGGAGAAAAATGAAAGGCAGAATGGTTCATTGATACCCACCACTGGCAACTATCTTTCTACTTTTGCTGATCTTTTTACAGATCAATCCTAATGTTGTTGGCGAGTGGTTGCAAACCACAGAAGAGCCAGCAGTGGATGTATGTTGGTTTTTGTAGCACCAGTATCTCCCACAGCTGGCAGAATTTTGGACAAAAACATTTCTATCATTCCAGAATGCACATAGAGAGAAAGCAAAGAGATATATGTGCTACTAGGCTTTTATTTCTCTTCACAGTAATCTGGATTCATGAAATGTATTCTAAGCACAGCTGTTAGGCTTTTTCAGTTGTAAAAGAAAAAAAATTTACAGAGGAAAAAATATCCTTTTGGCATATTTGCCTCTCATATCTGTGTTCTATAAGGTTTTGCATTTGATTATATAGTGGGCAAGATCCTTAATAAACACAAATCGATAAAGGTTAACTTAAAATACATACAATTATGCTGCTTAATAATTACAGCCTTTACAGTTTGGAAATTTGGACCTTGTGACATAGCCAGAAACACTTTTTTTCTTTTATGCTTTTAAATTAACAGTAAATAAAAAGAAATTTGACTGCAGGATAAGGAGATGATATTTATCTATGTAACTATCTTTTATTCTATGTTTCTTCTTTAGAGATTTCATAGGTTTTTTTGTTTTCAGCCCCAGAACTAGTAGGCAGTAAATACCAATTCTTCTTTTTCATTCCCAGTTGCGCATTCCTTCAGGAGAAGGACAAGGACATCTCCAGTCTCCCTGCTCTAGTCTGGAGCATGGCAACCTCCCTGCTCTGTTTTACACGTGCAGTGTATCCCATCATGTAAAAATGTGATAGAGTAGCTGCAAAGGAAAGAACTGTGTACTTCACCAGTGAGAGATGAATAGTGATGCTGTGGGTCCCCAGGAAACTCCAGCCTGTAAATTTCACACTGCCATGAATGACAGGTACAGCATCAGGTCCAAAGTAAAGAAAAAGAAAATAAGGGGAGACAACTTTCTGTAGGACACTGGCTTAGATAATTAGTCTGACTTGTCTCTTTTGGCTCACAGAAGAGATTCCACTGAAGCAAAATTTATGGAGAATTTTTTGTTAACTGCTCTGGCCCAGGAAGTTGATTACAGCAAATATGCCTGAGCTACCTTCCTGAAAGAGGTTGGATTTTTAAACTGCTCCAGGCAACTACAAGTCTTATTCTCTGGAATTTTGCACTATTGCTAACACCAGATTATACTTTGGTAAGGAATAGGTCTTTGCTTTTTATTGCATCACAGTGGCTTTTTTTCACTGCAATTTACTAGAATTAGGAAGAGAGAAAATGTTTGCTTGCAGGATCAATAGAAAGTGAAAATAGAAAGCAAGAAAGTGAGAAGAACGAAATTTAAAACTTTAGCAGGAGAAAATTTTTGAAACCAGCACAGCTAGAACAGTGAAATCATATATATATATATAGTGTGTGTGTGTGTGTGTGCGCGTGTGTGCGTGCGCGCGTGTCGTGTGTGTGTGTGTGTGTGTAAAGAGCATTCTAATTAAGAAACAAATGCGGGCAGGAGGCAAAGTAATGAAAACATTAAAATCTTTAGGAAACTGTTGCGAAGCACCAAAGGAAAAAGGCAGAACCTGGGATACACTGAATTAGAAGAAATTTAAATATCAATATACTAGGGGGAAAATAAAATATCTCTTTTGAAGTGGAAATGTCAGAGTTTTTTCAACAATAATACAAAAGAACTATTTAATAAGTATTTCTTTTCAGTGTGGTAGTGTAATAACACAAAATGTTTTAAATTTCAACAGTAATTCAGGAAAATATTTAATAGAATCTTGTAAAATGAGATATTTAAAATAAATAGGATTTATAACTTTAAAGCTGTTGAAAGAGCTAAGCAAGAGCTTTTATGTGCCAATAATGTTGATTTTCAATAAGTCCTGGACATGAGAGAAGTTCCACAGAACTGGAAGAATGCTAGTGTTTTTTCAATATTTTAAAAGAGAATGACCACATATTTTAGGCCTAAAATACATATATTGCATAAAAATATGAAAGTGATAATCTAAGACTAGAATGTTTGCATTAGTCCTCTTTAATTACTTTTTAATGCCAATCAGCATGGAGTCAGAAAAAACACATCATATAAGCTAGCTTTTTATGTTATTATTATTTTATGGCTGCTAATAATAATAATAATTTTCCAGTGTACTTTGGATTTAAAAGGCTCATCCTTTATTTTAGGAAAAAAAAAATGAACAAAAAACCTCAAACCCAAAACAAACCTGACATATTACTTTACTGACTCTAGCTAACTCAGTGTTTAAGTTTTTACCAATGGTGCCCTACAGGCAATCAGTTCCTACCCTGCATATATTTGAATATTTGTAGTACTGATTGATACTGAATAGAAATTTGGGTAAATAAAATATTTTGCACCATCAAGACCAAGCAAAAGCTGTCTTTACTTCTGACCATAAATTATCATCAGAAAGTGTCCATGCTATTCACATTTCTCCAGTTTTGACTTCAGGTTCCTGAAAATGATGCACATTAATAAAGTTTTGATTTCAGTGTTATGATGTCTCCCAAAATCTCATTAATTGTTTTAGGCATAGAAGATAGTTCTTATACAGCCCAAGCTCACGGTACAGCTGTGTCCGTGTTTCTACCACCTAGTAGATTAAAACTGCTAATACTGAATACAAATTATTAAGTTCATTTCAAAATTACAAAAGTAGATTTTATAGAGTGATAGAATTTAACAGATTTATTATCTGAGTCTTGCAAGGAAAGGAGAGACATATATAAATTAGGGCATTTATAATTAAACCATTGAATAATGGTTAATAATTTTCTGTTAATGATGAAAAATAGAAATTGCAATAAATAATATTGTAATGATCTTGGAGAAGAAAAAATAAAGGCTCAGTTTATTTTTAAAGTGCCTTTTTCCTACTATCATTATTTAAATTCTAGCAGTACTTAGAGGCTTTATCTAGGAATGGGACTTCATTTCCTCTTGAATTTCAAAATCATTCACGACAATAAAAAAATTACTTCATTTTAATTACTTAAAAATGTAGATGCTGGTCTGAGCTATTTTATCTAGGGTTCTTCCTCATTGAATTTGGAATAACCACCCCTTGTGTTAAATGTATCTGTGGTTGAGGAGAGGGTATATAAAGAAAGGCAGGTGACCTAGCACAGGGAAAAAAAAATATGACTGACAGGCAAGCATTTTAATTATGTTACGTGTTCCAGAGGGGATGACAGCCTGACCTCATCACTAAGGTGCAGATTGCAGCTTCATCTCTGCCACTGCTGTTGTGCTGTGTGCTGGATTTCAGTAATTGTTCCATTTCCTAACCATTCCTGATACTAAGTCAAAGGCAGGTCTTGCACTGGATATTATAATAACTATCATGGTGATTATAAAAAAAATGCAGTGATTCTTTAGACAAAAGAATTTGTCTACTGAGTTTAGGATCACAGGAAAGATTACACTGCTGACATACTTATTTGTTTATTAATCATTTGTAGGACAGCATCCTATGACAACAACCCTGGGCTGATATGGGCAACACACAAAATTAAATGGCAACACGTAAAATTAATATGGCAAGAAATAAAAAATTAAAACTGTTATTTCTCAGTTCTGCAGCTTTTCACAATTCACACATTCAGAGAAATTGGTTACCTTTCAAAGCTAGTCCTTCCAAATAATGAAATACTCTACAACCACATCCCTTTGTATTCCTCTTGAAAGCTCTTGGCCCACTCTGTCAAATGCATTTGAAATGCTCTTTTAAAGACTGAAGCTTTGATGGCTTTGGTCTAAAACTCGTGACTCATTGAAAATTATCTTTTTTTTGAGGGGCGCAGACAGTTCTGACCTATGAAAGGTCTCTTAGTTCAGATTTTTATCTTGAATGAGGTGCAGTAGGCTTGACAAGCTCAAAAATATGTATCACCTAAAATATAGGACACCTCTGATCATATTACAAACACAGAACTTGAATTTAAGGTTTAGGCTCACTGGCAGATTGCTTGACTATGAAAATAAGATTTTTTTTTTTCATAGATTCTTAGAAATAAGTTCCTCGTTATTTAAATAGTTGCACTCATTCCACTTGAGTGTAGGAGTCCAGTATTCTGTATTTCATTTGTTAGGGTACTTGGATTAGCAGAAGAAGAGTGATAAAATGGGAAATAATGATTATTCTTAATATATTAATAGAAAGTTTTTTTCCCATTTATTTTTCTGTCACACCATCTAACAGTTGAAACATAATTTTGCCTTCATTTAGATCACACACATACTTTTTAAAAGCTTGTTTGCACCCTCCTTCATTTCAATCTCTATCTTGCATTTTTTGGCTAAGCATTGCACACTTTTTTTCAGGCGAAGTCTTGCAATGTTTTATATAACAACATCAGTATTTCCATTTCTCTCTTAAATATGTTTCTCATAGTCATTACAGCCATATTGCTTTGAGCTTATAGACACTTCATGAACACAGGAGTGCATTCAGGTGTTATAAATTCCCATCTTATTGCAGATATTTATATTGAGCTTGTTCATCTTATTTCTGAATGTCTGTCATGATATCCTAATTTTCCTGAGGAGGTCTCCAACTCTGTGCATCACTAGCCATTATTATCGCCATCTTTTCTACAGCATAGCTATTATTTCATAAAATAAGTTACAAATTTTTAAAACAAATACTTGAGATATTTCAAGAGTAGCCTCCTTTCAGCTTCCTATTCTGACTTTCAGCATATGCTCTCCTTTCTTTAGTGGTTAATATTCTGAACATTAATATGAACTCTTTAATGTTCTGAACATTATGTCCATTTTGTCCAGCTAAACTAGAAGTTTCCAGGTGATGCCACATCTTTCATTTATTTTCCCTTTTTTATTAATTGCAGTACTTATAGATTAGATTTTTATATTCCTTGACTAAAAATTTGCTTATCAGAAAAGTTTTCATTTTGTTTGCTACAATTTACCTTCATTAGTGTCATGTGAAATTGCATTTTCCATTTGACTCCATATTCCTTCCTTCTTGTTTTAAATTAATTCAGTCTTGCATGCTATTAAAAATCTGTCCTCACCATGCAACTCACTGTGCTATCAGAAAATTAACAAACTGATTTAAAACACAAAAAGCCTTGTATTAGACTTACATTTATTTTAATATATACTTTTGGGATTAAAATAGATTTTTGGGGATGTGGGGTAGTTCATGTTTCACTTTTCCCATTGTGAAATTCTTTATACCATTCTTGGGCATTTTTCCTTTCTATGCCTGTCCAATATAATGTGTGAAAATTTATTGAAAAAGTATGTAGCTAAATATAGGCCTTTTCCTTTTTTTTTTTTTTTTTTTTTTTAATCTCTCTTGTCATAGAAGAGTGGCCTCATTTCTTCTGTCCTCATCTGCTAGGTTCCCCATTCCCATTTATGTGCTCTGTAAATCAAATTATTCTTTTATCCCCTGCTCTGTATTGGAATTGAAAGTCTCTGTTTCAATTTGACAGGGAGTAGAAACATTTTTATGTCTGTTAGAATACGGATAAGTTGCTTAGAAAAGTCAGCACTTTCAGTTTCCTTCCATATACGAGGCCTATCTTTGTTTCCCTTTTTCCCTGGTGTTTCTGTAAAGTGTTCATCTTTAGATTAGTGTTGCAGAGGACATGTTTCCAAAATGCTGATAAAAGATCCAGGTAACTGTGGTTTCTGTCCTCATTGAATATATGTAGTTTACCTGATGAAAAAGTTGCATGCAGAAGAGCAGGAGTTGAAAGCATTATCTGGGTTAAATATATAGCACATAAAAAAACACTTGGAAAAAAATTTTCCTTAATTTTTTGGAACAGGGAATTAAGTCCTGACCTGTGGAGTTTGTGTGCCAAGAAGGATCCCCCTATTAGTCTCTATCAGTGCACAGGGCATTTGTTCACTTAACCTCGGGAGAAAATGACACAAGCAATAAGATACAGATTGAAACCCTTCAGAAGGGAGGTATTAACAAAAATATATTTTATATGACTCCATAACAGACTGGGTATCCCATGTTTAATAGTAGAAATCTATCTTCATTGAGGCAGGGAAGTGACATAGAGAAAGAAAGTTGCAAAGAAGAAATTAGTCACTATTTTAAAATAAGAAAAAATTAATTACATCTTGAGTATTTTTAGCATTTATATGCTTTATAAAATTGAGTATTTTTTAAGTTGTCAGACCTCCTCAGCTCTGCAGATGGACCGTTTGGCATTTTCAATGTGCCCTATCTACCCTCATCAAACTCCTGCTGCTATTGCTTTTCTTATATTTCTTCAGTTACATTACAGGTCCACATTGCACATTGAACTCTTTTAAGTAAATTTGAATCTGCTAAGTGGCTCCTAATACAGTTAATATGATCCGCTTGCTATGCTTTTAAGATGTTTGCTGAATTATTTCATTTATGTTATGCCTATGTATGGCAGCTAGATGTATAATGGAACCTTTCACTAAAATCTTGAAAATGTCTGCTCTGCATAGAAGCAATCAAGGGTTGAAATTTCATTTTTCATGTGCAACAAAACCAAATCCCACTAAGTTTGCTTTAATCAAAAAATTATCACTGGCTCCAGCATACATTCAAAAGATGAAACATGAGTTAAAAATGAATTGTCCGGACACCTGGCATCAACATCTAAGGAAAATCTATATCTATCTATATTATCTATCTATGTATATATGTATATATATATAATCTATATCTATCTATATCTATATCTATATCATCTATATCTATATCTATATCTATCTATAGCTATAGCTATATCTATAGCTATATCTATCTATGTCATCTATCTATATATCTATATCTATCTATATCTATATCTATATCTATTTATATCTATATCTATATCTATATCTATATCTATATCTATATCTATATCTATATCTATATCTATATCTATATCTATCTATATCTATATCTATATCTATATCTATATCTATATCTATATCTATATCTATATCTATATCTATATCTAATCTATCTAATCTATAGCTATCATCTATCTTTAAATATGTATCAGACATAAATAATATCCTAGTGCCTGGATCCTCTAGTTCAAAAATAAAATGCAGGCTTACAGTCCTTCAATCAGGTCAGAAAGTAATGAAAATCAATGACTGGTACTATGAAGACAGCAGAAAAAATGTCTTGCCTGTAGAATTTCTGACTTCAGACAGGATGGCTAAATTCAGCTCTCTGGGAGTAAAAAGTGCAGCTAACTTGGTGTTTGATTAAAAATGCAAAATTAATGAAAGCACTTAGAGAAGTCTTTCAGTTTTTTTTATAACATCTGCTTATTTCACTGGCTCGTTCAAAAAGATCAGACATGGATCTTCCCTTTGGAATAACTAGAAATACACCACCGGGACATAAATCCATGCTTTCACTCAGCCAGCTGGGCATAGTAAAGGGAATGGTGAATATGGGAGGAAATAGTCCTTAGGTACAGCTGGAATGTACAGTCTGAGCAACCTGGTCTACTGAAAGGCCTGTCCATGGCAGAGGGATTGGAACTAGAGGGTGATTAAGACCCCTTCCAATGCAATTCATTCTGTGATATTATAATTCCATGTAAAATTCAGAAAAAAATTGTTACATGACCTATAGCTTCTCTTTGGGAGCATCCACAAATGACTGTTTTATAACCATGTCTTCTAGAAGTAACAGACAGGATTGGTATTTAATGAAAATTGTGTCCTCCTTTCACTTAAATAGGCATAAATAATTCCCTCCTGTGTTATTGTTCATAGTAACATTTATACGAAAAATGGGAATATTTGAAAATCCCTAAAAGTGAAAACTGCATCTTCTCTTAGCTAGTTTGAATTAGTGAAGCTGTCTATACATGAAGGAAACAATACAGATTAAAGACCAGTAGTCTGTGTCAGGGTGCCTTCATGTTTTTCTCTGGAAGCATAGAATATAATGTTTGGTTTTCATCAAATTTTTTTCTTTTGTGTTTACTGGAAAATCCACTTTGCATTCTGTTTCCTTTGAACAAAATATTTGAGTAATTTTCTCATACTTCTCTGTATGTTTCTCTCTCACAGATAGATCTCCCTTTTTAGTTCATTTATATCCAAAAGTTTCTTCAGGATATTAGTCAAAGAATATACAACTTAGTGGGAAATGTTCTTTGCCACTGTGTCTTCAAAGGATCAGTTTAATAAAATACTGTATCCATTAAATTTCTTATACTTACCATGTCAGCATATTTTACCAGAAATTGAAAGTAGTAAGGCAAATATGGGGATTCACACCTTCAAGCCTTCTAATATAGATTTCTCTTAACATGACTAACAGAGTTGACAGTATCCATACTTATTATGTGAATAAATATCAATTACAATGGCTGTACTCATACCTAATTGTCAGAAATATATTTTGTATATACATATATATATAAGAATATTTTAAAAATATAAATAAATTGAAGTATTTAATTTGGAACTTCTGTGTACTAGCTGCTTTACATAGTATACATTTTATTCCAGGTTACATATTGACTCAGTCATCAGAGACTGAAATGTAGGTAAACAATGTAGAATGTGTTTTGAAAACTGAGTTATTTATGGTAGTGGAATAATTTACAAAGCCCTTGTAGCTCTATACTAAGGTATGTACATCATCAGCTGTGACAACACAGAATTTACAAGAAAATATGCAACATATCTATTTCTGTACATGCAATACACTTTGTTGAATGAGGGGTTAAATACCAGAAAATTTGTTCATTTGCAATTAAACTTTGGAAAATAAACATATTATTTAGTACATAAAGAAAACAGGCTGTTAAAATAAAAGGATAAACTCTGGTTTTGAAATCATTGGATCATTTTTGGATGAACAGGAACATGAACCCTCTGATTCAGTATGGACAAACTCTTCATTAACACTGAAGTCAATAAGATTACTCTCTGGCCCTTTGTTCTTTTCTTCTGACAGTGTTTTCTTCTGAAATAGTACTGGAACTGATACACAGCCTCAAAGCCAGCTCTGAGTAGGCACGTTTGTCTTTGCTTAGGAAATACTTTCTGACATCAATACATATATTTAATCTCTTTCAGAATGTAGAGATATTTACAATATATTTAAATATATAGATTTATATTAGATTAACATAATCTAGTCTGTTTTTTCTAGGGCATGTAATTTGCTTAGGTATTAGTAGTTTTGAAATAGCAAAAGCATTTCTGTCACGAAGCCCACAAGAAAATAAATGCAAATCTTGATTGTCTATGCAAACACTAATCTCACATTCTCTTTTCACATTTGAATTGAGAAGCGTAGGTTTGCTTTTGAATTGAAATGCTCTTGATGTCAGCATGTGCTTATCAACTCAGGATAAAGAAGTTGCCTCTGCTCCCATGCTCATACAACTTGCAAAGAGGTTGTTTTCTTAAATGTTGGTTTTTTCCTAGAAAAGAGACAGCTCATTAGAACTTATTACCAGTCAGCAGCTGCCACAGAACATGGATTTCAAACTTGTGGCAATACATCTGTTCACAAAAGCTTTCTCCAAAAAATGGAGACACAATTTATATTGTCATTAACCTCAAATGACATTATATGGGTCTGCATTTATACCTTTGGCTCTGCTTAAGAACATTTTAAAATTCAGTAGTTAAAACTTGTGTTATGGCATTTATTCCTTTTAACATGTAATTTCTGCCACTGAAAAATTGTAAACCAAAAAAAAATAAGATGAAAAGCAAAATATTTCATCACTGAATTCTGTTACAGAAACAGGAAGAAAATATTAAATTTCATTCTCCCGACACTCTTTTTTGTAAGGAAAGAGGGATTCCAGGGAATTCATTGCTTCAATAATTGAAAGAAGTTAACTAAAGCTAGAGAAGGTTGACCAGGAAACTCCCATCTGTGTCATCAGACACTGAAAGGTTAGTGTGTTATACTGAGGAACAAAGACATCTAGGGAATATTAGCAATGCAACTTCAGAGTGAGCAACATTAATTTAACATTTTTGAACAAGGGTATTCCAAAGTTCTTATTTCTTAAGAGGATTTTACAGCCCTTACATTAAAATTAGAAAAAATAGAATTGTTATTTGCAGACCTAGAAACAATATGAAATTCTTATTATTTGAACATTTCTTTCATCTTTAAAAAATATGAAATGAAGGATTCCACACAGTGTTGCAAATCTAAATGTTAAAATATACACAAACTACCCATGGTAGTTAGAGATGAGCAACCAGCATTTTCCTGTTGACAGCGCACTTATTAAAATCTTTTTAAAAGGATGCCTACAGCAGGATATAGGTTCAATAAGAAAATAAAAAGAGTTTACAGTTTCTCATACAGTTTAAGCAAGATATTTTTTGAAAAAGAGGAGACAGAAATGGCCTGATTTATAACTTAATTATGATGCTGATGACACTTTTCTGCATTTCTTTGATCCTTAACATCAGTCTTTCTTTTGGTGGGATTTTTGTTTGTTTACAAAGCTGTTTTACAGTGCTGTTTTCTGTTTCTAGTTGGTATAAAGCAGATAGGTGTGCCAAATTACTGTCTTCCAAAGGAGAAAGGTGACCTGGTCTTTTGTTGACTATTTTGACTCTTAAACAAATGTTTTCTCATTTTACCATCTGTGACTTGCAGAATATTTAAAGTGTGTAACTAAAGAACTCTATTAAATATTTTATAAAAAGCAGAAATCCCAATAACTATTAAGTGCAACTGCCAAAACTTAGGATAAAAGAAAATAATATGAAACATTAAAGAAAGGTCTGTTATTAAAGCAGTTTTTAAAGTCTGAATAGGCATATTTGGATATTTTAAGGAAAAAAGAGTGCCACCTATTTTGAAAATTGTGACTTGCCCTTGGATTAAAAAAAAACCAAAAACAAAACAAAACAAAACTCCCCCTGGAGTTTCTTTAATTTGCCTGAACAGCTTATTTGTTAAACTAATCAAAAACATGACTCAAATAAAATATGTATGAATGCAATCACAATAAATTCCTAAAACTCGTGATGCACTCCTGTCATATTAACCTAATCATAGCAACAGCAGGGATGATTTCTGCCTAAGTGAGGTTACATACAGGAATACCTACTTTTCACCTCTTTTTCGCCATGATCCTGTACTTAGGGCACATGACGGCTCCCATACCAACCATGCACTCCCAGAGGCTTTGGTCTTGAGCAGATTTCCAGTATGAATTGTCACCACCCGTGGAGATGTGCTGCCTTCCTGGCTGCACCCGTGGAAGCCAAGCACTGCAGGGTGAAATCTCAAATGCTGATTTTTTTTTTTTTTCCTCAGGGAATCAGCGTGGTGGAATGCTTCATACCAAAGTTTATGTAACTTGAAATAGTTTGGTACATTTCCACCAGTCACTATAGACTCTGTAGCCAAAGGAAAGAGCAGGACATCTCCAAAAGATGAAAGCTCCCTTGCAGATGGCTTCCAATACACCAATACAACTAGATAAGAAGACTCTGCTCCTGAACAGCACCATACTTAAAGTGAAGATAAGGAGCATGGGAATATGCTACAACTGTCTTATTTCCTACATTTTCAAAGAAACTAAACACATTAGTTTGTATGACTATTTTGGTCCTGTGAAAGGTGTTATGAATGCTCTAAGTCATTGGTCAGACAGAGGGCTTAGGCAGATAGACATCTAGCTTTTAAATCCTTGCCAAACTATATAGGAGAACTTGTAACCATCACTATTAAGTCTAAGCCATAAGCTGAGATAGGCAGTGTATTGACCTCTGCCAATATGCATTTATGTCATTTCTAGGAACTCTAGAAATTAAAAAAGTAAAAATTAAAAAAGTGAAAATAATGACATCTGCAGAGTACAAGTCCTTCCACGATGAAGTGGCCTTTAGATCACAACTTAGGCATGTTAAGTCCTTTCCTGATACCTCAATTTATGTCAAATGCCAAAGATCATAAATGCAATCCACGTCAGAGAAAGGATTTGACCCAGCGCCTCAACTCCTGAGCTAATATTTAAAATGCTTTACAAATCAGTCTATCTTTTTGACAGTTCACTATGTGAGAAAGTAATTTACTTCTAGGCAAAACATATTCCAGATGGTTTGCATTTGTAACCATGCTTTAGGAAGAATTATGAGAGTACTTGTTTGGCTCCCATGTAAGAATTAACAATAAAATTCTTCCCATTTATGAGTGTCTGGGCCTAGAATTTATATACAGTTTTCACTTTCTAGGGTCAGATTCATACCTATTTTTACCCCAGCTGCCCTTGATGGAAATCATGTTGCTTAGGCTTGGACATAAAAGACGTTTTTCCTCGTAACAAAGATATCTGAAACGTAATTTCTTTAAGACCAGAATTTTGTTATGGCTAATATAATAAGCAATCTCCTGCTGCATTTTCCAAAACGTATGAATATTTTCAAATTTGTAGGAATAAGCTTAAAACATTTAATTGAAAATATGGGGGAATATAAACAAAGGGAAAACCAGATTTTTTTTAACATCTCCGTCAAAGCATATGGTGCATGCCTAACTAAAACAGTGCAACTGACCTCAGCAGAGGTTGGATAACACTGGGGATATGAACTCGCAAATCACTTCTTTCTTTTACTCTCTGTCATTAGTATTGTGGCTGTTACTGGTCCTTTCCTATCTCATTACTATTTTCAGTAAGATCTTATCTCAACCTGTAATCTTTACCTTTTTTGCCTCCAATTTTCCTCTCCAGCATGCTGCAGGGAGAGGGAAGGGTAGGGAGAGGGAGAAATGAGCAAGCAGCATGTGGTTTGGAATTTTTCCTGTGGGAACACTAAGCTGGGGAATGGCCTTCCTAAAGCATGACTGTATAGGAATGAATTTAAGGTGATTTAAAATTTAATGTCAATATATTAATTATAATCTAAAGGTGTGATAATATTTTTGTGATAATTCTGTCTTGGATTTAGTTTTTATTAAGTATTATTCAACAGTTTTACATTGTGTAAATAAAGAGTATCTTTCTCAGCTTTATCACACCTTATGATTTCTTTATAGAGATTATGCAGTTTGTGAATCCTTTTTCAAAAAGCTAATCATAAATCTCTAACAGGACCTCTGATAGTGAAAACAGTAATCTTTACATTGAAGTAGAGACAACTGAGAAGGGTAATGAAATCTTGGGAGGCGGGAGAATAAGAATTCTACTTTTTACAATAAGCAAATCTATTTGGCCATAGTGAAGGACAGAAAATTTTAGACTGATAAGAGAAAATAATGACTTTTCTAAAAAAAAATTACCAAAAATCCATTGCAATGAAATATTATTCCCTGAATATTCAAAAAATAAAAATGAAATATACAGGATTCTATTAGAAAGAAAAGCCAACCAAATTAGGAAGAAAAAATGAAATGCTATTTTTTTAATTTAAAACATATTTCATAAAACACATTTATAAAACAGAAATTTAAATTGCCAATAAAACTGATTTTATTTTGGTCTAAAGCAGCTTTCTCTAAAAAACATTCATGTTACTCCTGTCCATACAATATTTAAATTGCTTCACAAAATAAATAAATATATAAATAATATCCCTTATTATACAGCCCTGGTTTGATTGAAATCTCTGACTGCTTTGGGATGCTCCAGTAGGAGCATCTCTCTTCTATCACTTATGACTGAAACTGTTAAATAAAAGGTTATCATGTTAAAAAACTGTTAAAAAGACGTTTTTTCATTGTCTCTCTGTGTAAGTAAACACTACTCTTTAAATTCAGAGTAGTTGAATGCTATATGACTAAACAAAGGAGTGTGTACAGCAGGTGATGCAGGAAATTAGCCCTGTATGAGAAAAAAAGTAGACAGCACTTAAAGAACATTAAAGTAAATTAAAATAAATTCCTTAAAGTAACTTGTTTTGCAAACTATTAATCAAGATAAAGAAATTATGATTTATGCTAATAACATTAAATGCTTGATTTATTTTTCAGGCTATTTCAAAAGAAGGCACTAGACACCAGTTTATCATGGTGTTCTTGATAGGAAATTTCACTGCCTTGAAAGAATTTTCAAAGTCCTGTTACAGGTAAGTATTTTCTTATTCTGTGTAATACATTTACAATTAAAGACTGTAAACTGCACTTGTGAATTCTGACTATTACTGAAGCTTTGGCAAAATACCAACTTGACTATGGAATTAAGCTTATTTGACTAGAGAAAGCAGCAATATATCTGCAGTTTTCACACTGCTGTTCATGCCTCTTCATATGGAGCTACAGCTGCCTCAATGGGAAAATAAGGGCTGTAATTCATTGTAAAGGGAAAAAACATCAGACACACTTCTAATTATTGGGAAGTGTGTTTTGTAACATTTGGATTCTCTTCTGCCACATATCATCCTTTCTCTTTGCAGAAACCTCATAAATATGTCCTGATTTTTAAAATTTATTTAAATATCTGCCAACTAGCCCAGAGCCCATTGGAACCTTGAAAATATCTGTAGCACATCCTTTAAGTGGTAAGCTGAAATTTTTCATTATTTATGACTTGGGTGTTTTTTTTAATTAAAATATACTGAATAAAATTTTGCTCATTTGTTTATTTCTTTTAAGTGAAACTTTTCATACAATGGTTCTAGAAGCTGGCACATGGAAAAAAAAAATCATATGACATCAGCTGAAAAGATGAACATTATGATATTTTAAAGCAAATAGACACAACTATCTCTGCCATATCGTGCCACTCCTTCCCCCCCCAAAAAAGAACTAAAAAAATCTCCCAAACCAACAAAAAACCACCACAACCTCTCAGAGAGAAAACAGGGAATGGCTTAAGTAGGATTATTTTGAAAAATACATTTTTGGGAACAATCTACAATTTATGTAGTGCATTTTATCAGTACATCTCAACTTTTCTTGGAAATATCTATTTTACAACAAAGGAATTAAGGCATAATAAAATGACCTTACTGCCTAGGGTCTAAAGTCCTGTTCAGCAGGACATCAGAACTTAAATCCTTTTTGAAGACAAATCATTGACTAAGACCTGCAGAATCCAGGATAAGTCTATGTGGTCTTCTTATTTGTGAGACAAAAAACGTTAGTGGCTAGAATCAAATATCAGTTTCAGCTTTTCTAACAGTTGTTAAAGAAAGACAAAAAAATTTTTAAATTTGTTTTTGAGTCTGGTTGGTTAACTGACTTCTGTACTTCACAATGGTTCTTTCTGACAACTTGGACAGTTAGTTGTCAAATACTGCTCTTGACAAACAAAAACCAGTATAAGTTAATTGAAGATATTCTTGTGCCTTTACGGCATACAGTGTTTAGGTCCTAAGTCTTTACCTAGCCTTAGTCTTGGACTTATAAATCTCTCTTTCTTAAAGATTATCTGAGATGAAAAATATTCTGTAGTAGGGCGTTTGTATTACGTTATGCTGAATTTAAACTTCTATGTATGATGAATAAGATGGTGATGCTAGCTTCTAATCCACACTCCAAATGGTGTAGGCAGCAATATTTTTAAAGCACTTAGAATGCTGGGTTATAAGCTGGTGATGATTTCATGATGGTGATGACTTTGTGATGGTGATGACTTTGTGCTGGTGATGATATAGTCCAAGATAGTTGCTTACTAGTCGCATATGCATCCAAGACTTTGTTGTGAAATTCTTTACAAGCATTGGGCTTCTTTTTAGAGCAAACCAAATTCTTATTTTATTTCTGAAAGACAAGTAGAGAATTAAGGGTAGAATTGATTTTTGGACTCAGAAAATAGGAGGTTGTGTCTCTATTTGACAGGGTTTTTTATCACAGACCCATTTAAATTGTGTGGTCAGGATAGAGAAAGATTAAACCTCTTTAGTTTAAAATCTTTTTTGTGTTCTGCAACTACATACCCCTTCTCAAAATCTTCATTTTGCCATGTTCTTCTTGATCTAGTTATTAGAAGCTCAGATTTAGCAAAAAATGAACAATCAATAAATTGATAGGAAAAAAAAAAAAGACATATGTTGTTGCATAATGAGATCAGAGCCTTGAATAAGCATAGTAAAAAAACAAAGTCAAGATTCAGTTTATGATTTTAACAGATAGTTTTATACATTATAGCTTGAGGACAAAGGAGTTCAAATAATAATGGAGGAAATTTGACAAGGTCATACAGAATGTAGGAACCTACAAACCCAGCTGCTACCAGTGAAATGCCTGACTATTCATTTTCCAGGCAAACTGATGGAATTAAGATGTAGATTAAAATCACTTTAGCTCAATTGCTTTCAGTGGAATTGCACTGCACCACAGGGAACTTCACATGACTGAAGACTGTGTATTCCCATTCTCCACTCTTGTTCCTCTTCAAGTCAGTGGATCTTTAACCTATGAAGTCCTTTGTTGCAGATAAACATGTGATATTAATCAATGGGATTTGCATCAGAGAGGTGTAGTACATGATTTGTTTATGCAAATAGCACAAGAAGCGAACACTCCAAGGGCAAACAGTAAGTGATGTTTGATTTGAGCTATTTAGATCTACATGAAATGCTGTTTAATAAAATAATGCCATGTGACTTTTAGCACTAGATTAATCAAAAAGGTTAATATGTCATTTTAGCAAAAAGAAGGAACGAATAGCATTTCTATTTACTATTTATGGAGAGGAATAATATTTCTGTTGTTATACTTCAAAAAAAATTGCAAATAACTATCCATGATCTTTTGAAAATAGTCAGATTCTAAATAAATGTGTTCAGATCATTCCATAACAGTAAGCTACTATCACTAAAGGGTAGTGAAAATAAATGTATCTTCACATGAAGAATTAATTACTTCAGTGACTTCATACAGAAATGCTGATTTGAGCAAAGTGAAAATTTAATAATTCACTGACTAATAAATATAATTCTGAGGGAAAAGCCTGATTTTCTTGAAATGGGCCACATAATTTTCCTGTCTTTCTTAGCAGGGAGAGCATGGATGGTTTATCTCTTCAGTTTCCTTCTCATTTCCTCTGAGGTCCTGTCTTCTGCTAGACCCCTGAACAGACATTTCCTTTGTCATTTTTACATGTATCTTTGTATCCAGTCAGATGAAATTTAGACAGTCAGAATGATTTAAATCTTATTTGTGTTATCATCAATAACTTACATAATGCACAAGGCTTTTTCTTGAGGCTTTGATTGTAATACTAACTTCTTTCTTGATCAATACATTAATTATCTAGTTCAGGATCTGAAACACTATCTTCTGGTTCAGGTGACCAGCCACACAGAAGAGTAATTACAAGTAAAATTATCCTGGTATTTGTCATGGCATACAGTGATACATACAGTTATTTCATTCCAGAACTCAGAAAATTGCCCATTCCCTGCTCCTCACTGATTCCATCTTGCACAACTTTTGCACCCATTCAGCTAGCAAAGTTCATGCATTCCTATGCACCCCTACCTCAGACACAATGATCAATAAAGTTAGTAACTGTACAAATACGCTAATTCTATACATTTGTTTTGTTTTCACACAAATGGAATAGCTGCTTTACAAAAGGTTCATCCTCAGACTTGTCAAGTGTTTTGATTCCAAATAAAAAACAAATATCCATTCCTCTGTCTCTAAGGTCCTTACAATTACTTGCATTCTGCTAATTTCTGTTTGTAGGACTCTTCTACTGTGGAATAGCAGCAATGGAGAAAATATTATCTTGTGCCTCTGCTCTTACAAATTACTTGACCAAAATAAACCCTGAAGAAATATCAGTGTTGAAAAAATCATTGTTAACACAGAAATGTTTATTTCTTTAGTTTGAATGATTCAGTCTTACTGCTTTACATTGCTTGATGATGCAAATCAGTTGCAGTTTAAATCAAGGCAGAAAGCCACAACCATTTTGCCTCAAGGAACTCAACAACAGAGAGACCATTCTGTGAAAAGTTATCCATTGTTCATAATGAAGAAATATAGCTATTTAGTAACATAAGCTTTGCCATCTTGAAGTAGATCTTTATTTTGTCAAATTACTTGTCCTGTAGCCAATACCAGATTTTTACAAGTGTGACAACTTAAAAAGTGTCCTTGCACAGGTAGGAACTTTAATAGAATTGTTCCCAGATATCTATATTGCGTTCCACTGATGGAGAATTGTCACCTCCATAGTACAAGCAGCATAGGATGGAAAGGGTGTTTGCACTGTATGTGCTCTGAATTGGAGCAGTTAAAGTAGGGACTGATGCCTTCTTTCCTGGAAGATGCTACCCCAAAGCAAAATTAAATGTAGTGCTATGTGCTGCCATCAGTTGCTGAAGAAATATCCTTCATATCCCCAAACTTATAGCGCAAGGGAACAAACACTCTCAGGTGGCTTAAATGTCTGATTTGTCTATCTTGGGATTTGCAGTGCATTGCAGCAAAGCACCGAGACTGGTGTTATGATCCCAGTAAAAATATCACTCAGATTCAGTAAGATGCTGCTTAAAATACCATTCATTGGAGCTAACACTGTAGGGAAAAAGAGAACAATATAGATAATCTTATATGCCTTCAGATATAGGGAACAGTTGTATATCATTAGAAAGACCTCTAGTCAGGGAACAGCACATAATGCAAATCCCATCTGTTTGATGGCATTTTGGTCTTTAGAGCTCTTATACGATATTCTTAGAAAAGAACAATCCTATTAATCATTTCTAGTGTCAAACAAAAGGATGTTCACATGAGAACAGGCTGCTTCACTCTGAGATAAATACAAGCACACACAGGTGGTGTTATTTGTGATGCAAATGGCAGCTGCCTACAGGCTCCTTCATTATCAGTACCAGCTTCGTGTACCCTGCAGCCAAGGGATGTGCGCAGCTCTCAACGCAGTGCTGCAGGAAAAATCAGAACACAACTTTGCACAGAAAAGGCCTGCACCTTCTCAGGCAAACTCTTAGGTGGATGTTTAATTTTTCGGCGGATGATGGTCTTCCTGATAGAATCACTACTGTGTTACCTAAAATGCTTCTGCCACTAGCTGCTGTGCTTGCCATTCTGACATTAACGTTTCAAATGCTCAGATGGTAGATAATACTCTGTGCACCTCGGTCTCCTCAACCAGTTTTTCTGCCTACTGTTGTAAAACTCCTACAGGCAGATAATAGTCCTGACATATGACTAAAACTTGCCTCTTCTCTTACCTCCATTAATCTTAAACTTGTCTCTTCCTTTGTCTCCATTAATTTTAACTCTAATAACTGCCCAGTACTCTGCAGCTCAAAGCCTCATAAATGCTCCATATTTACTATGGTAGACAGGAAAGTGTTTTCATTTGGACATAATTCTTTGAGGGCAATCTAATTTTAATTAAGTATTGTGATACCATTTGCCCTCCTTATTGTATCAGGTCGTATTTATTTCTTGTCATCGAGGTATGTTATTGGAATGAAAGCAGTTTTAAATCTAATTCCTCTAGACCATTTACAGTTGAACATATTGTTACTTCAAGTTCATTCTGTCTTGGTTCTTCCCTTTCCATCTTTAGAATAGTTTAATATTCTCTTTGTTCTAATGATAAATTTCTAGTTTATCTCTATGAAAGGAGGTACCAATACAGTATATTGTAATACATTTCATCTTGCATATCTGTACACGACACTGTAAGATTTGTTGGATAATTCCCTAGTCTTATTGCTTATGCAACCTTGCATCTTTGCTCTTTATAACCCACTTATAAAGTGAATGAATTTCCATTGAAGTCCCTGAATACACCAAATTTGAAAAAATCTTAACCTAAGGTTCATATAGGATCTCAAACTTGACAGGAAGAAATAGATTTAGGTCTTAGTTTTTCTCCAGAACAGGGTGGGATTCTTTAAATAGAAGCAACTTATATTTACATTACATTGGGCTAAAGTTTTTTCTCCACTTTGAGGAATAATAGAATGTATCAGATGTTATCCTCATGGGGACTGCAACTCAAATCGCAAACATCCTAATTTTATTAGCAACAATTGCTTAACCACAATAAATCCTGACTGATCTGGTTTTACCTTTCTAACTAATGAACTTCTTCATGTATTTGCCAAACTGTGGCATAAACCTATAAAAATTGCTTTTAATTATGTATGCAAGTAACAAGAATTATCCTTATTTCTTTTCCATTGTAAGAAAGCATTCCCTTTTTTCAGAGCATTTTAAATAATCATATTGATATAGGGCCTAAGACACCCTTTAAACTTGGCAGCCATGAGTTTTCTTTCTTGAAGATAATAACCACTGTCACCTTTATGATGGGATTTGTGAGGACATAGATGTCTTCTCTTTCTAACTAAAAGGAAGTAGAGCCTTATGGCCAACTAAAGCATTCTCCTGAAAGGATTACTCGAGGTATGTGATGCTTTAAAAATTGTTTTACAACATCTGATATTTCTATTGAGTTAGCAGCTTATTGCTTCTACTAATGGGATTGTTATGCTGTCCAATTTTCCTAGGTTTTCACTGAAAGGCTTTTCCCAACATTTACATTATTGTAATGTTACCCTTTTAATTGTAATCTTTACATTTTTAAGATTTATTTCTTTTCTTTGGCTTTAACAACTGAAGCTGATTAATTTTATTTTTTCCTATAAAGCCTTTATCTATGTTTTTTATTTTAGTTTTGTTCAGATAGTATTCTTCCTTGATTTTAAGTATTAGAGCAATAATAGTACCACCTCTTGCTTTTCAAATGATTGTTAGCTGCAACAATTTAAACAACCTAACTTATCCTGGGCTGATTTTAAAACTCTATTTGAAATCTTTCTTTCCTAAAATTTTTAAAATATCTAATTAAACAAAATAAGCTATTTTTAAAATTATGCTCTTTATGAGCAGGCCTTATATTATCTCACTTCTGTTAGTTCCTATTTAGATTTGGCAGAAAATAGCTACCTTCTTCACTTACTCTTTGCTATTATGATTTTAAAAAGGTGTTTTTTTTCTTATATGAATGCATAGACTTACAGAAAGTACATATTTTGCTATTAAAATTGCTACCATTTCCATAATTTTTAGCCAATTGATTCTAATCATTATTGTTATTATCTTTCTTCCAGGTATTTTTTATTTATTTTTTCAGATGAGTAGTTGAACTGAAAAATCAATTATTCATAGAGCCTGAGTCCAGATAGATTAGATGTACTTCATTTCCCTTGTCTCAAAAATCACTTATCAAAAAAAGATATCAAATTAATCAGCCATGAACTACCTTTGTTAAATGTGTGTTGTATTTCATCCCATTTTCCAAGTTCTTCCATTTATTTGATTATATTTTCCTTCAAAAGTCGGTCCAGAGCTCTCAATACCATTGATTAATATGACATTGAGTTTACACTTATTTAGATTGCAATTTTCTTTCCTTTTAAAAGGAGACGCTGTATTTTCCCATCTGTTATATGTTAACACTTTCACTGGCTTCCTTATGATGAGTTGGCAATTTCATATATTACACATTCCAGCATAATACGATAGAGAATACTAGTTCCTTTGCCTGAGATACTTTATAGGTTTTTTACCAGTTGCGTTTTTTTTTAATCATTATTTTTAAACACAAGCTTTCTTTTTGATGTTTCAATTACCTTCTTCTTCCCCACTAACGACATTGTTTTTCTCTGATCCTTAATATTTTCTCCATTTTATGCTGACCGTAATTTTAATCTCTTTCGTACTCCATCACTATATTAGATGTCACTAAACAGAATTTACTGTTCAATAAGGAAGACCTTATGTAATCTAATTAATAATTATGGCCAAAAAATAGGAGTAGGCTAATAAAATATTTTGGTAGAATAAATATAAGAGACATCATCAGTATAAAAAAATAATCCAAAACATATCATGGGAAAAGGAAAAATGGGCATGAATTCATTTTTCAGAAAATTATGATAAATTCAGTAGCTTTCAAAGTGACATTCTGAAGCAATTTATTGTTAGAAATTTGAAAGCAAGGATCAAACTAGGGTTAAGTATCTGATCAAATGTTGGTTAATACTAATATTGGTGTATGAGCAAATCACCCTACACCACTTCTGCTGAAGAAGTTACGCATCCTAACATGCAATGTAACTCATCTCAAAGTAGGGCAACTAGGTTTAGGTGTTCTGAAAGTATTTATCTCCTTTCATCAGCTATAATGGAAGCACATAGTAACTATCACCTCCCTACCTTAAGTAGATTGAAGTCTTCTCCAGGTGACTGTACTTGGGTATTTATTTGCAAATCTCCTATGCATTTTTCATTTATTCATGACACACAGTATTTACTGAAAATTCCACTACAAGCTATTCTGTTAATATTCTTATAATATTGTTATTTTACAGTATTCTAAATGGATAAGAGGGAAGGTGACTGGCATGTATCAAAACTGGATTGTTTTGATTTCTCCCTGTTTGCTGAGGTAAAACAAATGCAAGTTGTCCTGCACCTTGGTTTTATTTTTTTCATTCTATGTCTAGACTCATGATGCGTGTTTAATATTACCATGTGGACATTTTTACTAAAGATGTAACATTGCAGAAAATTATTTTATTAAAAAATACATTCAGAACTGTGGATCAAATATAAAGAACTGAAGTAGGAGAAAAAGAGGAACAGATTCAGGGTTATCGCTAACTTATTAAACTTCAGCAATAACTACCCATACAATGTTCACAATGCAATTGCTTAATAATTACCATACAGCTATAGTTACCGATTAACAACTAAAAAAACCTGCAAATTCTGATTCAAATCTTTGAGGGCTCAAACTTTGAATGACTCGATATCAACATGGTAGCTTCTGTTCTGTATTAACAAAGTTTATTAAAAGTATATGTGCAGGTAGATAAGAGCTGTCCATGCAGCATGTCTCTTCAAACAGAGGAGGGATTAAAACTGCCATTAAAAATGCTTAATTTCAGCAGCTATTTTGTATCTTTTCTCAAATTTTATCACCATCTAGAAATATAGAATTTATTGAAAGATTTGGCCATGTGTCTGTGATTTTATTTTACAAGAATTTCCTATAAAATTGAAGGCAAAATTTACATCAACACTTTCTGTTTCTTGGTACCCATTATTAACAAAAATGTTTATTGACTCTATTTTGGTGGTGCACAGTTCTATACTACAAGAGAATCGCCATTCAACATGTTGAAAGTGATAGATAAAAAGGATTTGGGTATTTCCCACAAAACACCCAGTGTTGCTTTGCCACTGATTTTCAAGCTGTTTTTATTCACTAATATTTTTGTCAGGGATTAAAAGCTGAAAATAAAGAATTGTAAACTGTTTCAGTTAGCACATGTGCTTAAGTCATGTTTATTCTTGCAATTTAATTTTGGTTTTTGCATTAATAAAATAAAATTTGCCTTTATTTTTTAAAACTTTGATACTTAAATTTAGTAGAGTGAAACAACCAATCTCCTTTGAAGATATTTTCTACACATTATACTAAATTTGGTAGAAAAATATAAGTGTGTTGTTTCTAACATAACTTACAGCTTGTTTTTCTTTTTGTAAGACTTGCACATGTGTTTTAACACCTTACTATGCAGTTTATGACATACAATTTAGAGAATGACGGATTTTCAAAGAAACAGGGCTATCAAATTAATGATCTAAAGGAAAAAAACCCATGTATTTATATCATTATATTGAAGACAACTACTGAATAATTAGGGATTTTTTTTATCTAGAAGATAGTGGAATATTTTATGTTTGTGAAAAAAAAATGGAACATTAGCCGAAATTTATCTAATTGTACAAACACTTTTATCCATCTGTTAAACTTGTACCCTAGAGTAGCAAATCAGTTTCTTAGTCTGGATTTAGCAATTGCCCGTGTTAAAATATGTATTATGAACATCAGGTTTAAAATTGTATCATTTTGACCAAAAATCACTTTTAAAGTTGACTCTTTCATGCTCTTTTTTCCTGCTGAGACAATCACTTGAAAGGATCAGTTTTTATTATTACTTGATGGTCCGTCAAGAATTTTTATAAAACAGCAATGGCTAACAGCGGAAGTTAAAAATTTTTGTAAAAGAAAAAAAAAGACAAAACACCACAATACTGGCCAAAACTCCAGGAACACTGTCCTGAGTATGAAGGTAGGTAGGCATCTTTCTTTTCACTGGAGCTCTTTTTCACAGGAGCTGCCAAGAAAATTTCCAAAATCTGCCTGAGGAGGCTCTCTGTTCATGCTGGTCATATACTAGAGTTATATAGATATACTAGAATAGATATACTAGAATAGATAAAAGCCTCAGAGGCTAGATAAGTCCTAACCTGCAAGTGCTTTGATAGGGCTCTAGTTATTACCTGAAGAAATGCAAAGCAAATTCATTCCCCGTGTTCATTTTTCATCCACTACAAAAGATAGCATACAATAATGGTACAGACTTGTGCAACTCACATTGTTTATTATCATGGTGATAAATTAATGGAGATCATTTGAAAATGTATGTGGACATGCATTCAGTTCACTAAAATTTTGGCCTGCAAATGTATGGTTCTGAAGTCAACTTTTGAAAATGGGATGGGACTAAAATTAATAGAAAATCTACATTTAGCAGTGTCCCTTCTCTGCTTAATTTTACCTTAAGAAAAAATAAATGCTGCTTTTTCTAGTAGAAATTACTGACAAAGTTAAAGGGTCATGCTCTTGCTGCCACAGACAGGAAAACTGGTTAGAGGACAAGAAGGAAGGAGGAAGCCCTGCAGGAATTTAGGCTAACTAGTGGAAGACTATTTTGGTGCATGCTGTGAAACAGGGAGTCCATTAGTCTTAGGGAGGTCCAAAGAGAGGTGAAATAGGCAGAGAAGGCTTTCTTCCACATGGACTCAGTCTTACATATTAACATCAGAAAGAGTCACTGTGAGTAATCAGCAGTGATTTGTTGTGATAGAGCATAAGCTTAAATGAAACAAAAAGTATGAGAAAAGATAGAGAAGATGGGAAGAATAAAAGAGACATACAAGGGCAAAGGAAAGGAAAGTGTGTTCAGAAATCAAAATTTGAGGGAAATATTTTGGAACATCTTCTTTGGGCTTTGTTTCAAAATAGAAGTACTTTATATCCATTCTCAAATGTGAAACTACAAAGAACATAGAGAAAGCAAGAAAAAATAAATACATGCAAAGATATGAAATTGGAGATGAGGAACTAAAGGAGTGAAGTCCAAGTATGAGCATTTCATATAACTGGACGAATCCAAAGTAGTGCAGTAAGAAATTGAAAACTGGCTCAAATTAGATAAACTCTGAATAACATATTTACTGACACTAGAAAGATGACTGCTACAGTGGGAGAAATTCTGCTTCAGTCTTACAGATTTTAATAGTGAATACAAGACTTTGAATGCTATGCAGTAAAAGCCAGAAGGAAAATTAAAACAAATAAAAATAAAAATAAAAATAAAAATAAAAATAAAAATAAAAATAAAAATAAAAATAAAAATAAAAATAAAAATAAAAATAAAAATAAAAATAAAAATAAAAATAAAAATAAAAATAAAAATAAAATAAAAATAAAAATAAAAATAAAAATAAAAATAAAAATAAAAATAAAATAAAAATAAAAATAAAAATAAAAATAAAAATAAAAATAAAAATAAATTAAAATAAAACTAGAACTAAAACTAAAACTAAAACTAAAACTAAAACTAAAACTAAAACTAAAAATAAAAATAAAAATAAAAAATTAAAAATTCTAGCAGATTTGGAAGAATTACAAGGATTTCTGCAGCAATTGTGACTACTGCACTAAGTGAACTGTATAGTTTATAATCTGTTATGAACCATTCTCCAGCAGAAGAGAAGAGAAATGAATTGTGGCAAACAGGGGAAGAGATCACAAATAACTGTTAGAAGGCCAACCACGAGGCCAAATGCCTTTGTGAAGAGGTCAATGTTTGATATGTCTCTTGCTGCTGGGCAAAGTATTGTACTGTGTAAAAGTACTTTGATCTGGTAGGATTTAGCTTATTTGCTCCTATCCTTCAGCTCTCAACAAGCATTAAAGCGTATAATTAAGAAAGAGCTTGCTTGCTTCAATCCAGGATAAAGGAAGAAACACTTTGAAAACAAAATCCAATTATGTTGGGGGGGACCTGAATGTTTGACTTGCTGAAAGCTGTCAAACATATTTATTTTGAAGCAAGAATATATTCTCAGGAATTAATTCACTTCATAGAGATCAACACTTGCCATGAAAAGGCCCTGATAACACAACTTCATGGACTTGTCAGTGCTTTCCCTTACTTTTGGTCATCACATGGCTGTTGCAAAAACTTATGTTAAACTCACCAAATGCTAGACTTGGGTCTAGGTCTCATTGAAATCCTTTAGAAGTGTTCCAAACCATACTTTTGTTGTAATTAAACTCAGGTTCAAATGTTACCGTCTAAAATTCAAAGTTTTCACCTTTAAGCTTTTTCTGAATAGATGTTAGCCAGAAAAACTGTACATTTGTGAAATAATGTGATGAGAAAGAAAGTTCTAGGCATTAGGTATGCTTATGTCCTGTACAGGCTAGAGAAGAGCTCAATTCAAGAAGTGATTTAAAAATCTGAAGTGCTTGAAAGAACCATCCCAGCATTATAAAGGACTAGGCTTTAAGTAGCATGGTTATGTATGCATGTTTTCCAGGCTAGATGCTAAAAGGACCATGAAAGTCTTTGCAGAACATGCCTTTAAGATGCTAATTTAATTCTGCAAAGATCTGCTTTCTTGCTGTGAATATCTGAGCTTCTGAACTGCTTAGGTCTCCACTGCCAGACTTTGTCATGTGCCTAAATACTTGCTAGTACTTGCACAACAGCCTCTGATGCTGCCGAGCAGGTGAGGCAGCTCTGTACAGCCTTGCCTCTTTCTAGCACGGTTATATTGCAATAGGTAACACTCTTGCAAGTTAATAAAAGATGGTAAATTTACATGGAAGAATCCTACAATAATAAATTAAGACAATTGTGCAGAAGAAGCCAAACATGTGAGGGATGAATGCAGCAACCAGAAAGAAGAAGGAGATGCAGGCAGGTTCTATAACCATGATGTTCATATCATCACTGCTATTTTATTTTCTAAGAGTTATTACAAAACTGTGTAGAAGGCAAAATGTCTTTTCCAACACACATTGTAAAATCCATTATATGAATTGCAGACTATAATAACTTTCTTACTATTATTTTTATTTGGATTGCCTGCATTACCACAGCTGACTTCTAGATAGATATTAGCCTAAATTCAGCAATGAGTTCTAGTTCACACAGATTTGCAAAATTTACAGGAGCTCAATTAGAGTGACTCAGCAAAAATAGAACCTTCATTGCCATTTATTGAGGCCATTTAAAAAATAATGGAGATTAAAATGGAAAATAACAGTTTCAAAAGATGTCATAATCAAATTTAAAGCAAAATTTGTATGTTTTAATAAGTTAAAATAATAAAAATAATTCTAAATAGATAGTATATCACAGCCCTGGCTTAGTAAAATTTTTTCTCACATTGCAGAATATTTGATTATCTCATAGCCACAATCTTTCAAGCAGCAATATATAGACATGTGTCCAGTCCAGAAAATGAGGACTCTGTGCACATTTTTAGAGCTTGGAAGACTCCAGGCTTATGTCTAAATCCTCTAATTTAATTATTTTTTTCAATTCAGCTGATATTTCTAAAGACATGCCTCTAGACTGAGTACTAAAACAAATTCTGACAGGGAGCATAGAATAATTAAATACTCATCCATTATTTTATTACATTCTATTCATATTACAAGATTGCCTTAAATATACATGATTGAATGAGGATTTTTGCTAAAGATCTGGGTATTAATCTCTTTCTGTTTTCAATCTGTTCAGTATTTGCAGCAAACAAGTTTTTTTAAATTCCTTATACTCAACATATGTTATTCTTATTTAGTCCTCTTCCTCCTATGCTGGTCTTGAGATTTCTAAATTCAATATTTAGGGCTTCATTGCCTAAACAGAAGAGCTTGAGATTATTCTATGTACTTTCCTCTGCCAATCCAGAATGTCTCTGCTCATCCAGTGCAGCATCATTCAACTGCTTTATGGACTTCTCAGATGTCCTCAGCATCTCAAATTTGTTTTATTGTTACTTAGAGAACATAAGGTTACTGACTGATTAACCCACAGCCATCAATTCATTTAAGGTGACTGTTGTAGTTCAACCCCAGTAGGCAGCACAGCCTACTGATTTTTTTACAATTTTATCTTTTTAGTACAACAAATTGGTAAAATAGTTAATAATAAATTTAATTGATTTATTGTTCATTGTGTTCATTGTTAATTGCATAATATTGCAATGAATTGGGATACTCATATTGGGATGAATATGATTATTTCTTATGTCAAATAAAAAAATATTTCTCAGATATTTTCAAACTGGAATTCACATTTGCTTGCACTGAAGTGTGTTTATATCTGTATGCAATATGAAAAAGGAAATATCTGGTTTTTCTTTGGCTATCTACAATATCTGAACCAGCAGTGAAAGCTTTTTATTTCCTACAGTGGTATATTCTCTAATCTGGAAATTCTTTTGAGCCAATAACTATGAAACACTGTTAGAATTTACATCATAACTATAACTGATAAATACAGGATTGGACTGCCAGTCTTCACTTCTTAATTAAGTTATGTCAAGGTCTTTTTAAACAGCAAAATCATCTTAAATCATACTTCAAAAGAAATTGATACTGGGAAAGAATGACTACATAAGTGGTCAAGAAAAGCACTCAATATTTTTTCCTTCTATATTTTTAAGGGAAAAAATATTACTCTATTAAAGGCAATGCTTCTGTAACATTGATGAGAATAGGACTGGGCTAAAAAATGACTAATGGCAAACAATATCTCAGTTATGTCACAAAGGTAATTTTATTGAGTTTGCATGGCAAGGTTTGGTTTGGGGTGGACTGCAGGGGTAGCTCCTGTGAGAAACTGCTAGAAAATTCCCTTATGTTCGAGGGACCAATGCCACCCCATTCCAAGATGGATCTGCCACTGGGCAAGCTGATCCCATCAGAGACCTCCGCTGGGAAGCAGTTATCCACCATGGACGGTCTCATGCTTGGGCAGGTGGATCCCCAAAGGAGGCTGCCATCCTGTGGGGCTGGCCTGAAAGGACCTGTGGACCCATGTAAAACAGACTCCACACTAGAGCACACTTTGCTGGCAGAACATGCGAGTCATTCTTGAGAGACAGTACCCCCACACTGGAGCAGCTCACAAAGAACTGCAGCCAGGGGGAAGGATTCATCATGGAGAAGTTCATGGAGAACTGTCTCACATGGGAAGGACCCTTGCTGGAGTGGGAGGAGTCCTGTCCCTGCGGATGAAGGCGCAGCACAGACAACATGTAATTAACAGCCCCCATTCCCTGTCTCCCTGTGCTGCTAGCGGGGATGAGGTAGAGAATTCAGAAGGAAAGTCAAGCCCAGGAAGAAGGGAGTGGGGAGGGAAGGTGTTTTTAAGATTTGGATTTGTTTCTTATTTCCCTACTCTAATTTGATTGGCAATTAATTAAACTAAATTCTTCAAGTCGATTTTCTTTTGCCCAAGATGGTGATTGGTGGGTGATCTCTCTCCATCCTTATTTTGGTCCACAAGCCTTCTTTCTGTATTCTTTTCCTTTTCAAACTGAGCAGAGAAAAAATAGGGAGGCTTTGGTGGGCACCTGGTGTTGAGCCAGAGCAATACACCACAGTAGGTAAAGTTCTGTGTGAATGTGTGCCTTATTTTCACTATCTCTATTTTAGAATTTTAAAAAGTCCATAGGAAATTCAATTTGAAAGAATAATAAAGAAGGTTGTGCATTCCTTTATCCTAGGTAACATCAGGAGATGAATTTTTGACTCCAATTGAAAATGAAAAGCTAAAGATGAAAGCTACTAATGTTTCTAAACCGATTTAATGAAATTAGGATTCATGTACATTTTACTCAATAATTTTATTATTTTATTTTAAGATTTAACTGTTATGTTTGCAAATAAAAACATTTATTTGTATTTTATTTTTAGATCACTGTGCATGTTAAATTTTTGAAAGTTAGGTATCTTACATAAACTAGTTTTCATCCGGATAAACATCTAGCTTTAATTAAATACCTGGTTTTATAATTCTAAAGGTGAGATCAATGCCATCCTGAAAGTACACACAAAACAGAAAACAGGAACATGATCCATAACCCCACAGCTATCATGCTCACACAGGAACTACAGATCGTAGGCTGTGTTCCCAGAGTCAATCTTCTGATAATCTAAAGCTTAGTTTTCTAAAATCTCATTTTACAGCTGTGCATTCCTAATCAAAGGGGGCTGTAACTGGCTTCTTCTCCATACATAAATAAACAGCTAGAGAAGAGTTGAATGGAACTACAGAATCTGCACCAGGGCATAGTCTCTTTTCAAGCTTTAGAAAGCAGACAATACACCACTAGTCTGGCAGGCTATTTCTTAAAGCAGAAATTCAAAATTGTCTCCTGAGATAATGGACAATGAAGATACTGGATGAAGTGAACAAGTTTACAACCAACTTTGTTGGTTTTGATTTTTTCTTCTGAACACTAGTCATTAATGGTCGATTAATGGTCAGATTCTATCTCATGCTACATATAAATGCTGTGGAGTTCTTTATAGAGATTTATTAAATTAGTGTGTTGTCAGCTGGGGACTCTAGCCAAAATACATTAATAAAGGAAATGAGTAAGCTATCCATAGATCAAAGAGCAATTAGAGATTTCAGTTACATGGAAAGATTTTGTGGTAACAGTCCTCTCTTAAAGACATTTAAGCATCAGCAAACAAGGATTGTTTATGTCCTCAGAATGAGAACAGCTTGAAACCCATAAATAGTTTTATAGGAGCTAGTTCAGGGTTTTGTTATAGTGCTGTAATTTGAAGTGATTCCATTGGTTTTTTTTACTCTCAGTCTTTATTTAATGCTGTTTGAGCCAGACTGTCATATTTATTCAGGATGAACAGTATTTTATACTGCAAATCATTCCAGTGATATAACTAATGCAGTTGCATGTACTGAAATAAAGCTTTTCTTGGATAGAACATGACCCTTATACAAAGGAGTCTTGCCGGACTGAACATGTACTTGATAATTTGATAAAGTTTATATATGTGTTGCATATAATATTTCTCTCTACAAAGCATATGAGAGGACCAGGTTTTTGCATTTTTATCCTTGTTTGAGTAATATAACTGGTCTTGAAACAGCAATAGAGCCCTGGAGCTCCCCAAAACACTGCACAGAGTGGAAGTCTTCATAAGCTTTTATAGACAGTTGTTCTCATAATCTGGACAGTTTCTCTGCAGCACAAACTAAAGAGACATTCTTTAGACTGCTGTTATATCACTGATTCAAAAGAAAAGTAATAATTTTTAAAGACATGTATAGTTAAAATATCAGATTACATGAAGGAGCATGCTGCCATTAAAAATTGCCAGTAGTAGTTATAGTATAAATTTTTGTATTTTATATATTTTATTCTATATCTTTTTACTAATTTTATTGATATAGGTGACCGAGTGGTAGTCGTTTAAAGTCATTGCAGCTCGTTAGGCACATTTAGCAGTGTCCCTTCTCTGCTTACTTTTACCTTAATAAAAAATAAATGCTGCTTTTTCTAGTAGAAATTACTGACAAAGTTAAAGGGTCATGCTCTTGCTGCCACAGACAGGAAAACTGTTGGCAGTTTTCCTGTTGGCAAGGCTAGTCAGGCTTTCTTTTAATCGCGTCAAAGATACGAAAAAGAAAACCTTACTGAGTACCATGATGCCAGCCTTTGCTTGGAATTGATTTAAAAATGACTTAGGAAATTGGAATTCCATATTCTTGTGTTCTTAAACAATATTTTGATGTTCAATATTGCTATTAATTTTTTTTAATATATTACAATAGCAGGGAATTTTTTCAAATTTTGACATAATTAGCACCAAAGTTGATTTTAGAAGGAGGGACTAATCTAAAATTAAGGGTAAAAATCTTGTTTATGAGCCTACTTTATTAAATATAATTCTTCATTAATATATTTCTGCTTTTCCAAGTAACCTATGATAGATTTTCTATTTTTTTCTAGTACTCAAAAATTGACATCAGGGAAGTGTGTCTTCTCTCTAGTGATCAAAATACTTAAAACTATTCTACACTGTTATGTTGAGAGATCCATGAAATTCACTTTCTTTTCTTTCATTTGATGATGACTCTGGAAACAGAAAGAAAAAACCAGTGAGAGGAGAAGAGAGAGAGGTATTTAAATTACACCAATATAAATGCATCTACAGTTTAAAACATCTAGAAGACAGATTCTCTCTCTATTAATAAGACTATAAAATATCCAGTTAGTTATTTTAAGTTGTTTTTCTGCATGAAGGGAACTGAGAAGCTGAACTTTTTATTCAATTCCTTATTGAATTAATTTAACTTAGAAGCAACAAACTGGGTGCATAGACAATTTGCAGAAAGAAAATTACACTACTAGAGTCTCTGTAGCAAAGCTATGCAGTGAAGATCTAAAGTGTCGCATAAGTCAGCACATACTCGCTCAATATCAGAAACTCTGAGGAAGGTATACTCAAAAATACTATCCCTATAACCATATTGCCTGATTTACCTCCTGATTTATGAGTTAAATATCTTCAGTGTTAAGGAAACGTTTTGATACATGTACAATCTGTATTTATGATGTATAAGACAATTAAGTACACTAGACCTATTTAACCTGCAAAAGGGTTCTGGTCTTTAATATCAAAATTGCCTCAGATAATGGAAATAAGGAACATTCATTGTCTGATGACAATGAATATCTAGTATGAACTTTCTAGTATGAACTTTCTGGTAAAAAGGAAAACATTAATTGAATTCATCTGGAGTTATTTGCATATTCCCACAGAAATTGAAGAGAAATATTAAAAAACAAAATTTCCTTTACCACATATTACTGAGTATAATGAAAAATCATTACCTTTTCTTGTATTATGCTTTAAGGCGAGAAAAAGGTGTTCTTAAGTTATCCCATACTTAGCAGAAGGAACATGTCCTATAAATGTGATAGTTCCCTTGTTACATGATTTAATTTTATATTTTGGTTAAGAAATTTTGATTTTATTTCATTTCAAAATACTTTAGCTGAGAACTATATGATCCATTTAAATAACAGGGAATACCTGCTCCTGATTTAGTGAGTATTGTTTAGTGTGGGGGGATGAAGAGTCTTCTTAATGATTACATTAAGAGTAAAAGATGTGTTCAGTCCAGCAAACATGGTAATAATTAGAAAATGAGGGCTGGCACTGAAACTGATTCATTTCACTCTGGCTCACCCAGCTGTGACAGCATCACTAGTAAAAGAAGGGAAATTCCACTCCCACCAGTTGATTGTTTACTCCTTCATGTGATATTTGCTCTCTTGGGGCTCTTTTGACAATTTCATTTTGATTTGGGGAACACAAAACATGTCCTCCAATGTTTCTCCTGCAACTGTTGTTTATTCTTCTAACTTCAAGCCTGTATAAGACAGGCGAAATACAGAGTTCCTGTTTCATAAAAATTTCAAAATATAAAATTGGAAAGAAATATCAAAATAGTTCTGATTCATCCAAAAGAGAGAAAAATGTGCAGCTCAGATGAGTCAATACAATTCTATTTCATAGATTCAGAATCCTTCACAGGAATTTTGACTGATTCAAATGATGCAGACTGAGTTAACATTCAACATGAAAAATCATTCTGAAGACAAAAAACATTTGTATATATTATTGACATCAGATATATTCATAATATGTTTTTATTGAATAATTTATTTAATCAATGAAATCCTCAAAAGTACCTCTTTTAGAAAACAAGTATGAACTAAACTTTAAAAAAGTTTTTAATGCTTGAAGAAAGATTTGCAAATTTAGTTGCAATATTACGTTCAATTTTCTATTGAATTTTAATCATAATGGACTACATTCAGTATTCCTGCACTTTCTCATACTTTCTTCTCTCCCACTCTTGAGTATAGCTTCTGGAAGTCAGAAAATAATGGAAGAGAGAAAAATGACAGGAGAAACTATGAAAAAGATCTTACAATAAAAGAGAAGAGTAGAGATGCAAGCAACAGATATTTTTCTCTCCATATGTCCTTTTGCACAGTCTCTATCAGTCATTAATACTTTTGAAGGAGTTCAATTACCTGTTCTGAGACCTTCAGCTAAAGAAGGAGAAACAGAGGGCACTTCAAAACTTTCATTACAAAAATTACAGCAGCTAGTTAATCTCACCAATCTATATGTGATCCGTATGTAACAAAGTTATATTTGATTAAAGAAAAAATTATGGAAGTGGAACAAAGTGTAACTCCTGGAAGAAAGCAAAAGTGGATCTTTTTAAGGACTACCTTGAGTGTAGAATTAACTTTTGTTCAATAGAAGCATTCTGGAGGTATTCATAACTACAAAGTTTCTATGATACCTTACCCTTTCTGTGATTTTACATCTCAAATGGAAAAACTCTATTTTTAGTTCCAGCAATATACCCAGCAGGGAGGTGACCTGGCAATGTGAGAATTTAGATATTTCAAGCTAGGAACATGAAAGAGTTAAGTACTAGAAACCTAGCTGAGTAGTGTTGAGAAGCAATTTTGATAAATTCAGAGAGTTATGCCAAAACTAATAGATATTAATAACAAGTAGCTACAGAAGTATAGTGCATCTATGGACTATGCATTCACATCTCCTCATCAATCATCATTTTTGTGGAGACAGCTATTAATGGCCCTAAAACTGAGCTGTATCTTTGACTATTTTGTACTAATAAAACATTACCTAGGCTTGACTTGAAGGCTGTGAAGTCAAATAATGGTTTATAACAGGCCTCCCCAAACAAGACAGTATCAGAAGCCTTAAACTGCAAGCATGCTTTAGATACCAGATGCTCCAGAGCTATAAACTCTACTCAGAAACAGTCAATTAGTATTTACTAATGGAATACAGCCTTGGGAACAGAACAGAACTACCTTTTGCAAATAACAGAGAGAGCAATGAAAACTCTCTAGTATGTGTAAAATGTAGATGTAACATGCTGAGGAAAGCGTGGAAAAAAATTGTGAGTAAAGGAAGCTGGCTGTTAAAAATGTACTTTATAACCTCAACAACACCTTATAACAAGGTGAAAAAACCCACATCAGGAAAATTTATTTTAAAATAGGTTGGGATGCTTATGACTTGACAAACAACACACTGAAATTGTGATTCATAGCCTCAGAAAAAATGGGAGATAATACAATGCTTGTGTGTAACAGCTTTATTACTTAATTTGGGATGTCTGGAACTGAATATTTCGGACTATAAGTACTAGTATAATTCTAAACTGATTTATGTTCACTCTTTAATTAGCCTACTAAGACTAGTTAGACTTTCATTGACTTCCTGTTTTCAAATAGAAGGTGTGCTTTCCCAGCCCACAAATATTCATGAGGTCTTTCACAAAGTTCCTCACTATTGCATATGGTTAGAATTCAAATGTAAGAATAATCTAGGTGTGGGAAATTCATTGTTAAATATTTGATATTAATTATCAATTAACAAATATTGTTAAATATTTGATCTTATTTTTTTCTTTGCATGGTCTCAAAAATACTAAATACAAGTCTGGTATTTATAACTCATGTCAAGAACCTGTTTCATGCTTTAAGAATTGGAATTTATTTAAGATATTGTTACAGAGACCAATGTTTTCACTAAGTAATGTTCACGGCTTTTAAGTGTGCATCTTTTACTTCAGCTGCAGATTTTGGCTTACCGTTCTCATCCTTTACATGAATAATTTGTCAGACCTTACATTAAAACTCTGCAAGAAATAACTGAAAACATGATACATAGAAAAAAGCTGGGTGAAATTTCACATGATCATTATAAAGACTGGCAGTATTGATAGCTGCCTTTGAGAAACTATTGTATTTAGTCACCAAGTTAAAGTATTAGGACTCATCTGATTATCCTTATATAAAATTTTTTAAGTTGGTGAGTAGGTACAAAAAAAGTTAAGCTTTTTTGAGAAGAAAAGTCCATTTTCTTTGAAAAACTAGACTTTATCACAACACAACCGTGTGCTCACTGCCTATGATTTAAGCCTCAGTGCTTTATAACTGTTCTCTAAAGTAGAAAATGCTATTTTAAAATTTTTGGGAAAACTAGGTTTGAGAATATTTTTGGATAGAAAACAGATCTTTTATTGCTCTTCTCAATTATTGGAGCAAATATTATGTAAAATAATAAAATATAAAGTATTATAATATAATAAAAATATTAACAAATAAAATATGAAAGATTAATATGCAGATTTTAAAGCTACACATGGATGCTGACAGCAGAAATTCTTGAAAATGAAATTTTCATTGTCTTTTACCTTTAACTGGACTTATTATTGAAGAAATAAATGGCCTTTACACAAAGAAAGCTGAAGAGATTTCTAGCCCCCCCCCCAACATTTTTTAAAACAATGGCTCTGTCAAGACTTTTCATATAGCCTTCACCAAAAGTTATTAAGAGCTTATTTGTGAGTTAAAGAAAGTAAGCCTTATTTTTCCTTTCTGAATAATAAAATATACATTGAAAACAGCTTCTTTCTAATACTTATTTTTCATTAAAAATCTTTTAAAGGACAAAAGTGTGCTGGGTTTTTTTCTTCCCTACAAAATACTAAACTTTGTTGGATGATCAAAATAAATCAATGGACATTACAAACTTCTCTTTCAGTTATTAACGTTTATATCACGGGAATTAAATGAGGATTTGATACTTTCTTAAATTACAGCTTTTAATTAGAACCGCCATTAGTTTTAGATGCTATTGGAAATTTTAACTACAGATCTTCATTGCAAGAGGCAATAATCAGAATATTCAAAGACTTATTCATAAACTAATAAGATTATGCTACATAACTTACTTGCATTTTCATTGTTTTCTCAAACAGCGAGGATCCAGATGCATAACATAGTTAAATGTCATAGTACTGAATTTGATTGTAATGACATCTAAAAAAATCCATGTATTTGAAAATAAATTATGCCTGCATTGTGCAAACTTTCTGGAAAACTTAACTCAGATCTGCTCAGTGAGCAGATGTGTTTGAGTAGCACATTAAAAACCATAGATGATGAAATGATAGTATTCTATGACAGATTTTCTGTCTCAGTCAACACTTAACATTTACAGATGATGGAAAATAAAATATACAAAGGAGAAGTTAAAATTTATCTCTAATATTTTGCAACATTTGTCTCCCATATTTCACACTGCTCAAGACACAATTACTATCAGCAGCAGGATAGGTTTCTACCCTTGCTAGATTTCATGCATAATAAATAAGCTTTCAATATATAATTAATGTAAACAATGAAACTGAAAACAAGGCACCTTCCCCCAGCCAAAAGGTTATTACAGAATGCTATAATTATATAACATCTTGAATTCTGTATCTCAAAATCATGTGACTTTTTAGCTTCTTTTGTTTTAAATCCAACCTTTTCTCAGAAATTTCCATCTACAACTCAGAACATCCCTAGTCTTATTTAGATCTTAACATACCAGCTGTTTGTTTGGGGCTTGACTGTCTGCCAGCAGAGCACTAAATATAGATTTTTTTTGTTGTTTTGTTTATTAACTGATAAGCAAAATTGTTTACTATGTTAATCAGTGCATCCTTACTCCTGCCTTGAAGGCTATTTATACTCAGGCTGAATATTTCAGCTAATTGGAAGAAGAATTCATGTTGGATTCATAAATCATGCATATAAGGTTAATTTTACTGTTTTACTTACTCCTGCTGTAACCATATATCAATTGTTTAACTATCCCTTCTGAATTTGTTTAGTCTTTGCAAAGATTCCTGAGAACTACAGAGGCATTATGCAATATATCTTATAAGACTCCACAAAATATAAGTAGCTGAATGAAAAGTTTATGGTGATGTCAATCATCTAATGCCCACTGTCCCCCGCAGAAGGCAGCCATGGAGTGCAGTATCCAGGCAATACTGTTTTGAACATTTTGCAGCTAAACAGAACACAGGGAAACCCAGAACACTGAATGTAGAAGAAAAATATTATTATTATTAAATTGCTACTAAGTTTCCTTAAAAGAAAATAAGAGGGCTGGTAGTTTGAAGATAGTTGTTTAGTTTTTTCATGATCAAACAATTTACTTTAAACACATACTGACAGATGTTGATTTTCTATCTCCATTTTTGTTGAGGCAGACTAAGTAAATGAGCCTTCCATAGCCAAAGAAAGCAGTGAAAAAAACTTTCTGGAAACATTTAAAAAATGAACAAACATTGGCAACTGCATGTTTGGAAATATGGTATTAATGATTCAGCACATGTAGCAAGAGATTAAAAATGAATATTGATTCTGCTAAGCACCTACCGACACATGCAAGAATAGGCTTTTTCCCTTGGAATTCTTTGATGTTATCTCACATTATGTATTATACTTAGCAAACCAAAAGGTAGTATTAAGAAACACACCATGGAAAAAAAAACACTTGCTAGTTTATAGGGTCCTGGAGATATTATATAATAGCAAGAATCTAAGAAGAGGCATGGATAAATACGTGCACAACCTGAAAAAAAGCAAAATCTGTAAAGGAAAAAAAATCCAGCAATTTAGTTCATACTGAACCGTGATGCCTGAGCTCAGTAGAGCATGGAGAGCAGGAGACTAAGTAAAAAATTCAAAATTCTGATTTCTGTTAAAATGACAGGTTTTGGAAATTATAGCTTCAAGATACTTCAAGATAAGTTCAGGATTTGACTTTGACTAATATTTTTTTATGAAAATTATCCTGAACTGTCTTAAGAAAAGACCCAAACAAAGGACATGAAAGAAGCTTTTTTAAATTAAAAAAAAAAAAAAGTTAATTTAAAATGAGATTTTGCAATACCAAAAGAACAAAGTTATAATTAATAAATTTAATCTACTTTTAAACAGATTCATATTGAGGATTGCACTATGCAAATGCAACGAAAATTAATAAACTATATTAAGCCTATAAAATGTCAATCATTGGAACAGAAAATAAACTTTTAGACTAGAAAAGAGCATTTAAAAATTAATTGTGAGGTTGAAGGCTTAAAAGTCAGAAAACACTGGCAATATTCAGGTAGGTCTAAGAGTTACTCAGTGATTTTGTCTCCTTATGTCTAGAGAAATCAGCCTGTAGCTAGCCAGCAGTAGAGCAATAATGCTGTCCTCAGAGTACACTTTGAATTCTTGTTGATACTGTTCTTGTCCAGGTCTTCCTTTTAATTTCTTAGCTGTGTTTTGACATGGTACTGAATTGCAGAGTTTGCCCTGTGCTTCTCCTTTCCCTTCTCCCGTTTGTCCTTTGGCTCCCCTGTTGTTCTCTTGGCCATGATTTAAGTCCCCTGGTCTCTCTTATCCATTTTCTGAGCCTCTTCATAGCGTTCTACATTGTTGGCTGTCTCTGTTTTTCTTTTTATATTTTTTTTAATCTCTCCCATCTATAATGTAGCACAGTTCACACATGGATTTGATTAATGCACTCTTCACTTGCTTTTGCATAAGTAGGACGAAGCTAAAGAATTCCATGAACTGTTTTTAGAAGCAGCTTAAAATCTTTTATCTTCTCCAGAACTCCCTCATTTTTGTTGGGTTTGGTTTAAATATGTTGGTTCAGATTCACAGTGAAAATGGATGGAAAAGATGGAGCAATCCCCTTAAACCTGCTCACATGGAGTCTGTGTCCTAGTTAAATCACCTGAAGGATTTACTGTAAGAAAATAGGATACAGTGAGTTATTTCTCTCCTTCTACACAATCTCTTTTGCTAAGCCATGGATGGAATCTACTTTAGCCTCTGGTCTGGCCACTAGCAGGCTTCTACCATATGAAGACTATGGCGTCCTGACTTGAGTAACTTCCCTGCCAAGGCAGGAGATGTGCTTCCCTCCTCACTGTGTTACCTAGTTTTTGGTTGTCAGAAACTTATATTGCCTCAGCCAAGGAGGAGCATTTGTCTTTAACATGATTTTACAACTATTTCTGCCTCCAGGACTATTCTTGCTTTTATGATTCAATCTCCTAGTCCAGATGAGGTGAAATCAGCATTAACCATCTCGGTAATTTTTTTTCTTTCCATGGAAGAAAGAGTCAAGAGAGCTATAAGGAAGTTGTCTAAGTGTGTGCTCTTCTTTCTCAAAGCAGCAATGGTATGTTACCTACCTGTAGTAAATTAATTTATTTTTCAGGATCACAGTCAGTTAGAAAAGTGGGATTAGACCATGACATCTCCTCGGGACTGAATTTTCAGGCCTTTGTGAGATGTCATGTGGAGGAAGAGATCATAGGCAATAACTCACAAATTCATCCTACCCAATTTTGAGGCACCTAACTGAAATACTTGGGAGTGAAGTCAGCCTTGTAAAGTCAAAAGAGAGAGCTACTTGAAGAACCGACCTAGATATTCTCAGAGGAAAGTTCAGACCTTAGGCTGAAAAGCTTTCTGGAGGTCCATATCTCTCCCTTTTATCAAGGAAACTAGAAATTCTACAAATCTACCCTAAGGGTGTTCACCACTGTAAGGTTAAGTGGAACGAATAGGGTTCAAAAAGCATATTCTAAAATAATCTGGGGTATGTGAAGTAGGGAACAAGTGACTAATAGGAGGTTACAAAGAACCAAGTAACTCCTAACATGAATCTTTCCGTCAGGACCCTGGAGGCACCCACAGCCTTGCCTATCTGTGCCCACCCCTCGAGGGGTCCTTCTTCTGTTCTTGCCCAGGAACTCATTTCACACTTCTGGGCTATCAGCCCCTGCCCCAGAAATGCCTTTTGACCCATCTCCACCTCCCTACAGCTCTGCCTTGCCTATCTGGGGGTGCACCCTCAAACCTATGTCTTGGGCCAGACTCATCTATCCCAAACCCAGGAAGGTGCATTGTACCCAAGGTAGGGGTTTCCCCTGGATTTCCTGCTCCTGGCTGGGGTTGTGGGATGTGGCCTATCTGCTAGATCTCACCCTGATGGACCTGAGGCACTCTTACCACTCCCCCTGGGACTTTATTGCTCACACTGAGTCCTGGTAGTTTTTCTTTTCCACATTTTTTACAATTTTCTTTGCTCCATTTCTTCTTTAGGATTATATCTGCTTTCAAAGAATATTTTTCTCTTATATCTCTTAAAGCAGGATCTTTGGGAGCATTTAGGTGCCTAATGAAGCAGACTTGGACTAATGACATTTTTCACACTACCTAGGCACTTCAATTCTATTGAAAGATCAGCCCAAGAACATCCTTTCTCACTTTTATCTGTTGTCATTTGTATCCTTACTACCCCAACACTGGGCAGAAGGGTGGATTGCAAATTTGAAGCAAGATTCCAGATATCGCTGGGAAGCTTGAGAAGAATATGGGAAACAGACTGGAGCAATGCATAGCTAAGTGGAAAGAGGATGACAAATCAAGGTAATATATAATGTTCTAATCCATTGCTCTGGAGAGCTCCCATTACTCGGGGGAGCCGGGCAAGCAGGCACCATCACTGTGCTGGGTGTGAAGTCAACTGGCCCACATGCAGTGGGTTTGCTTGTTGCATGCTCATGAGCCATTCAGTCAGAAACCTGATAAATCCCCATTAAAATAAGAATAACAGTTCACCTTTGAAAGCAGTATGCTTACCTCTAGAAACATTAAAAGAAGGAGTCTGATTCAGTGTTGGGTGAAGAAGAAAAGGAGTGAATGCCTAACACATGAGAAAATGCTTGCACATGTTGAGAAAGGCACATATGTTAAGTATGGGATGGGGATCTAGGGTTTTTAGGTACAAGAAGAGAGCATTAGAAAGCCATCAAGATTTGCCATTTGTTTCTAGTATTGAAAGATAATTTAAAATTCAAGCATGTGGATTAAATATTCCCAAATAATTTAAAGTTGTATGGGACACAATTCAAAAATTTGTCCAAGGTCTTTTGAAATCTGGCTGCTGCCCAGACTTTTAAGGTGTTTTACAGACAGTGATGTATATTGTCAGGCTCTTTATATGGCTGTCTGGAGGTGATTGCTGTGCTGAGAATAGATAAGGTAATTGGCACTATGCTGAGGTAAGATTAGTAAAGGCAGACTTGTAATTCCCTGGGCAGTGTTCTGAGGGCAATAATTCTGAAAGAATTTTAAAAAATTAAAATTCAATGTCAAATAAACACAAACTCTTTATCATTTAGGGTTGGGAGTTGGGAGAGAAAGTCAAGTAAGAGCCTTCAAGGGAGCAAACGTCACAGAGGCATTGCAAATGTGGTGACAGGTACCCCACAAACAGAAGTAAAAGGCGTCATTTTCTAACCACCAAATGACTCCTTCTTCAGAGAAGACAGTAACACAGCTTCTTTATAAGCAAGATTTCCTCTGACAATAGCTTTTCCTCACAAGGCTCTCAGAACATTTTAACATCTCCGCATTTCAGTTTGACAACAGTTCCAAATCAGTTGCTGAATAACCAGAATTAGCCAGTATTTTTTCTGAGATATGAATATAGACATTCTTTAAGAATTAAATTTTTTTTTATTTACTGTGAAGATCAGCCATCCTTGTGATGTCAGTCATCCTACTCTTGACTGGGCTGAGCCCTGAGGCTTGTTTCCTGGAATGAGGTTCTGTACAATCTGCAGACTTAATGCAGGCATTTAGTTTCCAATTAAGAACAATAGGGGACTATTGGAGCACTTCAGACCATGGGAAAACTTACATAATGCTATTGCTTGTAAACTAGAGATAGCTCTTGAAAATCAGGTTGAGATGGTACCTATATTCATTTATAATGAATGCTTTCCAGGAAAGTCTTTATGTATGAAAGCATGTCACTGGCTTAGGCCCAAAATTAGAATGGCTGTGTGCCTCTACTAAAAAACCTGTTAGTCATGAACTTGCTTTGGGAATCCTGTTTTGGTATCAAGGCATTGCTGACATAATTTTCACATGATTTATAAGGTATATAGGTTATCAATGCACAACACAACTACTTGCCTAAAGTTGTCAGGTAAATTGAATTGTCAGGCAATCATTTAGTTAAAAATGGAATCTAAATCTGTTAAGTAGATAGGAATGATGGTCTTCCTATGGAATAAAATATATGTGACAAATTCTACCAAAAGATTTTATTTGATCTGCAGATCTTAGTTGTCGGGGAGAGAACAAATTCAGTTGTTTTGTTTGCTCTTTTTTTTTCTCTCAGACAGTCTAACTAATACATATATATTTGAATTAAATAGCAGAATTATACATATGTGATTTTACAGTCTCCTTATTTTTCTGTTACTTTGCCACTGTATTTTAATGATGAATTATTCTTAACCTAAGAAGTCCTTTCTTAGTGACACTAAAAAATCTGAGGAAACTGGGGATGTACTAAATAAAAGGAGGTATAGTAGCTGATGGAGTAAGTACTTGTATAGAGACATTTGTCACCTTGGAACCCTTTTGTCATGTTGGGGTTTTTGGACTGGTTTTCAGAGTGATAAATTTGCAGATCAGAACATTGCCTTTATTTAAAAGCATTTTGGTTTAAGTAATTGGTACCTGTTAGTACCAATCAAAGAGTAATCCCGTTTTTCCTCATGTTGACTCTCTGTTCCATCTGTGGAAAGTAGACAGTAAATAGAATCACAGACAGTTTGGGATTGAAAGGACCCTAAAGATCACCTGGTTAGAATCCCCCTGTCATGGGCAGGGGAACCTTCCAGTAAACCAGCTTTGTCAAAATCCCACCCATCCTAGCCTTGAACACTTCCAGTACTCTATGCCCTTGGAAGGTATCCATGTACAGCTTTCTTGTAGGCCCCTTTAGACACTGGGAAGCTGTCAGAATATCTCCCTGGTGCCTGCTCTTCTCCAGGATGCACAATCCCAACTCTCTCAGCCTGTCTACTCTCACAGTGCTCCAGCCCTCTGATCACCCTCATAAGCCTACTCTGGACTCGTTCCAACAGGTCCATGTCATTATGCTGAGGATTCCAGAGCTGGATCCAATACTTTAGGTGGGGTCTCATGAGAACAGAGTAGAGGGGGAGGATCACCTCCCTCAACATACTGGTCACATCCTAAAGGTGATTTAGGAAGTTATAGATCATTACCAAAATTTGTTTGACAAGACATGGTGCACAAAGGGTTGAGGCAGGCCACATGTTCAGAGCAAGAATCAGTCTATAAATTAGGCATATCATCTCTTGGGATCTGTACCCTGAATTTTTTTAGTATAATCACAAGAAATTTGAACTCATTCTTCTTAAATCACAGGTACTTAATTATTTTTAAACGGAGGTTATTTCTGCTGATGACCAAAAATGGTTATAAATAATAATTTTTTTTTCAACACTACATTTAATGAGACTGTTCCCATAGATATAATAGCTTACTAGGTCAAGACCAACATGAAATTTAAAAAAGAAAATGCTTTTCCTCTGTTGGGGATAGAAATTACCGAACAGTTTAATTCTATCAAAAGTGAAGAACTTTTTACTCAAACTCAGGAAGATTTCTGGAAAAAAGTTATGAAAGCCCTTAAGTTGTGTTAAGTTTTAGAAATTAGCTGAATAGGAATTTTCATGATAACAGATTTAGATCTGAGCTCCTAAATTAAATTGAAACCTCACATTAGAAGGTCAAACACTTTTTTCTTCTCTTCCCTTCAATCCAATATTCAGTGATTAGCAATGAGAAAGTAAGTTCTTCTATCTAAAAATATCATAAATATTAAAGCTTTAGTAATCACTGAAAAATAAAGTTCTTACAGGACAGGGGATAATGAGCATATGCTAAACCTAGCAGCTAATAAAGGTGTGTTTAAACATTAATTTATTCTCTTTGACACAAACATGTCTATACAAGACTTATCCTAACAGAAAGGGGTTTAATGTCTTTTTTCTTTTAATAACTGAGAGGTCTGAGCTGTTAACATGAAGAGATTCCAGAAAATGCCTCTTTAATTAAAAAGGAATGATGGAATTATATTGCTGTTTAATTCCATTGTCTTACAAATTATAACACCAAAGACATTTCTAAAACGTGAATCAACTATACCTTCGACAACAGAGAAATGGAGAAGAAAGGGTAGAAACTTCTTAATGTTTTCTTCTGAAAGACAAAGATAGAATTATTTGGTGCGGAAAATTAAAACAAATGTTCACACCCAATGTTTACTGTACTTGTGCTTGATATTGCAAACCTTTTAGGCAACTTAAAGCAGTAACCTTATGAAGGAAAATGAGATGAAAGTCTATGCATAATGTTGAAGGTTGAAGAAATTGTTAGAAATATTATCACTATAGGAATTTTTTAGCTTAAAAGATAACACCATCAGAGGGACTTAAAACCATTACACTTCTGAAACAAAAAGAGTCCTTAAATTGTTTTTTATGCATCAGCTGAGATTGTGGAAGAAAAGAAAACATCAATAAGGAGCAAAAAATAAAGAAATAATCCAGTTGGACCACAAAGCAACAAGTTAAGAAAACTGCGGGCAGATCATGTTGATCTATCTGAAAGCCAAAATTTTCATCAAAATCCATGTGTTGGTTTTTGGTTTAAAAGTTTATCTTTAAAACTGGGTATTTTTTTCATAAAAGTAAAACCTCTACCTTTTCAAACTCAGTAAGAGTGGTAAGTAACATTTAATTGCAGAAAATAATATTTGTCAGAGTATCATTCAATAGAATAACTCCAAGCTCCCTAGCTTGATAAAAAAATAAAAGAGGGGAAATAATTTTTAGTCACACCAATTATTAGTCTTTGCATTTGATAAGACTAATCCCAACTATTTCGAAATTTTATAATATTTTTTAAATTTTTTACTAAAACATAGGAAATTGGCACTTTTAAAAATGAGGAATGAACACTAATTTAAAAATGGGGAAACTAGGCAATTTGAAAGTTTTGCTCAAGACAGCCAGGAAATATTTATTGGAGAAATGGATAAGGTCCATTTCCCTCACTCTATGATACTATGTTAAAAACTTTTAAAACTATATATATGCTTTAGATAAAAATTACCAGTAGCTGCAGACAAGGAGAATCTAACAAAAAAGAATTTGTAGAAGACAAATTAACAGAATTGAAACCCCACACATAATAAAAAATGTTAATAAAGTAGTAACTGGCTAGAAATGGTAATAAATAGCTTTAAGGAAAGATTTTTAAAAATATAGGCCATATTTATGTGTTAGGAGATTTCAGAATTTAGTCAACAATTCCATAAATAAATAGCTTGTCTTTTCAAGGCTATGCTTTCTGATGGATTTTGTTGCCTAATTACAAGTTCAATCTACAGTCTTTTCAGTGATCTGGCACCCAAAACACCTGGATGTATAAGTTCCTGTTAAAGCACATCTTCTAAGTATTAGCTGCAAAGCAGAAGGAAAGGATTGAATAACATGTTTTCAGCCATACCCATCAAACATGTTCTTATGTAGAACCCTTCAGCAATGACATAATGCTTACAGAATCATTGGGAAAATTGGGATATTACAGAATCATTGGGATATTGAAAATTTGGGAATGGGAAATTTGAATTTACAGAAGTGGCTGACTTAAATTCTTCTTCTAACTGCTCATTAACACTGTGAAAACTCTTTAAATATCAGTGGCAAAAAAATTGATTAAATATGTTACTAAAGCTGGACCATCAAGGTTATTTATATAGACACAGAGAGACCTGTCCTTTTATAAATATAAAATAGGGTATCCTCTTTTTTGAACAGGTTCAGATACACAGCTCTGAGTGTATCTTTAAACCCATGCCTGTAAGATAATGAACAATATAAGTAAAACTCCAAATGTCAAACCAGAAACAGGAATACTTGAATTTCTGCCTCTAGGATTTCATCTGACTACACTTCTTTCTAGACTATTAAATGTTTGATCAGAAAAAATAAGAAGACCTTGCTTATTTATCTCCAACACTGTATTCATAACAGTTAGAATATAGCAGAAAGAACAGTTCCAGCCTCAAGGTGGATGCTTATTTCATTGAGAGATGTAAGCTGGGTTTCATTTCCCATCTAAATTTTCTGTGGAGTAAAGTTCTCCATACTCTGCATGCTGGGCTTTGTAAATCTTTCTAAAGGATTACAAATTTTCCTCAATATAGTTTTGCCTGTGTCTATCAAGTAGCAATGCAGATTTCACAGTGTAGCAGAGAACATAATAAAGGGATCTTGTCACTGAGTCTCAGACACCTTTGTGATTTTAGCTCTTAAATCTTTACAATTGTTATATTATGGTTCAAGGAAATGTAGCAAGCACGGCTCATGCCTAAGTGAATATAGTTGTGGAGTGCAGTTGCTCACTTTCTTCTTGGGAATGCAATGACTGCATATACAGTAAGAAAAATAAAGAAATAATTGATGGCCATCAACCACTCAGGGTAGTAGTATACAAAGACATGAAAAATGAAAACAAAAAAAGTAATATTGCAATTAATAAGGTGACTATCCTAAATACAGTTCTTCCAGAGTCACTTAACAAACTAGCAGGTCAAAATATGTGATTAAGTAACAAAAGGAACAACATGGAAAGAGCTAGAAATCAGTCTTGAGATTAAAAAAAAGAGGAAGAGCTATGAGCAAACTTTCAGAAAAGGATAACATGCAATATTGTAGAAATTAATGGGATCAAAATGACAAGACAAAACTTCATATATGTTTGCTTGAGGTAATTATAATCTATTCTCTAGAGTAATTTAGTTTTCCTCTGGTCATTAAGCATTTTAATGTGTTTGTGTGTCATACTGGTATTTGAGCTTCACAAAGACTGAAGCTTTCAGCCTTTTATTTCTATAGATATATAAAAAAAAAAACCTTCCTAAAACCTGGCCTAGCAACTCTTCTAACAAAGTAACACAGTGTATCTGTCTGGTCATATTAAAAAAGATTTGCACAGCATGAAAGAAAACTTTTTGAAAATATTTATGTTGGGTTTTTGCCTGTTTTGTTGGTTGGTGGTTTGGTTTTGGTTTGCATTATGGTTTTGGTTCTTTTTTAAAAAAGAAATTATAAAGAAATGGCAAGCTTCTTGAATTCACTGTAAGCTTAAAAATCTAACTACTTCCCCATCTTCTAAGTATTAGCTATGAACCAGAAGCAGCAGATAGAATAACACCATTAATCTAATGCTATTAAATAATCTCTGAAATTGAGGAAAGTGAGTAAACTCCAATATATATCACTGACTACACCCTCCTTTGCTTTATGCCAATAAGGTTAATTTTTTTCTCTTTGGAAGATTATTTTGAATCAACTCTTTTTATTGACCATTACTGATGCTTGGAAAGCCACTTGCTCATTTTGTTTCATATCTCTAGAGAATTGCTCTTCTTTGTGGCACCTTTTGTCTTCCTAGAGTGAAATGCGGATATTAGCCTATAATGTGCAGGACTGAATATTTTTAAAATGTATTGAAGTGGTTTTCTATTTGGAAATTGAAGATGGGATCTTTCTTCTATAGAATTAATCTTTATTTCTTAAAAGTCCAAAATCACTAAAAAATATGAAAACATAAGGATATTGTATATATTTTCAAATATTTTATACTTTTCCAAGGTAAACAGAACTCAATTCCAGTGACAATAAATGAGAGAGAAATCTTAATATTCTGTCATCAGTAACTCTCTTGCTTACTTTCCATGCAGGACTTGTGCATGTCCTCCCTGTGCAGGACTTTTCTTGCTGAGCTTTGGAAGATTCCATCTGTCTTATCTCTCCAGCCTGTAGAGGTCCTTCTGAATGACAGCACAACCCACTGGTGTGTTGACATCTGCTCCTAATTTGGAATCATCTGAAAACTTCCAGAGGTTGCACTCTAAGGGCATAAACTTGCACATTCAACTTTCTAGCCCAATCTGCCACTTTCTTACTTGATTACTATTCATTATATCTCTCCCTGGTTGTTCCTACTTTTTAAAGTAATTTTTAAAGTTGTTTTCTACAACTCATTGGTCACCCTGTTGATTGGTTGATTGGTACCACCCTGTTGGTAAGTACTATTGCCTTTGATTTGGCCTGTAAGTAATGGCTATTGTCTAAAACTCTGTATGGTGTGGTAGATAGGTGTATTATATGGTATGTTAGTAGAAAGGACACTTTCCTCTAGTGTTCCTTTTTTCTTAGTAGCCCCACACCTTTATCTTCCCAGAGGTGTATTAATGTTTAAAGAAAATGCCCTATCTGATTAGGCTGTGGCTCTCTTTCCCTTCTCTCATATCATACTTACTCTCCCACTAGATGTGGTAGTTCTTCCTCCTTAAATGAGTTCCTTCCTGATAATAAAATAAAAAAAATCTATTTCTGTTTTTTCACTGAACATGGAAAAGTAATCAGTTACAATTATTAATTACCTGCATAGGTAGACAGACTGACTGAGTAAGCTAACTTACTCTCAGAAAGTTAAATCAGTAAAAATTTTGAAATTATTTCTGAATGTTTTTTGATTCAGTAGTTATTATTCTCTACTGATGACATGCTATTATTGTTGCTGAGTCTGAATCCTATTAATGAGAAAATTTTTAATTCGTTGTCTATGGGATTGTTTTTAAAGTTTATTTATTTGTCTTTACATAATTCAGCTGTCTGGTTTTTTTTTCCTCAGATGGGAATTTCTCAAGTATCCAATGTCAATCCCATTGAAGAAATAATCTTTATATTCAGTGGTAAATTGGAATAGAGACAAAAACATGCAGGAGATCGTTCACAGCGATCTGTGCCTCTAAGTTTATCGGCTGGATCTTACACCAACAGCAACTTTTTCAGGCTGTCCTTTTATTTTCAGCCTGGAGGTCATAAGAGTGCAAGGCATTACATTGACATGCAAGATCTATCCTTCATAAAATTATGTATCACTGCTACTCACAGAGAGAGGTAGACTTTTCCCACGGTGCAATTTGCCACTGGTACCACTGGAGCCAAGGCTAATAATCTATATTATAATCACTTGCTAAGAATTTCCTCATAAATGGGAATTATGAAAGACAGATTTTTCAGAGATTTTCATATGTTTGCCAGCAAACTTATAGCCTTGTCTGTGTTTGACTTACTTCACATGAAAGTATCAAAAGCTATAAATAGACTAGTTCTGCCTTATTCATTCTTTGATAGAGAAACATAAAGACAGTCTGTTTGACACCAAAGTCATGGTGGGGAATTTCAGCCTGCTCCAAGTTTGGAGTTGCACCAACTGTGGATTTTCTTTACATGCAAACTGTAATGTAAAGAAAGTGTTTTTGTATCCCCATTTTAAATGTAACTTAGTTTCTGTATCATCAACATCCTGATGCAATTTCTCCTGTCTCTTATAAGCAGGGATTTTTGCAAATGTTCAATTACAGTGCAAGGTGAATTAAGTAATAGGTGTCTAATTCTGAATAAACAGTTATTGTAGTTCCTGTATAAGAAATTGCTATATGTGGTACTGAGATGTGTCCGTAAAAGCAATGACATGTGGGGCTTAACTTCAAAAATAAGAAAGAAGGAAAACATCATTTGGAAATAGAGCATGACAGCCTTTGAAAAGGAAAACAGTTAGTTTCTGACAATGTAAAAATCAGTTCACATCACTTCCAAGGATAAAAAAGTTTGAGAAGTTTGGGTTAAGGAACGATGATAAACTGAACACTAAGATAGTCGTCAGTCAAGAGTCTGACAATATATACATATAAGAAAGGATTTCTTAAGAGAAACATTTTAAATTTAAAAAATAAAAATAAAAATAAAAATAAAAATAAAAATAAAAATAAAAATAAAAATAAAAATAAAAATAAAAATAAAAATAAAAATAAAAATAAAAATAAAAATAAAAATAAAAATAAAAATAAATAAAAATAAAAATTTTAAAGGATATTTATATAGCCTTAAAATATAATAGTTATACTGACATACATTGGAATAAGTCAGACTTTAATTTTTTTTCAGGAACAGCTATATAGATTACTAGTTGTAAAGAAGTTATCATTCTTTGGTAGTGGATTTGTACATATTGCTCAGCAAATGAAAAGGTGTGTTTTATTGATACTGTTTTATTGATAAATCCAAAACACAGCAACATAGCTGCAGCAAAGATGTCCTGCAGCAGCCATTCTAGCCTTAACCGGGGCCCTGAGTAGAAGAGCAACTTGTTACACTTATCTTAACTTTGATAAACGCTCTCTGTTCTCTTGAGAAAGGTGCATACCAGAGGAATGACTACAGCCATAAAAAACAGGTGTGGATGCCTCCTTTTTTGTCACCCAGGAAGCAGGGAACAGCATGTTTGAGTGAATAACTGATAAGGGCAAAGTCAGCTTAAAGGAGTGTTTGGAGGTGTTGGCTGTTTTGTCTTTCTGCACATTCCCAAGACTATCTTTAAACTTTTCCATAGTAGAAACTTATAAATACTGAAGTGGGTGTAATAAAGATGGATCCTGCTGGGAGAAGCAGTGATCTCTGTTGTTTTTGGGTTTTTTTCCAAGATGATGCAATAATATCTACTACAATGGATAAAATTAAATCTACCCAACCAAAAATAAAATGTTATTAATAAATATTGGTGTTAGGGATGCTACACATCTCTTCTTAGTTCAAATGTACATGTATCTGTATACAAATCTGACTGCAACATAGGCCATACCAACCTTTAGGAAAACAAAAATCTATTTTGCATTAAAACTCATCTTAGAAATACTTGATTGCTCTGAGAGACAAATTTGGTGAAGTCATCTCTAGTTTCCGTATTTGATTACACTTATTTATACACAGTCATTATTGTCATATTAAAAGTGTGGTACAGTTTATACATATAAAAAAAGCTGTTATATTTCTACTTTCTAATGCTAAAACCAGTGATAGTTCTAATCAAATGACTATTAAGCATTTTTATTTGCAAATACAAATATTAGGTGCTAACTAGACATTAAGCATACTGAATACTGTAACAATATTTTAGTTTTCTATAGAAGCAGCAAATATACTGAATAAAAAGCAGAGAGCAGTATTCAATGGAAAACAATGAAGATAGCTTTACATTGACTGACTAAACCTCTTTGTATATTAACAATAGTATTTTCTGTTTGCTACTCTAAAAGTTGAGAGTTATAACTATAGCTTCCAAGCCTGGCATATGATTAATGAGTTCTATCCTCTGCTGCATTAAAGAATGGAATGAAAACTTAATCGCCAAAGAGTGCATATATATCTTCAAAAATAACAAACAAATAAAGTGATATAAGGTGTCTGCGTTGTTCACAATTCCCTTGATGCTGATATTTTTAGAAACACAGGCACACATACGTGATCAATAGTACATTCTGTGAAACATTCAACCAGCTCTCATTCCTAATGGCTCTCATACTCAAGTAAAATTTGGAATATGCGTAGTCCTTGTATCATGAAGTTGAAATAATTTAGTAAACTAAAGAGAAATAATTTGAAACCCCAAAGAGGATGGTGAAAATAAGAAGTGAAATGAGAATTTGCTTGGAATAGCTTTGCAGTTAAAATAGTAATAGAAAAATCATGTTGCTAACTTGAGATACTTATCATAGAGGTAAGCTCTCCACAGTCCTTTGTTGCAACTGAACTTTTATATGTATGTCTACATGTATGCAAGTGTGTATATCTATCTATCTATCTATCTATCTATCTATCTATCTATCTATCTATCTATCTATCTATCTTCATCATCTATATATCTATATATCTAAGTATCACACATACCTAAATATGTGAATTAGGCAATTGCAGATTGCTGTGACAAGAATGTGTAGAAGACTGATGCAACCAGTAGGGTACTAATTTGGGGATAAAGATTTCATTAAATCTATTAACATCATGAATCATGGTAATGATAAACTCTTACTATTACAAAACTCCTAGTCTTTATATTCATGTCCTAAGATAGTTGTGGGCATGCAATACCACCAGGATGATTTTATATAGTTGATACAGATGGGAAGTGCCTTTGATAATCTTTAGTTGCTGAGGCTGAGGCTCTTCTGTCAGAGCTGTCGTGGGCTGTCATCTTTATTATTTTATTTTTCTTGGTTACACTCTGCTATTATGCTATTGCCTCCTTCCCAAAAGGGTATGCCTCATTTGATCCTGATCTGGTTTTTGATTTTTTTTTTCTGTATCCTGTTAATTTGGCAGAAAGTCCTGTCTGTTTGCACTCTTTTACTCATATCTTGTTCTTTGCCAGATTGTGTGTCTCCTAGGTTGAGCTACATCTGTTCATTTTTACCCCTTTAGTGGTCACATATCCCACATGCTTATGAAAAATACTTACAGCTTGTTCTGTTTGTCTGTTTCATCTTAGATTTGAAAAACTTGTTTAACTAAAGATTTTACTTTCATGTTTTAATATGTAAGATATGTTATAAGCAAAAATATTGCTGATATAATAATCGATACAAACTGATACCATTTATATTGTGATTGATACACACAATTCTTGGTGTCAAGACACCTGCTTTGGCTACATCTTTTACAAAGTCTGAGACATGCCTCTGGACCCTCATCTGGCAGCCAAAGGACTCTCAACACCTCTTAGAATGGGATAGACACACTGCTTCCATTGAGCTGAGTCTGAGTGACTCATGATCTCATAGCGAGTTGAGATGATTACAGTGATAGAAAATAATGCAGTGAGAATGAATTTCATTTAAATGGCTTATTTTGTGACCCTGTGAAAGCTGGAGGCCTCATGCTAAAGGCATCATGCTGGGGAAAGGTGTCATTTAAGTGGATTGTGGCAGGAGGGGGAAGAATATAAGGAAACAGAAAGTATAGGAAATCCACATCAAGGGAAAAACATATCAAAAGAGAAGTTTCCTTCATCCTGCAAATGTGAATCATTCACCTTCCCCAGCTTTACTGTGTTTTCAGCCCATTCAGTAAGGCTTCTGTTCTGAAGCACCATCTTCTGCCTTCCTATGGTTCTTCCTCAGTTGCTGATAGTTATGACTAAAAAGCACTCCACGTAGAACTCTGATTTAGAACTTATTACTAAATAGTAAGTATAAATAAATAAATAAATAAATAAATAAATAAATAAATAAACAGACAGACAGACAGACAAATAAGCATACTAAGATATCAAACTTACTGGAAAGTTGCTTTCTTTCTCTCTCTCTCTCTCTTTTTGTCTCCCCCTTCTCTCCCCATTCCCTTGTTTCCCTTGGCCCAATCTTTCTGTTTCAAGTCTAGGCAGGGTTTTAGCTTGATACAAAACTAGAAAACCATCGATGGAACCCTTATAGATGCTGTATATTCAAAGGGAAAAACATATCTTTTCTTGGGTGAATGACCATCACTTCTTATATTTTTGGCCTATTACAGATAGCAATAGTCTTGAATGCTGAGTGAAATATGGTGTAGTGTTTGAAGTAAGAGGAAAGAAAGGAAAGAAACTTAACACCACAGAAAGAAGTAAACCTATGAATGGAGTAAACAAGGAGATCCTTTACATGAATATCCTGGGTTTGCTGGGATTTTTTCTCTTTGTTTTTCCACTTTTGCTCTTTGTTCAGACCTTTGCTCAGTGACACAGGTTGGTTGCCATGGGTCATGATGCCAAAGATGGAAAAAGAGTCCAGGCAACCCCCCAGTGCATATGGTAGTCTTCACAGTCTTTCTGGGACTACACCCTAAAGGTAGAACACTTCTGATTGTGCTTCATTTTCATTGATTTTTTCTGAAAATTTACAAAAGAAATAATATTATGACTACATGAGAATTTGATGTTGTATAAACGCAAAAATAAACAAAATTTTGACCTGTTTTGTTATTATAAATCAAACCAAATTGTTTGTAAAGCTCAAAAAAAATTATAAATAATTTTCAGAAGAAGAAATCCAAGTACACAGAGATTAACTAAGCAGCCTAAAGTCACTTACAGAGCTGGACTTTGAAATAAGAATTCATTGACACAGGTCACTGAGCAATAGTGGTCAAACCTGCCTCTACTTTGTTATGGTAATCAAGATGATATGATTCTTTTAAGAGTTATATTTTAATTTGTCCTGCATGGATAAAAAGCAATTTAAATTGAAAAATAACAGACATCTTATTCTATATAAATAAAAAATGAAATAGAAAAAAAAAGGTCAGAGGAACTACTCAAGCAAATTCTTACTAAAGCAGTACTGAGTTTTTAATCCAGAAAATGTTGCTATTCTCATATTGATTCCAAAGGAGAAAACATGCATGAATTCTGGAAGGTGAAAGACACCACTTTAAGTTACCAAAGAAGTTTAAAAAAAAAAAGTCACTAATCCTCTGGTCTTAAAATAAACGCACCATTTAATAAGCAGTTATCTTGTCATTTAAATAGCAATCTCCTGAGCATATTTTAGCTACAAAGTGCTCTCCTAAAATATGCCAAACACTAAACTTCATTTTATATGTTCCAAAGAACAATTAGGTGAGCTAAAATTATACTTAAATCAAGTGGATATGGTGTTCCAATCTGTGGCTTCATGCCTAAAAAAAACCCATCGAAACCATCTATAGGAGAAAACAAAACATACAAGACTGAACAAGAGGGAATAATTACTCAGCCTTGAACATGCAATTAGTATTAATGGAGAGGATGGACTAAAGAGAGAGGGAATGGTTAGGGATGGTTAGAAGAAAACAAAAATAGAGAATATTGCTGCGTGAAGGGGTGGTTTGTACCATGCACTGGAATAAATTTTTAGTCTTTCACCAAAATTCACAAAAAAGATATGCTTCTAAAGGTATCACAGCTGTCTAAAAAGTTTTTAGCAATAGGGCTTTTAGCAATAGGCACTAGGAAACTAAAATAAGTCAAAAGACATCATTATTTTATCATGGTTTTTCTCTAGAATAAACATATAGTAGGAAAAATTAGTGTCTCAGAATCTACTTCAGGTGCCATAAAGGTAAAAGAATCATTGTTTTGATTGAAATTATAAAAAAAACAACAAAACACATAGAGCAAATCAGCATCAAAACAAAAAGTATCTTGTTGTTTTGCTTCTACTTTGTTATCACATTAGTACCAGATAATTTCACAAGAGAAATTAATGAGATTTACCGTTTCCTAATAGCTGCCCATCAGCCAGTGAATACTTGAGCTTGCTCTTTTTCATGATGATTCACAGGACTAAAAGTACAAATTCATACTGAATACATACATTTAGTAATTTCAGAGATCAGAATGTCAAAATATAGAATATTTAAAACACTAAATATTTGTTCCAGGTTGTATAATTCATGGAATATTTATTTAAAGGTTAATCATAAATCAAACAAGAAAGAAAGCGAGCAAACAAAACAGCAAGTTGTTTATTAGGGTCTCTTATTTTCTTGATAAGCACACATTAAGACTGAATTTTAAGAATAAATTTTGTTTATGATCAGGAATAAGATAAAAAGCCAGTGCTAAAGTTATTAAAGTACTGTAAAGTCAGTATTTAACATGGCTTATATAATAAGATCTCACTCAGTCTTTGCGATAATCTGATACTATCCTTTTTGCCTGTGAGTATCAAGCTACTTTAAGTATTCCAGGGATTTCAGTGCACTTTGTATTTTATAGAATCAGGAAGAGAACATGAGGAAACAGGGAAGAGATTTTTTTTTTTTTTTTATGACAGACTCTTATATCAGGTTCTGGAAATTTGACTCTTTTGGATTACCCTATTTAACTTTCTTTAGGGGGAGAAATTCTTTCCCTTTTAAGTTAACACTTATCATGAGCTCTAGCACTAATGTATTTGTTATGGTAGCAGCATAATAAAGCGGCTTATGCAGTGTTTATTTTACAGCATTAAACTGACATCTATATTTGTTTAACTGGAAAATTAAGTGTACTGATATCCTGAAGGAAGAGATAAGGTGTCATTTTTTATTCTGTTATGCATTGTGGGGGTGTAAAATAGTTTATTTGAGGCCCTTAGATGACTTGATCTTTGCTGGAATGGAATGGAACATGTTTGAAACCTTCCATTGACCTCCCATCTTTCAGAGAGATAAATAAGTTTCTCCATGTTTCTGAGCTACTCCAAGATAATTTTTTGATTTACCTCTGTGCAAGGCCAGTGGATTCACAGACAAAATAGCTAATACCTTTCTTGGTAGTTTTGTCATATATAGTCATATCAATCCAGCAGTAGATGACATGTGGCAAGAAAAGTCAATGAAAATGTTGCAATACTGAAGTTGAAAGAAAAAAACCTTGTGTGGTTAATTGTTCTTCATGCTTACTATCATTTAAATGATTCTGTTTTTTAAAAATTTCCCTCTAGCGGAGGAAATCACTGAGATAAATGCTGATTGAGTCATTCAAGCCACTTAGAAAGATAGCATCATAGATTCTATTTTTTTTTTCCAGTTTAATGTGTTTTATACTATGGTAATCTATAGAAGCTATGAAACTCACCAGAAGCAAAAACAAACCAATGTAAGATATTAATAACAGAAACTTAATTTAACTAATGTTCAATACAACAGGAGTCACATACATAGCCAAGTAATAAAAGCAATACTCTTATTGAAATGGATCCTACTGCAAGAGCTATAAAGTGAGGGATACTATGAAAATCTCATGGAGGATTTATTTAGATGGATAATGGCCGTGATGCTTCACTTGCACTTAGGCAAATTAGGAACAATCTAACCAATAAATACAGCCTTTTGATCATGACCAGTAATACTTTTCAGAAATTATTGCTTTGGAATATCGTATATTGGAATTTTTCCACTTTGTCACATTTCCCTTCCACATGTAGATTTACAGTCTTCTGTATCCTCTATCTTTTCAGTAATTAATTGATTAAAGAAACAGCTAGATTATAGGATAACTACCAGTGTCCTACACATATATATGTCCGGCATCATGGCTACTTCAATCGTCTCTTCATCCCAGATATACATTGAAATGAAAGCAAGAACCTTTCTTTGAACTGTTTCACAAGGAAAACTTTAATCTTCCAAATGGTCTGAGGAAACTGAAAAGATAAGTATATTTAGTAAAATGTAGCCCTTCAAATGAGAAATCAGTGGTCTTAGCCCAGCTAAACAACTCTTGAAGACAAGAAAAGCAAAGCAAAAAAAAGGATTGGTGAAATCACTGTTGTACATCATTGTACTGCCAGGCCTCCCTTTCTGTCAGTGTTGATGTGTCTTTTTCCATTTTTTCAATATTAATTCATGTTAATTTTTGATGGCAAGATATCATTCTAAAGTCCCTGAAAGCCCTTGAAGCATACTAAATTCTGCTAACTTCTCAAGACTGAAGTACTGGAATATAAGTATATGTGTCTCTCTGTTTTTACATGTACACATTTATGTAAAACCCAGTAAATCAGTAAGTTATTTGTAGATAAACTTATGGATCTAAGGTCCACAGCCATACTCTTTCTGCCTAATGAAGTTAGGAGCACGCAAAGGGGAAAAGGCATTACAACTTCATATCATCTTTCTAGCTGAAAAGAAAAAAGACTTAGTATAATAGCAAAATAATTATTCAACTTCTTTGATTTTCTTTGTTTTGTAAGTCATCCCCATGTCAATCTCTTTTGTGTTTCTTAAAAATTCATACAGACTAAACATTACATGGCAACATATTGTGCTAAATTAAATTAGTATCAAGTACTGTACTTGTGTAAAAAAATGAATTGTAAAAAAGGTGAAAAATGCACAACTTCAAAGAAGTCTGTGATTCCTGTTCTCAAATAATGAGGCCAGGCTGCATGAACACTGTTATCTTGTACCAAACAATGCACAACATAAAATTCAGCAGCGATGATTTATCACCAAAAACCATGAGGAGAAAAGGGAATATGTCATTAAAATTTAGTCACCAAAACATCTGCAGCAGAATCCAAATAGAGAACTATCTCTTTCAACTAAAGAATAATGCAGAAACTTGGGTATGCCCTTGAAACTGAGAAAGGTGAATTTTCCTGGGCTGTATGAAATGTTTTTCACCTCTTTTGCAATACAGACTGCAATAAGTCCTGCAGTCAAGGACAAAAACTGTACTGGAAATGTTTCAATATGTATCTCAAATGTATTCTAAAATATAGCCTTCAAAGAACAAATATCTTAAAGCACACTGAATTATTTCTGAATATTCTATGTTTCTAAATGATTGCTACCAAATCTATTGCATTATTTATTAGTTTAATAATCTATTCAGTATATTCTATATTTATTTATTACGTCAACATATGGCATATAAAAATCAAAGATAAAATATAGATACATTTTCAATTTTTCAGCAGTGTGTCCCTTATATGAAAGTTCTTACATCTTTTTTGGAACTAGGTCAGTACCCATATCTTAGGACAAAATCTGATTTAACTCAGTCTTTATTATGTGCTTTTTGGTTATGTTTTCAGTGGAACAGACAAGAGTAAATCTGTAGCATATGGACACCCCAGGGCCCATGTTTTTTTGTTAAAAAGAACTCAGACAAGGCTGCATCCCCCCTACTTTCCCACCCCAAAATACATCCATTATATGACAGATGACATTAGGTAAGCATCCTGGAGATGGAGACAAGAACACACCCAGCTGGCTTCTTATCCCTTCAAATCAGGAGCTAGACAGCTCTGCACTGGGACTGACTGCAATGGCCTACTTTGAAATTCTTCAGATAATACATAGATTCACAAGGAGATAACGCTTAACAAGTTTATGTGCAAGCACATTTTCACTTTTTGTCTTCAGAATATTTCAGCATATTTTTTCAGAATATGTATGTGTATGTTTTAGCTGGAGGAAGGCACTGGACCTACCCGTAAAAAAACTGATGCAATAGCATACACTTAGTACTTGAATTGTGCAGTTGACAGCATCTATCTAAATGCTACATAACTGAAGGGAAAGTTTTTATCCTGACCATTCCTGAAAGTTTGCTAGTCTTTTTAAGCATTTGCATTAAATTCAAACTGTGCTGTCACTAGCACTGTACTGTGCAGCATTTTACTCAGTCCAGGAGGAGAAGGACACAGGAAACACCTCCTAGGGCAGAAGATAGAGATTCAAACTGTCAGTACAAATTCAATTAAATTTACACATTATTATTCAAAATAGGCTTTGACTATTACTTTCTAGTTGTTTTCTAAAAACTTAGGTATATGAAGAGACTAACTCTATAAGTTATAGGATACTAAATTTATTTCACTAGCAATTTTCACAAGCAAAAAAAAAAAAATGGAAATCAATTTCAGATTAAACTCAGTGCAGAAGAATGTGAATTGATTAATATACCTTTAGAGATATGCACACAGAAACACAGGACACAAATATGTAGAAGAGAAATCAAAATTTGGGAAAATTGCCTCTGAATTGAACTATTCTCTATCAGAAACAGGATCTTGGGCTGTGAAAATTCTGTAAAGCTCAAAGTTCAGCATCATGCAGAGAAGTTAACCAGATGTGATTACGGACAAAACACATTCTTTCTCTCAATAAATATAGATTCAGCCACATCTTGAGTAATGTCTTTAGTTTTGGCTCTGTCCTCTCAAAAATATTGCACAGAGTTAAAAAATAATAGCAACAAGGAAGTTTGAGACTAAGGAGCCTCACCCATAAGAAGACTAGCCCAAAGCTTTTGAATGTAGAAAAGTGGTAAATGAATAAAGATTTAATAGAGGCCTACAAATTTATGAGTGGTGTCAGGATTGTGCACACAGGTATTGACTGTTTACTGAATCTTATGGCAGACGTACTAGGAAACTCAGAGTACCAAGTCAGATCCCAATTCAAAACAAGAAGAAGGAGGCAGGTATTCAGAAGCTGAAGCAGACAAGTGCAATTCCTTTATATGAAAAAGGACATTTACACAGACTCAGAAGTAGAAAGGAAGATTAGTTCATGTAAAAGAAATACAGAATCTGGTGTTTCCTTTAAAATCAGTGGGGGATTGAGAGAGCATTAGGTAGAAGAATATAAATTCCCAGGCATTATTCTTATGTAGGAAAAAAATCAACTGCTGGTGAAGACAAAATACTGGGTCAGACAATCCATCAGTCTGGGTCTTTATGTTCTAACTTTTTCCTGAAAAAGGACTGTTTAAGTGGAGACAAAAACAAAAAAGGATTTTTTTCCTTTTTCCTTTTTCCTTTTTTAAATTATTTTTGGCATAAATAACTATATATTTTCATGGTCTTCAAGAACAATGTCCTTATGGAGCTTGAATAATGAAAGACAAAAAATGAGGAAAAAAAAAAAAAGTAAATGCATGAAAATTTTCAGAGAAGAATATATCAGAGGGTATGAATATTCAAAGTAGTTCCAAGTGAAGAACTGGAGACTATCACAAAGATTGGTGCTATGTTGGCTCAACAGATATCAAATTAACACTTGACTGATGTGTCCATCCAAGAAAGGTCTTGTTTTAGACCTTGGAATGAAATGCTTGAGAGACTAGAATGGCACTATGCCTGACTTGATTGACCAGGAGTAGAAGGAACCAACTTATAAAGATTAAAGGACTTCCATCTACATGCCTATCTTGGTTGTAACAAATTTGTACTCTTATATTGTGCTCCTTGCCTTCAGCATTGTGCTAAACTAATTAACAAACTGCACTGGTATGCAAAGATAAAGATGTATAGCAGTGTATGAGCTTTACTCACTATCTGTTGAAGATTTGAAACTAACAGAAGCAGTTATGTTTCCATTAAAAATGTTCACACCTATCACAACATTTTATATGCAAAATGTGTTAGTTAATTAAAGTTTCTGAATCTTTATCTTTTTCACCTCAAACTTTAGGAGCTACAGATGAATCTTTACAATAGGCTTCTAATTTTCAATGTAATCTAAATATTGATTACTTCAGTTATTTACAGCTGAGTGAAATTAAAGAATCATTACCTATTTCTATTAATGAACTGAAAAAGAAAAAGCAAACAATGCATTAATTACATTTCTCATTTATATTACCTGAAGAGCTGATGCAAAAAAATGAGAAATATATCAAAAAAAAATAGAAATTAATTGTGGACTGGAAATAATTAAAGGATCTTCAGCCTGCAAACCTGCATACAGGCACCTGGGGGGGTTAATAAACCAAAACATAGATATTCACAGATATAAAGTACTTGGAGAACAGTAACACTGAGTGGGACTTTCTGCTCTAAATGGATTGTATTAGAAACAAAGAAGCTTTTAGCTGTTTATATTATGGAGGAAAATATTAAAACACAGTCAGTTGTATCTTCTGTAGTATGTAAACCAATCATATTAGAAACCAAAGGAATGAAAACCTCTTTCCATACAGCTATATGTGACCATTCATGTAGAATGTTTATGCAGTTGTGGGCACTTCATTTTTCCAGGCAACATCAGAACTCAGGAATTCAAGGAAGGACACTTTGAATAGACACAGGAACAGAGAAATTTATGGGGAAAAATTAACAATTATAATAAGCTTTCACTAACTAAATTAAAACTAAAAGATTAGGTATGCAATTTATGCAGCCATTACAGACATTAAAGATTTTATGAATTTTATGTTGCTTAAAGTCTCCTTATTAAATTTGCAGATTGCATATCCTTTTTGTTCTTTTGTAGACACCAAGGCAGTTTTTTTTGTCTGGAATTTGCAAAGAAGCAAAACTTGAAAATATTTGTAAGAAAAAAATGTGAGAATTTCTGCAGTAGAAATGAATATATAATTGCTTGGAAGACAGCTTTAAAACATTTCAAAATAATTCCATGTAAAATACAATTGTTTGGGTTTATTGGGGAAGAGGAATAAATCTTTATATTTCTAAATTCATGGGGTCTAGGGAGAGAAAGAAAAGACACCATACATGACAAGCGATAAATTGCATTGTGGTGCTGGCAAGACATAAAAAACCAAAAGGTAGTGTACTGAAATGACCATTAAAACAAAAACGGTTCAAAATATGTATCAAAATATTATCACTATCGATAGACTCTCATTTTGCAAGGTCCCATGGCAGATATTGAATTACAAGACCTGTGATCCAATTCTTTAGAAACTGTGGGAACATATTCACTCACTTCAGTCAAAAGACTCATATCAAACAATCACCAACTTTGGGGACAAAACATGTGGTGTTTACATAGATACGCTCAATACTGTTATGGAGACTTGTAATGTTTTCCGAGTCAATGTATATTTTAGCATGTATTTGAACACCTAAAATTTAGACTGCAATTAGTTATTTTTTGTTAAGCAGACTAGATGTCTTTGGCTCCTATGTTTTTTGAATTAAGTTTATTTCTAATTCTTTGGCCACATGCATCATTGTAAGTCATTATTTTTCTGCCCATATCTGTATGCTGGCTTTTGCTATTACCTGATATGACAACAAAATAGGTTTAATTTTAAATTCTTTTTTATTTTATCTAGTTTTGTATACTGACATGAGAATCAAATTATCCTTACTTAAACAAAGTTTTCCAGTCTCAATTCTACATATGCTTTTCAAAATAGAAAAATATGTTGATTCAGATTCAGGTTTCCTGAGTGTTCAAGATATTTTTTTTAAAGACAGGTTTAATTCTCCTTCTCAGTATCATGAGCATGTTGTATATTTGTTGTTTATTTCCACATTGCATTAGCAAAATATATTGGTACATGTGCTTCAAACACACACACACACACACACACACACACACACACACACACACACACACACACATACACACACACACATTGGAAGAGTAACAACTTCTCAGGAAGATCAAGTTGGAGGATCATGATATGAGAGAATAATGATAATAATAAGGGCTTACTCAAATCCTAGTATCTGAAACAATATCAAAGAGATTACTGAAAAAGACAGGCCAATAAATGGACTGGTTTAACTAATTTAAATTTCTCTTGGCTTACAATTACCTTTTTTAGGTATAAATTTAAGACCTACTAGGTTTCAGTGGAGTAGTTTTCATCTATGGAATTGTACAGAGTTGTGCGCATGTTGAATTTGTTCCATTGGATTTTATCTCATTTTATCTGGAGGGTAAATCTGTAAAATGGATTAGCCTTCAATTCTAATGTAATATTGTAAAGTAAGATAAGATGGTTCCATTAGATGGAACCATTACAAGGTTCTATAAAAGTTTAAGTAGCTGTTTGCAGGATAACTCTGGGTAAGTGATCAACAGCTACATACCAGTACCTAATTTTTTACACAGTTTTTCTTCTAACAAATGGTTTATGGCTTCAGCAAGTATAAACAGTGGTGAATAGAATGGGAGAAGCTTTATACTTTTCAGATGTTTTAGATATCTACTGTGTTCATAGTACGTTTTTGTTCATCTTTCATCACAGATAGCTGTGAATGCTCACTTTTTCCATTAAGAATTAGTTTACTTAAGCTAAAATAAAGCAGAGTACTTTCCTATACTGAAATACCAAGACATGGTAAAACTCCTGAAACATCAAGGTTCCTCCCATATTATTTGACACACCAGCAAACTAAGAGGAATTTGGATAATATGATAATGCAACATCCTTTCATTACACTTTTGCATTCAAAGTTAATTTGAAGTGTCATAATACTGAAAGCCTGACCTATTTTACTTGTACAAATCTTATCTTACTTTTTTTGCACTACTTAAATAAGTAAGCATGTACAATATGGTTTTACGGTTTTTGAAAAGGGTTTTTATTTTTTTAATGTCTCCTATTCTTCGAGCAGCAGAAATTGCACATATATATTATGGTTTCCACTTGAAGAGTGGTTTCTTCTATTAAAAATTTTCAGAAGCAATGTTCATTTACTAATAATATTTTGTGCCACCTTCTGGTCATGTGCCTCTGTATTAAATGCAGGTCTTAATATGCCTAGTTGGTAACATGTGCATGCAGTAAACATAATCTTGTCCTACAAAATAAATTATTTCTTTATATACACATTTTATTAATCACCATATAAGGAAAATCTGCTAATGAAATTATTTCTTATAGTGCTGAACTTAATTTTCATCATCAATAAGTTTCTTACATCTTTATGGTTTCTGTACAATCCTATGAGAATGGTGTTATAGTTTTAATATTATCCAAAAGCCTAAGAAGTTGTTCTTATAAAGGACTTGGATTGTTGAAATGAGTTTAGCAAGAAGTTTGGGTTCCTTGAATGTCATCTCTACATAACCTTGAACATGACAAATGAGGATTTGAAGAGCATTAATAATGTATGGGAAATGCAATCTATTTTCTGGCTCCACAGTCATAATTAGGTTCTGATGGAGCCGTCTGTACCAATTTACTGAGAACCTTTTATTTCAAAAAAACCTCCACTTTTCAGAGTTTATCAGTGATAGTGCAAAGGCATCAAGGCCAAGTTCAGAAGTAAAAGGATTAGGAATTTTGTGTAAGTTACTTGCCCTTATACCAACAACAAAACAAAATCAAAACCAGTTCAAAATAGCTATCAAAATATTATCACTACTGATAGACCCTAATTTTGCAAGTTCCCATGGCAGATATAGACAGGTGAGCCTTGTATGCTGCTGACTAATGCAAGTTATACTGCAATTTATGCAGAAATAACAGGTTCTACAACACATATGAGGGCCCCGTAAAAATATACATGTTTTGGTCTGTATAACCCAAATAATTAGAAGCAGAAAACAGGTAGAAATAACTTCTGTGTTAATATCTTGCATTTATTTAGTAGACCAAAATATATTAGTTATGAAGACATTTTACTATGATGACTGTGATATTCTCTAGAGCTGTGCCCTTTAATTTTATATTAAAATTACTTAAGTGAATTTTATGCACTTATGAAAATATTTTCTGGAAAGAAAAATTGCATATTGATTTTTTTTCTTTCCTATATTTCTTATGTAATTTTTAGTGGTTAAGAGAGGTGTCATATAACAGTACTGAATCCTAAGAGGGATGGAATTTGCAAAATTGCAGAAGAAAGGACAAAACTTTGAAGTTTGAATGCAACCTCTGCAGTTGTGACTACATACTGTAATCTCTCATAAGAACTCTAATATTTTCTTTAAAACAATGATTCCTATAGATATTCTATATTCACATATGATAATTTTAGGTGGGCCACAAAAAAAATTAATAATAAATCTTGTTTTCCTGTTGCTGATAACTGCATTTTACATATGATAAATACTGCACTAACAAATAGAGTGTGCTGAGCTGCACTCCTGGCCTGTATAGGAGAAGCTGTGACCCACTGAAATCCTTGTACTTTGTAGTTCTGTTTTATCTGAACAGGAATAAGCACCAATCCATTTTCAACAGAAATATTCCAGTACAACATTAAAATATCACCAATTATGCTGGGGTCAGTGCTAATGCATGATAGGATGTGAACAAAATAAGGCAATCTCTTTAAATGAGATTTTTAAAATATTAAAATTAAATTATGTTGATCATTGATTCAATTAATGGGAAAAAATTGAGATGTTGTGGCTAGTAGACAGCAGTTTCTCTCTGCAATCATTTCATCACACAAGAAAAAAAGCTGCTAGTTTTAGCCTGTGTAATTGTGACACTGCCATATTTTGTACTCTAGTTCCTCCAACAGATATTTTTTCTTCTTTGTCTATTTATTTGCAAAATTTCTATTGTCACAGTAAATTATCAATTTCTAAAAGACACATCTTGGTTATTTTAGTATGAGCATATAAGTATTGGAGCTGGTCCATAGGATCTGAGAAGAGTTACAATTATCAAATGTCAAAAATTAAAAAAAGTAGACTTTAGCAGCCATGGTAGAAGGAATGCCTGCAATATATTATTTATAAGAGGCATCTAAGTAAGAAAAATTTCTTAGAAATTCTGCATTGATTGCAGCTGGTGAGGTGTTGTCAGTGAGAGAGTGAGGGGGAAGATGTTCTGTGAGGGCAAATTCTCTTCAAAGGCAGAGCAAGAGGAAGCAAAAAGAGAAAGAAAGAGCAGAGGAATACCAAGGCTGAGGCCAGAGGAGAAACAGTAAGTGCTCTGTGGAGAAGGAGCTCATGGCAGGCCTTGTAAGGACTCACATGATGGAGCAGACACACACTGCAGGCTGTGGAGAGCCCACATCAGAGCAGAGGAAAAATGTGACAAAAAAGTGCCAGCAGAGAGCAAGGAATCTCTTCTGCCTGCAACCTCCTTATTTTTGTTTCTTACCTGAATCAATAATGATTTTATTGGTCAGTTTTCCCCAAATCAAGTCTCCTTTACCCGTGGTAGTAATTCATAAACAAACTCTATTTTTATCTCAACCCATGAACATTTTTATTTCTTTTTTTTTTTCCTACTTATTCTCTTTTGTCCAGCCAAAGAGAGAGGAAGAATCAGTAAATAGCTGAGTGGAAGTATTGCTGCTAGCCAAGGATAGCCTACTGGAAATGTCAGCAAAATATAAATTTGACTCTGGTTCTGTCCATGTGTATATTTCTGCAAAAAGGTTTACACACTATCCCTTGGATTTTGACTCCCATCATTGAATCATGGTGTCAGCATTCATTTTTTTCTTTACAACCCCTTCTCCTATAAATGTGTCTGGGTATTAAAATTCTATCTATTATTAATATTAAGTTGTATGACAGCTTTGCTGCGATTTGACCATGCAGTAAATTATGTCATTTCCTCTCTAGTGATTGCTAGTATTAACTTGGAGGCTTAAAAATAATTAGCCATCTCTTTCTCCTTTCCTCAGTCATTTGTGGCATTTGATTAAAATATTCTAACTTTAAAAAGAAATTAACTGGTTTTCTGATTAAATATGTTTGGGTTTTTTTTCAAATGTTTTCTATGTGTTAAAACTTCTGAAGTATTAGGATGCACAATGTAAAGCTTTTGTTCTTAACTATGTGAAAAGTAGAATTTTTCTCACTGTAATAAAAACTGAGATCTCAGGCAGTTGCTAATAGTGTTTATTAAGGCTTTGAGTACTTCAAGATCAAATAATAAATTCTTTTTGTATCTATTTATATCCATAGTTACCTGCTGCTTTTTAAAGTACAACTATATGCTTGGATATATATTGAGAGACGTGAATGTGTAAGTACACGTATGCATGCAGACTTTAGATAGTTGCATGTACACAAAAGGTAATCAGGCCCTTGGCAGAAAAAATGTGTGCTCCTTCGCAGCTGATAACCCTCATTGCAGAAGTTAATGAATTATAATGGAAACATCTTTGCCATCCAAAAAAGTAGCTCAGTCCCTCCCATGCAGGGTAACACTTATCAGTTTTACTTATCTCACCTAGATACAAGTTTGGATCATTTTACAGCAACCATAATCTGATGCTGTATGCAAGGATCTGAAAATTCGGCAATGGTTTTCAGTGTAAGGAATGAGAGATTACAAAGCATTTCTGGATGGGGAATAACTGATAAAGACACGTGCACTCAGAGTCTTGACCTACCCAATGTATAGAACGGTACAAAGAATGCAGTCCTGAACAAAGAATTGTCAGGTAGTAACCACAATGGAGCTCTGAGCTCTCAAAAGCAATACTGTATTAATATCAGACTCTTTAAAGAAAGAAATCGAAGGCTGCTCTAATCCTTCAGGAAGAATTTTTATTTTTATGTAATTTAGTTTACATTCATGGGAAAAGAAAAATGCATCTGCAGTGATAATTTGTGTAAATCTGGTTTTGAAGTAATAGTTGCACAGGTGAAGTATTCTATTTATCTGCTTTGCCACAGATTGGAGTAATGGGCTACTTCTCAGTTATGAGGATAAAAAAGACTGAATACCTATGGACATCTGTACTTTTCTGTGCTGGCAGATGGAAGCCAGGTGACATACCTTAGACCCTTTTAAATGGCCAGAGGCAAGAATTTAGGTAACTGAACTGGCCCAAATGACAGTATTGACAAGAGACTTGACTCAGCACCTCGCATATGGATAGATGCTCTGTGACCTTTGATATGCTCTGGGTTTACTGCATGGCCTCCAGCTGCTTCTCCAGGTGGAAATATTCCCATATGATTTCTGCATCGTATTTGTTAACTGGAAGGGTGTCTGTACTAACTGCCCAAATGGCAGCTCAGAGTTAAAAACCTATGCACAAGCCCCTGGGCTGAGGTAAAGTTTAATGTTAAGACATCCATCTATATTTAGAGGTCAGCTGTGTGCTGCATGTTTAGGTTTCCCAGTCAGTGCTTCAGTGACACTGAAGGAGCAAATCAGCTGGCAAACCACAATATTTGGAGGGACTTGTGGTGCAGGGAAAGAGTGGTCAGATGAATGAATGAATGACAAAAGAAAAGGAAAATAGAACGTAAGAAATGTTAATCTGTTTAGGAAAAAGCTTTCATGGAAAGTGTAGAAGAAAGAAGTATTGATAGCAGGAGTGATTTATTTTGCTTCGTCCTGGCAAAGAACACTAAAGAGAGATAATAAATTCTGCCAATGGAATAATACATTTTTAATGAGATTATTTTATAGATGACAATTCTATGATCTTTAAAAGTTTGAGAAAGTTGCAGATATTTTAAAAGAAGCAGTTAAAAAATATGCTAAGAAAAAAGCTTTCAATATTTTATCAGAAAAATTGAGTTAAAAAAAAGATAATAGATAATTTTGTATTCCTGGATGTGTATATTATGAAATATTTGATGAAAAGATCCTCTGATGAGTTTTTGTGATGTAAGACCATATTAGGAATTGGAAGTCTGTTGAAATGACACATTCAAAAGAAGTAGTAAAAGTATAGTTACAGTTAAATCAAAAAAAAATCTCCTAAGATGATAATAAACAGATGAAGAGTTAAAGGAGAAGAAATGAAAGAAAAAAGAAAAAGAAAAAGAAAAAAAAGAAAAAGAAAAAGAAAAAGAAATGGGAAAAGAAATGGGAAAAGAAATGGGAAAAGGAAAATGAAATAATATCTCCTATTTGAAAATATCAATCTTTAATCTGGCACCAGCAGTGGAAACAGGAAAAGCATGGTTTTAAAAGTAATTCATTACCCTTTTTGCTTTAGGAAGCAAAGAGGAAAACTGCAGTAGAACTTGTGAATATTTCCTAAAACTGAAATTCGGAGATGTCCCTTCCCTGAATACTGAGGGAAGTGAATGGAAAGTGAGGAGTTTGGACTGGGTTTCAGTACATCCAGTAACCTGAGAAGGAAAAACTTAGATTGAAAATAAGGGACTGTGTTTTTCTTCCACATAAAAAACAAGATCAGACTGCCTCTGAAAGCTGCATTCACAAACAAGACCAATTCCTTGATTTTCAGGTTTCTGTCACCTTGACTTACTACTAAGGTGAACCTAACCCTCTCCTAAGGGGTGACATGAGTTTATGTGCCTAGGAAGGTGAGGAGCAGGAGCATTGATTGGGGGAAGGATGTGAGACAGAGAGGAAAAGAGACAGAAAACAAAACTGCAGCAACTGAAGAAACCTTCAGAAGTCTCATTTGGCTGGTTTCTCCCATCACACTGGTTTATTATAGATGACTTTCTAGTCAATTTAATTATGAAAGCATTTGTCACTCACAGCTGAGGAGGAATAAAAATCAGTGACCACAGAGGTGATCGCATTAGTCACCTCTATTATTAAAGGTACTATTTAAATCCCATTGAAATGAATGAAAAAAATCAGGAGATTTACAATGAAATGAGACCATGGAATAACCACACCAAATAAGTAACCTACTGTGTTTTATAAACTGCTGTGGGTCTTTAAATAACCAGCAAGGAAGATCATATGGACCATGGTTGCTATTACAAAAGCTAGCTGAGCTATTCCATAATTGCTGTTATGTGTTTTGTGTGCAATCATAGAACGCTATTTCTGTGTGAACCTTTCATTAATCTCCAGGTAAGCTGCCAAAAGTATGATGGATTTTTTTTTAGAACCAAGTACTCAGGGGATCCAGCCAGCTCACATCATACACTAATCAGTAATTTTATAATTATTGACAAATCAGCTAAAGTGCAAGCTTCATTTGGAACTATATTTGACCAGCTACTCTGTTAGAGTAAATATATTTTCCTGTCAAACAGATTGAAATTGTATTTCTTCACTACTTTAAAAATAATAGCTGGCATAATAGTACATCTGGCACCAGAAGGTTATGCAGCTCAATTTCAGTGTGCAGAGACACTCCAGTCAGTCTTTAGTGACTTGCTCATATGTTGTGTGTATAATATTTTTTATTTTTCTTTTTAGATGGGCTTATACATCACTATCAAGTTGTCTTGATTGACAACTTGTAATAGAACAAGGAAGATTTTTTTTTCCTATTTATCTGCTTGCTATTTTTTGTAGAGAAGGTGAATTGAGTATCTTGGAGGTTAATTTTCTGAACTCTGTGTGGATAGAGTGCCCTAAAATTACTAAGTGATAACAGAATTAATATCTATGTTTCTCACAGGCTCATATGAACACATATTTGTTCAATTTTTTCCTAGCTCTGGGTAGCAAACATTTCAACTCTAAGAATAAAAGTATATCTTTCAGGTATTCTAAACTTAGCTTCCATTTCACTGCCTTGTGTTAACAAATGTTGATGAAGTTGCCTGTACAGTAGTCAGTTATCAAAAGCATTTCATTACTATAAGACTGAGATGTCTGGACCCTGTCCAACCACAGTTTTAGGAATATTAGGACTGCCTATTCAATACACAGATGGAGTTAGAGGCTGGAGTCACAAAAGCCAGCAAATGGGACAATTATCCAAAAGACAGCAGGAGAAAAAAGAGTGAGCTGGTATTGGAAAAAACAATATTTAATAAACCAGTTTTCAAGTGCATCTAGTGCTACACGCACATTAGTCCAGAGGATATGAATATGAATGCCTATTGGAGTCATTTGACATGAAGGAACATTTTCTGTACAACAGAAGCTGTCCCATTTTGGATATGTTACCAGCAACCGTTGTAGTCCAACTGCTTGACAAATGCGCTACTGGTAAGATCAGGACTCTGTCTTGACCATTTTCCTTTTAAGAGATACCCAGTACTTCTCTGGCAATGTAAATTATTCACATACTTTCTCTTCCATTGGGTCTTAACCTGAGATAGTGCAGGTGATCCCAGCTTTGCCATGGAGGAAAATTATTGCACATATAGAGCAGCTCTGGAGAACCAGCCACGTCAGTGTGGGAGTGGATCATCATCTCCTCCGCTATAAAAAACAAACATTAAAAGGTAATGGAAAAAGCAGGAGTGGAATTTGTGGCAATTGAAGCCTAAACTTATTCTCTAACTTCTGGACCATGCTTCCTTTATGGTAATGATGCTATTGTAAGAGAATTTTCTCTGTTCATCTGCAGAGATAAGCTCGTATCCAGTCTGAAGGATGCAAAACCCAATGAAAAGACTCTCAGGGGGTTCATTGCCTTCTAGTTTCACTTTAATGCACGTTTCAATGGACATCACAATTTAAAGTTGTGTTTCAGGCAGCACAAATCATGCTATAGGATTAGAAACTGTTTCAGCTCATGATGAGGCAGTTAATAAGCCTTGAAAGATATAAGATGCACTCAGGAGAATCAAAGCAATGACACTTAGCTGAGTCATCAGAGAAGACTTCTTCCCTCATCTATTCGGGCATCTGTTAAAATGAAGATATTTCAATCTTTTCCATTAATGACTGATTAATGATCTATGGAATTTCACTACCTGCTGAAAATATGCCCACAGAGTTGCAAAGCTTTTAATGACTGCTTATCCTATATAGGATGGTGTCCCAAAAGACTGTTCTATGTTTCACATACAAAATATCTACCTCAACAATTTTTGCAGCATATAACAGAATCAGCAATGTCTTTGTCATTCTGTCTCATATTAGTTACATAAGATTTTATTTTTGTACTTTGACCTCTGATCACTTCTATAAGCTAATTCCTACCCATTATTCTTTCTGAGCAATCAGTGTAAATGGTAACTAACATAGAAAGTATCTCATTTATTGAAATAACATTTCCTACGCACAACATACCCTTAATTTTACAATTCCATGTATATTGGAAAAATTATTTCTCCACCTAAAATGACAAACCTAGTATTTTATTCCCTCAATAAACACAGAAGGATGGGAACATGCAAAATTCTTTTTATGTTCCATAAAAAGTTGTTTAGCTTTTTTTAAATAAACAAAATAGACAGTTGTGATGTTTCTAAAAGAAAAGTCAGAATGAAAAAAAGTTGCTTCTTTACTTTTTTTTCATGAGAAAATTAAACTTAAGAGAGAGAAAAGAGGTAAGAATTGTGAACACGGTGAACATTTTTGGTTTGGTTGCCTGTTTTCTTCACAGCAAAGAAGAAGAGAATTTTAGTTTAGGTCTCTTTTGAAATGCAAAATTCATCTACCAACTCTACTTTTTAACTTAAATTCTAAATCAAGTCAGGATTTAACATGATGAGGACTTTTGAATTACTTTTGAAATGAATTACAGTATAAAAAAATAATGTACTTAATGATAGAGCAATCTCAATTAGGTACCACATTTGTCAGCTCAACAGTTTTGTCACTACAGAATTAATCATGAATACATATTTACTTACTCTGCCACTGGCATTAATCCAATATATATCATAACATTGCCATTTATTCCTTATTTATACATATTTGTGGAGGGAGAGAGATACACACTGTAGGTAAGTAATGAGCACACTTCAGAATTGCTTTTCAGTCATCTCCACACTGTTGAACACTGTGAAGAAAAGACCTTATACCACCAGTTTGGTGAGTTTTTCAACTTAGTCTACATCAAGTACTGTAACTGTAGATTTTAAACGGCTTCATCTATTAGCAAGGAAGTCTGGAGATGGCAAACCATGTAAATTAAGCTTTGAAAAATATTTTCTGAAACACCTCTATCATGCAATCACAGCCAATAAGGCAAATGTGTAAGAGTATAATCACATAAAATATTTTGGAACATATATAACTTGTAAGTGCATTAGAACTGCATGGACATTACCTCAAATTATTATGGAAATGGAACATTTGACTGCAAATCACAGCAAGTTAAATTATACTTCACTCTAGGTGGTTTTTATTAGGCATGGACAAATCCTCACCTATTGTAAGGTACATATAAAGTCAGAAGCAATTATGTCTATACTATCAATTTTCAAGATATCATAAGGTAAATTAGCAAATTACCAGCTAAATTGGCTCCAAATACACAAATACTTATTATATAAACATATTTCTCTAGTAAAATGTAAGGGCTAGAAAACTTCATCTGAATGATATCTAAAAATAATCAGGAAGTATTATAGTTCCTCTGATGAAATGCAGCCTGGAGGGCTCTAGCCAAACTGATAATCAGGAAGCTGCAGCTTCAAGGAGAAAAAAGGAGGAACTGTCTGGGTGGTCTGATGTGAGCTGATTGCAAGAGCTCCATTATCCTAAAATGAATACCAGGTATCCAAGCAGTGACGAATGTATAAACATTAAGTGTGAGTAGAGTGCTGCAGACAGAGAACCCTTCGGGAAATAAGAAGAAACAAAAGAAACTTAAACAGTCATACTGATTGCATTGTATCACAGAAAGACAGAGACCAATTGCTTCAGCATAGTCTGAGGAATATCTATTACACTATCTGCAATGAAACCCTAGTCCTCTGTTCAGAAGTGACTGAAATGATAATGAAATCAGTCCTCTTAGAAATAAAATTCAGCTCAATAATTGCTGCAGTAAGCCTATTCCCTCTGGCTGTACTACAGTGTATTTTTTATTATTTTTGAATTTTGAGTGGATAACCTAGTCATCATGTTGGTGAGCAAAAAGCTTTTAAAAATGATAAAACCAATTGTTGGATTTAGGTTTCACATATCTTCTGGCAGAAATTATCTGAATTTAGTACTTGAATGGTTCATTTGCCATTTCTCATAAATGGGCAGGAGATGGAGGGAAGTGGAAAGGAAGGAACCTTCAGAACTGCATCTGTTTTCTGCTTTAAGAACAACCCTTGTTTTCTTTGATGCTCATTCTGGCTCTACTGCTTCTGCTGAATGTCAGATCAGATGCTCCTATACTGAATGAATTGAATTAGACGCCCTAAACTGAATGAATTAAAGGAGAGGAGGGAAAAAAGACGACCTATATTAAAAAAAAAAAAAACACACACACAAAAAAAACAAACAAACAAACAAAACAAAAAACCAAAAAAAACCCCAAAAGTGAATCTCTATGCCAATTACAAAAACTGGTAAGCCAGTTTCTTCTCCCCTGCAAAAAAAAAAAAAAAAAAAAGAAAAAAAAAGAAAAAAATATGCTTATTCATCTAGATTTAAGAGATTTAGAATGTGTCCTCTTTACCTTGGTAAACTTCGTAACCTCCAGTGGTCTGCATTGAAAACAAAGATCTTTCCACTTGACCATTTCTATTATTGGCTACCTACATTTATCTGTCGAATTAGAGGGCTCTCTAAAAACCAATTGTGTAATTCAAAAGCTTTTATATCATAGCAAGGATGAAAACAAGAAAATGCAACCATATCTATTCCATAGATTAATTATTTTTTTCAATACAACTGGGTCTGGGGAAATAAAACATTTGGCAAGAATAATTTCTCACCAACCAGAAACTAAAAAATTCTGGCAAAGAAAACAAGATTTTTTTATGAAGATCCCCATGCGAGAGAATCCTTACATTTTGCTTATTGTGATTTTGCTCTTTTGTAAATAACCTGGTCATCCTTTTACTTCACAGTGTACAAAACCGTCACATTTTTCGCTTGTCAAAAATGTATCTCCCCTTTTCCCCAACAAAAATGAAAATATTTCATTAATTTTAAGCCAAAAGAATCCAATACTGTTGAAAGAAATTGCTTACATCGTTGGAGAACTCTAAGCAGATATTGTGAAGTACTAAATTCAGGTCAACAGGAAATTCACGTAACTTCGTGTTTCTTTCTTCATTAAAAAAAGGAAAACAATAAAATATATGGTTTTACAATTCTAAATGTGCAACTGATTTCTATTTGTTATTTGTTTCTTTTTTTAAACTTCATTAGTTATTCCCTTATGCTCTCTGTACAGCTTTGACCAGTTGACATGCAGTTTTGATTAATTTATTTGCTTCAATTTGCTCTATGACATATTTCTATGGTTCTTATGGGGTTATAGGGGTTATATTATGGAAGTGATTCGTTCACTGACCAGCAGAAGTGAACTCTATTCTTTCTGAATCTGACAGGCCTTTCTATTTATATGATATTTGCAACTTCACTTTTGTATCACAATGTGTGCAAACATATTTTTTAAATGGTAGAGTTTACATACAAGATCCCAAATGTCCTTTGTAGAGGAAAACAATTGATTCATACCAGTTTAGGACCTGAACTACAATGATGAGGATTTTTCTTTTCCTCTCTTCACTGTAACATTTATAAGTTGGCAAAAGAAATATTACATGAATGAGTTTCAAGACTTCCTTGCAGTATGATGGTGCTACCTAGTTAGGTTATAACACTGCAGCATGAAGGAATTAAAACTCAGTCTCCACGTCATTATCTAATGACAGCTGCTATAAAAATTTATGTCAAGGTTTTTTTTTGCTTAAATTGTAATAGAATCTGTTGTAGTCAACAACCTCTCTAATACTTACTCTCTTAACCTAACCTCATCTTTTGTGTTAGATTAGGTATTTTGCTTCCCTTCTTGCTAAAAGTTCTGACTGACATTTCCTGTGTGCTTTCAGCATCTTATTTTTTTTCCCCCTTTAAAGCATTTCTAATTGGCTTTCTTTATTCCCATTTACTCTGTTAGAGGATTTGTTCTTCTCTGGCTTGGTTGAATAAAAATGAAAAAAAAAAAAAAAGAGAACCTGTCTTCTTGTATTAGATATTAGAGCTTTCCCAAATGCATTTTGCTTCTCTCGTATGAATCCTTACTTTGCAGTTTTCTGATTTAGTCAAAATTAAATCTCACCATTGCTTTGTGTTTTACAGAAGATCTGATTAAATAGTATAATGGAAAATTATAATCATCTTGCTGGGTAAAGTTGAAGGAGTTATTCTGTGATTTTTATTGTGTCTATTCTAGCATTAAAACGGGAAGTATATTAAAAAGCTTAAATGTTTTTGTTATACTCCATTTGCACAAGCTAGATTTTTTTTTTGAGATTTTGTTTTCTATTATCCTAGACTAAAAGAATCACAGACATTAGTGGTCAAATTCACAGAGTAGGACATTTGATCTATTTTTATTCCAGCACTGTTTTTTTTGACAATACTTTATCGGAATAATTTGTACAGTCTACATTTCCATGGCCCTTTTCCAGTTCTTCTAAAGAATTACAGAGATATTTCTGCTGATCTTCGTCCAGCATTATGCTGTATACAGTTTCATCCAAGTTCTTTGTGCTAATATGCCTTCAGATTATGCTAGAAATGTTTTTTGTTCCTCAAGAAAATTCTTGACCACTGGAATGCATAGGCAACTTGCACTGCTGCCAACAGGACATGGTGTTAAAGAATGAATCTGGTTCTTAGGATTTACAGTAATGGCAATTATTTTATATCCTCTTTATAATGGTAATGGTAATTATTTTATATCCTTTTTATAATTCTTGAATAAATAGACATGATATGGGAAATTTCCAATGACATCAGATGTGTATCTTGGTGTCTGTAATGCAATAATTATAATAATTGTAGCAATTGCTCCCAAAAGAATGTTCATAGCTTTGAGAAAATACCCAAAACTCAATGTAAAAAGCATGGAGGAAAGAAAGCAGTAGAGAAAGACATGCAAAAGGATCTACATGGTCTTAAAGTTAATAAATTATTCATCATTAAATCTAGGGCTTCTCAACTCCTGAGAACTGCTTCTAGTCACTCAGCATATAGCATTTCAAACATATTTTTTGAGGAAACAAAAGTTATTTTTCCAGTTTCAAGTATAACCCATTAAAACAAAGCCAATAACTAAAAACAAACAAAACCAAAAACAAACAAACAAAAAACCAAAACCAAAAACCATAAACAAAACTAAAACCACCACAAAACAAACAACCAAACCAAACCACCAAAACTGAAAAAAACCTGATCACCTCATAAAATTGATTATTTTGAGGAGCTGAGAACACCAGGCTTAAAACAGTAGCTCTTACATCCAAGAAGAAAGCTCTAAGCACTCTTCACAAGCTTTCCTCCTTTGGAAGCACTCCAGGGTGTGTACAGTGTTGAATTATTGTGGACCAATTGGAAGGAAAAAAACAAATGAAAATTACCTTTCTACTGAACTACAGAAATTATTTCTTATGTATTTTCTACATAGAAACAATATGTTTTTCATGAAAAATGATGCTTTCAAATAATCTTTTGACTCCAATAGCTAAAACAAAAGAAAGAAGAATCTCTATTAATTGTGATCTAAGGTTGGTAGTACTCACATGAAGTGTTTTCTTTCAAGAACTTGAAAAGATTTGACAAAATTAAATTAGTCCTCTCAAAATTAAATCAGTCAACTCAAAAAACATCCATACTGTTCTAAACATTAATTAATGCCTCTGTCCTTCGTATATATTCTCTCACTGTTCTTTTTGTGTTGGATATACGTATTTTGCTACTTCTCTGTAAGATTTGCAATTATATAAATCACCCTCATTTTTCTATTGTAAATAACTTTCCAATCCTGAGAGGAATGTGTCTAATTTTGATTTATTTATGTCCAAATTGTTCAATTATAGACAGATGGGCATCATTGTTCTAGGGTGACTTCATGATGCTTGAATCCCCAATCACCTGTTCTGCTTATGCTGGATATTGAGTTCCATGCCTTTAGGACTGGTTCTGAGAGCCAAAGGAGAGGGGAAGAAGCATGCAGGTTGTCTGCAGAAACTGCACTTGCTCCTCTGTATTCTTGCTCCTGGGCTGTGTTGTCTGCAGCATGGACAGCAGGACAGAGATCTCCTTTACTTTTAGTCAGTTTTTTAAACTAACTGAGGCAAAGAAGTAACCTGAACTGTGGCTTTTCTTTTTCTTCTTTTTCTTAGAACTGTTCAGACCTACTCCAGACCGAAACCACTGGAAGTTCATGCTGTAAACCATCAGAGCCCCAGAATGTGGCATTTTCCAGTGCAGAAAGGACTGATAAAAGACTGAGTGAGCCGAGCTACAAAAAGGACTCTCTCGGAATTCACTATCTCTTCAAAACAATAAGAAGTTCTATTGTTTTATATTATTCATTTTCTCATGTTTGTGAATACTTTGCTTGTTAAATAAACTTTCTTTTCTACTTCTCTCAAAGAAGATTTCCTCTCAAGCCAGTAGGAAAATATGGAGAAGGGTGGCTTAAATTTGCTGTCTAGAGAGACCCCTTCAAAAATTTCTTCCCAAAATTTGCCCTAAAGCATGACAAATACTGTTTGGAGCAATTTTTTTTTTTTCTTCAAATGTCTCTTTCAGCTTCAAGATCAAACTCTGCTCTTGAGAAATCCATGACAGCTCTCTGCACTGTGACTGGAGGTTCAATGTGATGTACCTGATGGGTAAATATATCTGTATATTTATGAGACACACAAAATTATTGTACTGAGTACAATAGTACTCTTGTACAAGTACACTTGTGACAATGTGGTAACAAATATGTGTCCCCTATATTAGTGCTTTGCTTCTTAGTGAGTGATGAAAAACCCTGGGAAAAGTATTTTTCTCATCTCCTTTTCTTTTATATTTAATAAATATTTGGAAAGAATCCATTTGGATCCAGCATTTTGTCAGTATTTCAGTTATTCTTCTTTTCTAGGTACACTAAGATCATAAAACAATTGCACAAATCTCTGTTCCTCACCCATGTTGTTTCCTAGATTTGATCTTCATGTGAAGGAATCAGTAAATGGTCATGGTAATGACAAATGCATCTACCACTTGTTTACATTTTTATGCATCCATAACTTAATTTTTTTCTGATAGTCAAGAAAATATTTCATTGTGTTTTCAATGCCCCGGTTAACTAATTTTAATTTAGAAGGTTTTAATAGGCTACATCAACAAACAACCTCAAATTTATATCCTGTAGTCTTTGTGTTCTGTGTACTGTGTATTTTCTTAAGGGATGAAAACTCATTATGAATCTCTGATTTTACCAAACAATTCATTGCTAAATAGCAGTGAAATTTTGCAAGATAGATCAACTAAAAGGTCCAAATTAGTTTAATGGAACATACACCATAACATCCATATGTTATTGTTACGAAGACAAAAACATAGTTCTGGTGTAGTTGGGTAAATTTGCAGCTTTTTGTACTCAGGTTTAATTTTCTAGTGTCTCTCTTAAAGGAAAGTTTAATAATATTCAATAATATAATATTGTTTTAAATAATAAAATTTCTGTATTAAATACTAAAGTCTGTGTAGGCTAGATCTCACTCCCAGTGGCATTATTCAGAATAGATGATCATAAAGGCAGCTCTTTAGTTTGGGGTGAGATATATCATGGCTAGCTTAAGACATCTAAAATTAGAGATCTAGCTGAATTCTGTCATGGACACTTGCAGGTGGCAGGTAATCCTGAAGGAAATTAATTGAAGGGATCATGACTTGTGAGAGTATTTCTCTGTCTCAGGTAATGAAAACTACCTAGATCTCTATTTCAAACCAAATGCCTTATACTCATTGACTCTTATCTTTAATATATATCTCTTATCTTGATTCTACTTGATGGAATTTACTATTTTCTTATATAGGAATTTAAGTAAAGAAAATTCCATTTCAAAGAAGCACATTTTTCAACTTTTCTTAAAATTGCTTAACAGAAATATTGGGGTATAAGCAGACAATTTTTGTAAGCATTAAGAATAATCTTGCTATTGTACATCAAATCTCTTGATAATTTCTTGGTTCTTTTTCAGGTGTTTAAGAAAGATAGAGATAAGTTTCTCAAGCACAAAAATGTAGTCCCATCAAAAGGAGTTTCAAAGGTATAAGTATTACAATAATGATAGTGTTCACAGTGTATGTAGTGTTTTCCTGTTGTTTTTAATTTTTTTTTTCAGTGATATGTGCTAAATAATCAGAAGAGCCTTTAAAAACAGTTTGGTTTGGGTTTTTTCTTTTTTTTTGTTAATTTTTGTTTATTTGGGGTTTTTTGGTTATTTTGCTTTGTTTTGTTGTTTTGGGGTTTTTTTTTATTTTTTTGTAGTTTTAAGATATAAAATAGGTAGCAGAGGAAATTTTTAATTTCAGGTGCTGAATGAGGAAATAAATGCACAAGTCTATCTGTTGTGAAATTCCTTCCATGCCTTGTGGAACAGATAAAGTACATTAAAAAAATTTAATTCTCTCCTTTTTCTAGTGGAAGGGAGAAAACAGTTTTGGATAATCCTAAATTTTGCCAAACTTCCAAGAGGGAATAATCAACAACCATTCTGAGTAATATGTTAAGTTGATGGCCAACAAAACCATTTGATTCAGAGTGTGGAAAGGAAAGACCAATGTCCACTCATTGTCTCCTTTAAAAGCAGGTTATAAAGAGAATTACTTCTGGCCAAATTTTGTTTCACCTTTCTCTTTTTAGTTGCCTCCTCGCTCTCAAAGTTTTTGGGTATGAGGAGCTGTTCAACAACCATACAAAACCCTTGTGTTTAAGCAGACAATTATCAAGCTGGAAATATAGGGGTATGTAGGGGTGCTCAAGAAAGAAGTGAGACTAACTAGTCTGACAGAAGCAACCAGGACAGCTTGAGAGTGTCTGTAGATGTACTTTATGCAGCTCCCAAGACCTGAGTAACCGGCACAGCCAGGAAGTGATCTTCTTGTTTGCAGCATAGAGTACTTTTCTTCTTTTTGAAAAAAATCTTGATGAGTTTTCAATTTTTTCCCCTTTCTTAGGTATTGGAACACTGTCTTGATCATGGGTCAAAGTAGCACACAGACCATCCAAAACTAAAAATGTCTTTAGACAGTAAAATTTCTATGCACGTGGTTTTACTGCATTCAGTGGAGAAGACTAAATCCTTCTAAATCTCTGGCTCTCTTAGCCTGAAAAAGACCCATGATAACATGAGAGTTTACTTAGATAAGCTGTGTGCAAAATGTATGGCAAAGTGGAATTTGCTAGAACCCTTAATTACAGAAATACCTTGTTGCCACTCAGGTGAATTAAATGACTGTTTCTTTTCTATTTTCATGTGTAGTCAGAAAACTAACTCTGTTCCACAGTATGTGATCCCCATGTTAAGGGTTTAACCTACATTTTCTCTTTTTTTTTTTTTTTTAATGGGATTTTAGCTAGCATGAGAAATTAAAATTAGATACTTAATCTGCATTTAAGCAACATCATGCAGCTTTTGAGAGAAGCAGATTTTTGTGATATATTATTTTGCGCAAAATCCCTGGGTAAAAGAAAAGGAAAGTAAGAAAAAAAGTAAAAAAAAGTAAAGAGAAATTCCTTTAACTATTCACTACTATTCTCTTCATAAAAAAAAATACCCCCCCAAAAAAAACCCCAACAGACCCAACAAAAAACAAAACACAAGCAACAAATAAAACACAGACAGACGCGCTTCCAAAACAAAAAACAAAACAAACAAACAAAAAACTAAAACCAAAAAACACCACAAAACCCCTTACTTATTTCTTTTTGAAGCATAATTTAACAGAATACTATTGTTGCTTCACTTTGTTTCCACTACTCTTTAGGCTGAAATGTCTGTAGACAGACATTTCAGCTGGTGCTATTTTAGTTACTGTAAGTAATAGGATTAAAACACTAGTTGGAATTCTCTTGATGTGTCAGACTATCCAATAAATGCTGTGAGTGCTGTAGGGTCCCTTCAGACAGCTAACACTGCCTCTCCCTTGCAGAAGAGGTATTGAGATGCTTAGTCAGAATAATTTAGCAGCTCATCTGAGAAACTAGAGCTGTTCAAAGAAATGTTATCAGGAGTGAGGATCTTATCTGATGTTTTCCCACCTCTTCATAGATTTTTTTCTTCAAGCTAGCTCATATTCTACATGATGTGCTGAAGTTCCTTGCTGCAAATTCAATTTGCTTTCAAATATTTGGCACTGCTTCAAGGAAAATGATCAAATGATCCAGTTCACCTTGATCCCTTAATTTTGAAATTGCTTGGCTTGCTCTTTCTCCCACCGTATTGGGTCAAGATTTTCTTCCCAGGGTGAGATTCAGTTCACATTCTCTATTTTCACTAGCTGAGTTGCCGATTTGTAGAATGTCTGTCAATTCAGATTTTTTCATGTGTCAGACTGCTTGCCCTTGAATGTTTGCCAGTATAAGAAAAAGGGAAAACATCCAACCATCTAAAGGAAGAAGAGAATTTCAAGTGTGTAATAAGAAGATGAGTTCAAAAGTATACATCTTCTTTTTTCTTTTTTTCAGTTTCTGAGCTTAAACTTATCCCATATACATGTTTGAACCTACAGCTGTGAGAAATGGCACCTTCAGGAGAAGCCCTTCTGTCACTGACATCTTACCTAGCAGGAATCTAAGGAAAGCAGAATGGCCTGATGGTTTTCTTTTCCTTCGTGTCACTTCAAGAAAGAGCATATGGAGCTTGGAGTGCTAATTATGGATATAGAATTGTATAGAGAAATTGTGCCCACAGCCCTGGACACCCCACTGTGTGGATTACCTCTACCAACCATCAGCACTGAAGGGAAAGCCCTGCACTTTGAGTGTCCTCAGTTTGAACTAAAGAGCCAAGACCTGTCAGTAGACAGCTCATATCTAATGCAGATCAAGCATAAAAGAAGATTAAAACTGCTATTGCCAAAGGATATATGCTTATATTACTACAGGCAGGGATCTGCATGGATATTGTCATTTCTCCACAGCAAATGATTTCTCTTATCTGTTTCTCACTGCCACGATGCATTGCTCAAAGGTGAGGTATTGTTTCTTCATGGCAAAGGCAAAACTCACTTGCCAGATTTAATTCTGATCATCCTTGATCGGTGATTTTGTAACTCATACTATAAATCATCATCTTGCTAAGACAATATTTCTGAGTAAAATATTTTCTTTCCATTACAGGTGCTCTTTCTCTTTAGTGTGTTTGGCTCTGACTTCCTTTGTAGAGGACATATGTTTTTTCTGCTGATTACAGAAAAATGTATTATTAAAAAAGAGTCTTATGAAAGTAACATGATGTTTCACTGGAATAAATTTAGATGATACAAAAGTTGTACAATAACTCTTATTATCTCCTAGCAATAACGATTCACTTTTCCATATGCAGAAAATTTTAACAAACTTTTTTCTTTTCATAGCAAGGGAAAGAAGGCCAAATACACTTTCAGGAGTCTTTGTCATTAAGGGAAAAGGAGAAATACAGTGTCTACCAGAAAGCATGGATAGTACTGGAGTAGGACAAAAGGAATTTTTTGCCCACCCTTTTCTAGATTTCTCAACAAGAATGAAACATTCACTTTCATTCTAGATATTAAATATCTTGAATCAATTACCTTTATTTTCTGATATAATTTAATCGTCTCTAAATGTATTTAGTGCAAGATTCTACAATTTTTTGGATGACAAATGAGTACGAGTTTCTTTTTACAAATAAGCTGGTGTGGGTTGATAGGTTTTACTTTGTTTGTTTTGTGTTTTGGATTCATTAGAATAGGAATTTATTTCTCATTCTTTCTAAGTTTTACAACAAGTGCTCATGACCATGCATAGCTTACAAGAGGAATAATTTAATTCAGTCTTAAAACAATGTAATTCAAAAAGTACTTCAAATTTGAAAAAAAGAGTCTTCTTTCCTTCCTTACTTCCTGGCACCGCATTTTCAATAAAATTGTGTTTGAAAGATGGGATAAAACCACATGATAAACTAGAATTAAAACTCATTCCACGCAATTTCTCTTATAATCCTTTATAAATAACATTATATTGCATTTTATTTTCACTTAACTGAGGATATTTTTGTGGATGAGCTGTGCTGCCAGATGAGTGTTTCCAAAAGCACTTTGCTGACAGATAATTGACCATTTGACCACCAGTCCACATAGCTGTAGAGCTGTGAGTGTAACTTTCAACATTTTTTATATATATATGTATTCTTCTGCTTGCAATTTCATAGCATTCTGGAATGTCCTTTCCTTGCAGAATTGTCAAGAAAGGGCAGAGTAATAGAGGTCATCTGTGAATGTAATGAAAAGTCTCATAGGAATCACTCTGCTCATACAATGTAAGTGGTGGTGTGAGCTTTGCAGTGATTTTTTTCCAAGCTTGCAGAGCTCTGATTCCTACTGTATGACTCCTTTTTATGTTCTCTAGTTCAAGTAATGTAATTTGTTTTCACTAAGACTCTCTTACTTTACTCTCTCACTTTACTCTCTCCATACATCTAAAATTAACTATTACATTTTAATTCTGAATTAAAGTGCAAAAACTTAAAATGTCATTCTGCAGGTGTTTGTATATTATTTATTAAAATATTCTTCATTTCAAAAAAATATTTAAAAATAGTATTGTTTCCATTGAGAGTTCCTATCTAATTTTGTAATTAATATTTTAAGCAAAGCCCTGAGTGTGTTCAGCGTGCATTATTTTCTTCAGAGGACTGCCCAATTTGAATCATTAAGTAGCTGATGTAAAACTCTCATACCTACTCAAGTCTCATATTCCTCAAATATAATGATTCCACTGGTTTCACTAATTAGAATTACATAGACTCTTCTAGAACTTCACTCTGGCTCTCCAGGAAAATATTTCTGGAGCTTTTGCTTATGTATTCCTTCCTCCTGTATCTGTGCACATTGCCATTAAAGATGATTGAAGTCCTGCTTGCACAAAATCTATACCATGGAAGCTGTAAAAGTTTCCACCTTTAACTGAGTAATCTACATAAAGAGAAAGTGATGCTCCCTTTGTTATAACTGTATCCAAATACAAAGCCTTTTTCTAATGAATAGGATGTAGTTAAAGGAGTATGTTGCTGCTGAATGACCATTTCAAAGCCATTCAAGCAAACTCAGTGCTTTTCTTCAGTATTCTTCAGTTTAGTACTCTACGAATTATGAGTTTCCAAAAAATAAAATTTTACTTAATGATTTTCATAGCTCCATGTTGATTATAAGAATGATGGAATAAAAAAATAGTTGTCTGTGAATATGCTAAAGACTCTTGATACTAATAACTCTTTTTTCTTTTGATATTTTTCACTACTTCCTTCACAATATTTCATTTGCTAACCCATAGTGTCCTTATTCCTCAAGGTGTCCTTTAGAAAGCATAATTTTCTGTCTTTTCAGTGAGCAATAACAACAACTGCTACTGGCATTTATTATTACATGCTGAGTTTTATGGCAGAAAGTCATATACTCATTGTAACTTTCTCTGTCGGCCAAATTGAGCAAAGTTTTACTGCTGTAGCTTACACAGAAATGTAGTTATAAGTTTACTACAATTTTCTCTTCTCTTCTTTCCAACTTACTTAAAAATATCTGTTTCTCAAAATATCTAGCTGGCAAAAAAAAAAATTGTCTGTGTCTGGGTATCAAAACAAAAACAGAGAAACCAAACCAAACCAAACCAAAAAACAAACAAAAAAAAGTTTACAAATCCCACACTATAGTAATGAAAAGGTCTTTTCCACACACAGACCACTCCTGTAACAATTCAATTTATCTGTGTAAAATCACAATCAAAAATGAAACAGCAAGATACAGATATTTCAGAGCATTATAATGGAAAAGTAATTCTTTTTTCAGAAAGTTTTTTCCTTAGAAGCTTGCTGCATACAAAGAACACAAAACACAAATTAAATGCAAGTACAGTGAAACATGATTTCATACCAGAGTTCATGAAGAAAATTTGTACAAAATTTCTGTATAAATATCAATCTTCCAGCTACATTTTCTTATGGTAGCATTCCAGGCAGTTTTCATTCCAGTGCTCTGTTTAATTCCATTATTTAGGGCTTTATTTGCTTGACAGACATAATAGTCAATTAATGCTAACACATGCTAAATCCTGTAACATCTTCTACTCTGACACCCAACCAAAAGTACCTTTGATAGTGCCAACGTTTCACATTCTAAATTTAGACAAAATAATTATCTGAAGAATGATTGGGTTTTATGCATATCAGCAGCCATTCATACAGCAGGATCTGCTCTGGTCCATTGTGTTTGTAATCCATGGATTACACTCTGAGTACACATTGACGCGAGCAACAGTAACAGCTCCATTATGGTCTATCGTCCCAAATAAGCACAGATTTCAAAACATTCACTGCTACATTTCTGTGAGCTTCTATTTTCTGTTCCTTCTTATAAATATTTATAAGTAAAAAATACAAATTATATAAAGAAATCACCAAAATTGTCCCAAATGATGAAAATTTAGAAATTTTGTTAAAGAAAAAAAATTTTTTTTAAGTCAGGTGTGAGTACCTGTGTTAATTATATTATTTAAGGTTCCAGTGTTGAAGTATCTTTTATTTCAATCTGGTCTGAATCTAATAAAATCTTTATGAAAAGAACCAAATGGAAACTTTAGAGGGTTAAATGTTCTTTTCAACAGAAAAAACAAAAAACAAAAACAGCAACAACAGAAACCAGCAAAGTGAACAAAGCTTTAATGAGGATTCAATCTTATACAGATGGGAGTGTTCATGACATATACAGACAGTGGGTTAATTAATGTAAAATGAGGAATATCTGACTACACCTACTAGTTTGTAACACATATTTTTCCCTGGGCCAAAATAGTAACATACTGAAACATCCCACAATTTAGCCTGATGCTTAGCACTCTCAAGGTGATGATCTGCTGCTAACCCTCCTACATATGAAGCAATTATTTGAATACAGGTATTATCAAAAATGATCTTTCTTTTTTTCTTGGCACAAGATGATTTTGAAGCCTCTGATAACAGTGACCAGTCTCAGTGAACAGCTTGAACAATGGTTTCACTGGGGCACTGTGTTCTGCTATCATGGTTAATGGCAAAGCCCGTATTTGTCAACTTCTGATCTAATATATTGATGCAAAACAAGCTTAGAACCCTAAAAGGTCATAAAGCCTGATGCCATTTTCTGGTCCAGTTGTAACCACATCAACTCCAATAATGACCCAAGAGAAAGGACAACTAATTTTTCTCATTTATTCTGTTGAGTCAGCTTGCAGTACAAAATATTTATTTCTATAATATTGCTAGTCCACACAAGAATCACAATATGCAAAACAATTATTAATAAGGTTCTATTAAAAATTTATTTATCTAAGAGATAATTTGCTTCTGTTTTCTTCTTCAGTCAGGACTCCATCCAGATTTTTCTTCAATTTGATATCTTTAGAAGCATTTTCCCCCACTTCCATAAGCATGTAATGAATCTAGAAAGCAACAAAGACCTGACAAATTTTGTTGTAGGATTCAATTCAGGATGAATGGTAGCTTTTTAGTCATGTAATTACCAGAAGAAATAATTGTCACTTTTTTCTTTTTTTTTCTTTTTTTTTTTCTTTTTTTTTTTTTTTTTTTTGTGAAGATGTGAAGAAAGTTTACTTGATAAAAGGATTGCACAAATATATCCAAGCATCACTTCCAGCAAATTTCATCCATAGTTCTGGGAGTTATACTATTTTCAACTAAAATATCTGTGTTTTGTCCGATCATCAAAGTCACACAGTACTATTGCTGGATGCTTATTAAAAGATTTCCAAATTCAAACTGTCAAAGTGATCACCTAAATTCTCCTACATAGATTAATTTGTATGAGCATTGCTAATGCTTTTATCCTGCAGATGTATTTTTTCTGTTGGGAATTTCCTCCAAATATACATAGTTTTACAAATAAAATTTACACAATTTAATATATTTTAGGGACAATATGTCATCTTTGATAAAAAGAAATAGTCTCTTTATTTACTCATTGAATGACCTATTCCAATAATCAAAGAGCAAGTGCTAAGTTAATATATGCCATATCTGGCAGCTGTCTTTTCATTTATTTTGAATGGATCTGAAATATATACTTTAAGTTGGCTTTATATTCTTCTAAAACACTAAAAAAAATGCTTTAGAGATCATAACTATATATCTAATCAAGTATAATTTTGTAATCTAGGTACTGGAGGTTGATTGCAGTCACAATGCAACTAAGTTTGAGGTCAAAGGCAAAATAATGAAGTATTAACCCAGTATAGATACACATCTAAATTATTTTGCTATCATCCTGTCCTAAGTGCACTTGTGAATATGTTAAACTTATTTCCTGCTGGAAATAATATATGTACCCTGATATTGTTATTGTTTCTCACTAAAATTAATTGATCGAGGATTTCAAAGCTTTCAGGTAATATGTAGTAACACAAAATTGAAAAGCCTTGTTATTTCAATAAGTTGTTTTGCATTCTAAAACTTTTTGGGTATAATAGATTCCTCATCTGTGAACAATGTGGTTAAATTTGTTTATTCAATCTTTAAATTCTATGACAATACATGTAATAAGTGATGATAAACGTAATACATTCCAAAAATTATATGTCTTCTTTGATCTAAAGGATCTAAAGGAAAAACAAGCTCACAAATTGGTAATAGATGCAGCATGGAAGAATAATCATGCTACAACCAAGAGACTTGGGCAGGATATATTTCTATGAACTACTAAATTCCAAATGTTTGTCCATATTTCTTATAAACTACTATTTCCCCTCTAACTTTTATGTTGTGTAGAAATGCCTTTAGTAGAGAAGCATCCCTTTGTGTGGTAGATAGGGACAGGCGAGCAGAAGATCTTGGGATGTGACGGAAAGAAAGACCCTTCCCCCTTCTCCCTGCTTCACATTATCTATCACCCCCAGAGCATGTAACCACACCTAACCCAGTAGTTTTCCACTCCCGACTAACCCTAGAGACCCCACAACCCCCCTCTGACGTAGCAAAGTCCCCCAAGACTATTTAAACCCATGAGATAAGATAATAAACGCTTTCGACCGTCCACCACATTGGTGTTAGCGTGTTGTCGTTAGTCTGAGTAGCCTGGACGAGGCCGGGCTGCCATGCTGTCGCCTTGCAACCAGGTCGCCGTTGCCTCCCCTGAGGGCAACACTTTGTTTAAAAAATTTGTAAGAAATCATCATCTTTCTATTTTGAGGTTCATTAGAAAATATTTCCTTTGTAATATACCTATCAATAAATGCTGCAAGTGATCCGTATGGATAGAGTAAACTACTACTCCTCTTTGAAGCCTTCACTGTGCAATACATATGGATTCTATTGCTAATTGAAAGAAAACAATATTTTTATCTTAAAAAATATACAATCTTAGAAAAGTTGTGAGTAATAAAGATGGCAAAAAACATATAAGAAAAATCCTTACGAAACCCTACACATCATTTTCATTCCATTATAATTTTGTGACCAATGGCATTCAAATTCTGTTTATTGATTTGAAAATTTGAAATGGTTAATCAAAATACACATTTTAGATAAAATGCCTTGATTGATATTTGTATCTCTCTAACTGCTAAAGTCTAATAGCCTTTGATGCTTTTCTAAATCTGTAAAGGTAAGAATAAAGCTTTCATAGTTAGGATGTTGGGCTTTGCATGAAGTAGCTTTACAATTTTTAGGGCTTTGGATTTTATTACCAAATAAAATTGGAAGGATCAGCCCTGATTATGCTATAAAGTTTATCTGTATATTTTTCTTTCATTCAGAGGCTGTTTTGTGTGTGCACATATACAGCAAATACTATATATATATACTACTAGATATATTTAAAGAGACTCAGAATACATAATTATATGTTTATGAGGCTTAAGAAATCAGGGGCAAGCTGAAAGACATCAGTCTCAGCTTTTGATTCATTCCATCCTCTTGTCTTTAACTATGGTCACTTGGAAACATTTCATGCAAGATTTCTACTGGGAAATAGAAATTTTTAAAATAATTTCTTATAAAAATCTTTAAAATCAAACCAAAGAAAGGAAAGAATTAATAAATAATCCACTGTTCTGTTAACATGGTTGAATAACAAAATATCTTTAAACAACATTCCAAACATGTTCTGTTTAATTAGCTGGCCTTATACACCTGTCCTGGTTTTGGCCAGGAGAGGGTTAATTGCAGCAGCCAGGACGGACATGGCCAGGACCCTGAGGTCATTCTATAGAATATATAATAATAATAATATATATAATGTACAGGGGCTGAGTGAGAGGTGAGGAGGAACAGGTCCCTTCTGGTCTGGCCAGTGATGAAGTGAATGGTCAGGGTAATGTCAGCTTCCATATGGTAAGCACTTTGTATACTCTGTTATTAATAAGGCTGCTGGTAATGCTCATTTTCTTATTTCATTTGCTGTTTCCTTGTTTACTTGTTTACTTGTTCTTATCTCAACCCTTATCTTTACCTTTTTTGCTTCCAGTTTTCCTTTCCATCTCACTGGGGATGGAAGGGTATGGTGGGGAAGAAGGGAGGAGTGAGGGAGCAGCACAAGGTTTGGAGTACTTCAGAGAAAACACTAAATTAGGAACATGATTCCTAAACTACAACAATCTTCAAGAATTTGGATTGATTCAGAGGAGTTAACATTCAAATTAACTCAATATACCATGACCCAGGTATGTACAAATTAATAAAAGCCTTCCTAGGAGTTTCAGACTCATGAAACAGTTCCCTGAAAGAACTTTTGAGCCGTTGAAAAACAAGAAATACTGCTTTCTTAAGAGGATCTGTACCTCTTGAAAACAAGAAAAAGCTCTAAAAAATAAGATTTACGATTATTTTCTTGTATAGTGATCCACATGTCAGTAAAGGACCCATAAAATGTTCTACAAATACTTAAACTGCAAAAACAGCACTCATGTGATCCTGCTGCTGAATGGGGCAGAGAAACTGGTGACAAAAGACATGGAAAAGGCTGAGATTCTCAATGCCGTATTTACCTCAGTCTTTACCAGTTAAATTGCCTTACAGGTGTCTCAGGCCTCTGAGATCAGAGAGAAAATCTATAGTTAAGAGGACTTACCATTAAAGGAAGATCATCAGGTTAGGGTGATCAACAAACTGCAAAGGCAACCAACATTCTCCTCCACTGTATTAGCAAGAGTGATGTCAGCTGGTCTAGCAAGGTAATCCTTTTCCTTTCCACAGTCATGGTGAAATGATGTCTAGGATGCTGTGTCTAATTCTGGATACGTGACAAGAAAAAAATGGACTGTGTGGTGAAGGGACACAAAGACAACAATGGACTGGAGCTCCTGACACGTGGAAAAACTGAGAAAACTGGGGCTATTAAGTCTGGATAAAGTTCAGAATGGATATTATTAATGTATTTAGAAGCTTGATGGGAGGTAATGAAGAAGGAAGTGTCCAGTGACAGGAAAATGGGCACAAATGGAAACTCATTGTTTCATCTGAATACAAGGAAATAGATTTCTGTTCTTGAAGAGAACAGAACACTGACACAGATTGCCCAGAAAATCTGTAAAGTCTCCAGATGTGTCTGTCGAGACATTTCGTGTGTGACTGGACATGGGTCTGAGCAATCTGTTGTAGCTTACCTGTTTTGAGTAGAGTGATTGGATTGGCTTATCTGTACAAGTCCCCTTCAACCCAAGAGATTTTGGCATTCCATTCAAAGAAAAAAAATCTCTTCCAACCATTTGATCTATGGTTGTAATCATTAGTGTAGTACAATAAGGGCAGATCTGAAAAAGGAACATAGCTGGTGTTCGGCAACATCTATTTTGTATTTTAGGAATATTTTCCTACCAGAAATTAAATATTGATGCTGATTCAGGAGGTAGAGAGCTATTAGTTGCTTATTATCCTATGACTTATAATTTAGATGTTGGCCTAAATATATGGAACAAAGACTGAGTTGGGACTATTTCTTTAAGTCAGATTGAGGCTCTGACCCTGTGGTTCACCAGATGAAGGAGCTCAGAATAAAACACAGATGAGATTCAGTATAGGTACAGCTGGCGTAGGAAGGACAACATGAATGAGCAGGTCTGTACAGTTCAGGCTTTGGTTTAGTAGGATATTTCATAAGTATCTGAGGTAATTCTCTTGCATGTCTCAGGGTTATCTGTGCTTTTTAATAACTCAGGTTATTCTATGTCTTAACAATACCATAAAACTAAAGAGTTGAAGGAGACAGAACCTTTTCTTATCTATTCTCTATCAGAAGAATTTGAGGCAAGATTACACAATATCACTAGGACCCTGAGGGCTGATATATCAGTAGATTGTGTTAAGGTTGAGAAATAAAACTGGTGCCATAATACATTTGCCCTGAAGAATTTCCACTCTAAAGTCTCTTTCCTGCAAAGCAGTTCTATGTGTGAAAAAGCATCAGATACCTATTGCAGTTTGTCAAATTTTACCAGTCAAAAAGAAAAGGAATAAAACACTAAGAAACCTGAAGATAATGCTATTAACTTTCATTTGTTAAACATTCTTTAAAAATCTTGTTTCATTAAAATGTTTTATTTTTTGTGGTCTTATATGGGAATATTGAATATATGAGTTAGGTGTACTTGTATTTGAAACAGAGTACAATGTTAGAGTCATTTTCACACAAGGCTTGTCAAATTCCTTTAGTAACCATAAAAAGTAAGAATACTCTTTGACAAAGAAAAGAGCAAAATTATTAAAAGTGCATACCTATACATTAGCTAAAATGCTTTTATCTTAGTCAGAGTATCATGGTAGCTTCTATTACATCTGAAGTGATCTGTTCCTTTTGTGTCAGGTGTGATAGATTTACACAGATAAAACTTTCCCCAGACATTTCTTCAGTTACTATAAGAGGCGATTTAAGAAAGAATCACTGTGTTTGTATTGGAAAGTAATTAATTTTCCATGCTACGGTCCCAGCAAGGGTTCTGATCCCCTGCAATGATGTATGATGGCTCTGTTATGTGGGCTACTAAGGGGAGAAAAGAAACCAGAAACTATCAAACACTTTTCAAAACCATGTATCAGGTTTTAGCTAGGGGGAGAAGCTCACGGAGAGCTTAATCCAGCACATCAAAGTAGTGTAGATATAGGGTGCTGGAAAAAGAGGACTGGCAGAAATCAATGCCAAATATAAGCTTTTGTTTTGATGTTTAAATTTAAGATGTGCTAAACATCTTGAAAACAATTATTGGTGATTAGTTCAAACTGCTGGTTCCTGAAAGATGCAGATGGTACAGCACTAATGACAGTAATTACAGTTCAGATACTTTAAATCCACTTGCAATCTACGCACTTTAAAAACTTTTATGAATAAGCGAGATTAAAAGTGTTGGTGCAAAAATAAAACTCCTCTGCCCTGTACCCTATATAACAGAGAACTTATTTGAATATGCTTAATAAGTAGGCACTTTAAATAAGATGTGTCTGAGATGCTGCCTTTGTTTCACCTGGAAAAAAATTGGTGTGTGGTGAGCAATCATATTGTGCATCCCTTGATTTTTAAACAGTAATTAAAATTATATTAAAACAATAACAATAATAATATTGCTAGATTTAAGGATAATTTTAATGTTAATGTATTGTTTTTATCTTCCCTTTCTGTCCTATTAAACTGTCTATCTCGAACTACAAATTTTTTTTTGTTTATTTTTTTTCAATTCTCGACCATCCCACTGCAGAGAGTGGGGTGAGGGGTGTGTGTAGGGGGGGTGGGGAGTGTGTGTGTGTGAGTGGGCAGCTGTGTGGTGTTAAGCTGTCTGACAGGTTAAACCACAACAGACATAAATAAAATATGCACATAGAGAGGGAATCCATCCTCAGTACAGTTTTGGTTTTGCATGGTGTTTATAATGCCTATATATTCAGCAATAATGCGAGGGCCTGAACACTTTTTATTGTGATTTATAACAATGTGAAAATATTCTCCTCTGCTGTTCTCGTTGCTGCTATTTGAAGCAACAATTCAGACAACATCAGCAATATGAATGTGAGCTGAATAAGTCTTCTGCAAAACCTCGCATTAAAGAAGAATGAATTACATCTCTATTTTGGCAAGATTTTATTCTCAAAGAGTTTTCACTCAAAACATGAAAAAAAGGCCTAAGTATTTAGGTTTAAATATATTAGTGATCAGTTTCAATCACAGAACAAGGCAATGCAAATCGTAATAAAGACAGAAAGTCAAAGTTAGCACTAATTAGATACACATAGGTTTAAGATCACAGATGCACAAATAGAATTGCTGATTCAGTGCTCATTTTAGTTAAAGAGATCAAAAGAATGATTTAGCAGGTTATATGTTTTCTAGCAGTGCAATATGACAATGAGGCATATATGATAAGTAGGATAGAAAAATATTTTATAAATTTCTACATATTAATATATGGGCATTTATTGAGAGAAATACAACTAAAATCCAGAATCAAGCCAGAAAGACAAAAATCTTTGCTAAGAAGCTCTAAAAGGAAACATAAGCTATTAACTGTAGCAGTTAATAGTAGCATCAATGAATAGAAATGTACTGCAACACTTTTTATATACATATTCACTTTTAAATATGTAATCATGTAGATAATTTCATTAAGAAATGAAATATCAGTTTTTCAAAGGCATTTTCAAAAGGCTATATAAGGTTTCTGCTTAATAACTTAAATAAATGGGCCTCAAAATATTGCTTCTAATTAGTCCATTACATTATTTATAAAGTATTCTTTCAATAGTAAACTCCTGCCATCTATATGATGGTATTTTTTCCCCTTCTAAATGCTGCTGAAAATTTAAGGAAGCCTACAACAGTATAAATGACAGTATGTTAGAGGAAGCAGTTTCACCTTGAGGCTTTTGTTGCTCACTTCACTCACTTCCCAGCTGGACACCTCATGGGTGGTTTATCTTACTGGTAATTTAGCTTCAACAGAAGAGGCCTATTTTTGCCTGCTGCACTTCAAGTTATACTTTATCTCTGACCTCAGGCTGACTCAGTAGTTACCTTTTTTCTGCAGAACAGATGGTTAGAAATTGTTGAACATATACAACCTGGCTTTACATCACTGTGTGATAAAACATAAATGTTCCCAACACTGAAAATCAATATGGCATTCTCTGTCTACACATGTGAAAATACTTGCATGATTTCACGCATATGCAGTGACTCAGGTTCTGTGTTTGTCCATGGGTGTAAGCTAACCCTTTTGTTCACATTGAATTAATGTATGTTCTGGTTTGCACTGAGGGAATGGAGTATCTGGTTCACGTGGAGATTTACTGAGACAAAGGAGAGCTCTGCCGACCTGCCTGAGGCCATACAAGGATGCAAAAGAACATTGATAATAGTACTTCTGAAAATTATTATTTTTTTTTATTAATTATCACTTTCAGTAGTCAGATTCTGCCCAATTGCTTTGCAGAATTTTTAATTACATACACTAAAGGGTGTGTGAGTAGTATGAATTTCTGTGTGCATTTGCATTATGTTTCTTTTTAACTTACATGGGCTTTTTCTTTTACAGATCTCTAGTACATTTTGTATTCCAGTTAAATCTAAACTGGGGAAAAAATGCTTTGACTTTTTTGTTAGGATTGTTCTTCTTGCAAGAAAAAAAATTAATAATCCCCCTCAAAAATCCACCAAAAACAAATGAACAAACAAAAACAAAGTAACAATCTGAAATAACTCTGATAACCAAACAACTAAAAGATAATTAATGAAGTCCACAGTGATAAAAGTGATTTTATTAAAAATGTCAATGAGGATCTATGTTTGTATGGATAAAATGCATTTGGACCTTCTGCAGGACTATAGTAGTACCAACAGTAGTACTTATAGCCTGTAAGGAATTAAACATTGAAGAAGACCTTATTGCCACTAATTTTCACATGAATCTTGTGAATAGTAAGAACCCAGTCAGGACTTAAACATAATATATGAATGTATGCAAATGATGCTGGAAAGAATTATAGGACATGTATACTTCTATCGTTTCACTTTTGAACACACAGGTGGCAAGCAAGGAGTACAAACACCCTGTCCCCCAACATACCTATGCACTAGAAATGTGTAAATCAGCTGCAAGGAGTGGAATTAAAAGTAAATAAATTAATTCTCCAGTGTAGAACCATGTTCCTTGAGGTCCAAGTGCACAAAGAAGATTTAGCTGTAGCAGGCAACAATAAACAGGGCAGAACAGCATAATAATGACAAGTTTGTGATGAGTGTGAGCAGAACTACACACTGAAGACACTGGTTGAGTAGTTTTGGTAGAGAGCAGGTAGAGGAAAGAGAAATACAGTGAGAAAGAGGAGCCCCATATTTAAGGAATTCAGTTCAATAAAGAGGAACAAAATAAAAACCAGAAAAAATAGAAGTGGTAGAAAAATCAGCAACAACAATAGTAAAATATTAAATGTATAGCAAGTGCAGTATAATCCAGCAGGACTCATCCATCTACAAAATTATCCTTGGAATTTTTGCTTCCTGAAAAATAAAGACACTAAATTAAATCTCCTGTGACAACTTTTTTGTTCTTTAATATAAATGACCTTTCAAGGTAATATCAATTTGAAAAAATCTTCAGATGAAGGCACAATCTATTTCCAGAAGCTGTTCCCAAACCTCAGGGTAAGTGGGAATACAACTCTGTAAAAAAAAAAAAAAAAACAAAAAAACCCCCAAAACAACAAAAAAATTTCATATAATTTTCTTCTTAAATATAAAAAAGCTACCTATTCTTAAATATAATAGAGAAGACTCTATCAAAAAATATTATGACTTTTTAAGAGGCAAACCTTGTTTTGCAACTGTTTGCAAAACCCTTTGTAGCACAGGAATTTCAGAGGTAGTGAAACAACCAAGAAAACAAGCTGTGAAATCATGCCTTAGTCACTCTGCATTACTTCTTCTCAAGGTGTAAAATAATGGACATTTTTTCTCTAAAATTTCTTCTTAGTTATCATTTTTTTTTGGTACAATATTGAACCGTATTGAACAATATTGATTTTTTACTGAATCATCACTAAATGTATTAAAAATTAAGCGAACATGGCAGTTGAGACTGATCTCAAAAAACTTTCATCTTTTAGTATACATGAAGAAAAAGAATGACATTTCTTACTTTTTTAATTATTTTCTATTAATTTTCAACTGTTTTTTTTTCTTTCTCTGCCATTGCCTGCTCATTATTATTTCCAATTAACCTCAAAATAGTAACTTTTAAGTAGTCTACTTGGATTCACAATGTTTGGAAATCAAACAAAGTATTGTCTATTTTTGCACAGTAATTGATTCATTAGGACATAGTGCTATATATACGCCTTTTTAACACTAAGTTGGAGCATTGCTTTTTTTTTTTTCACACCAAGAAATTGCTTTGGCTTTAATATACACTTCTCACTTCTGCAGGATTCCTTATTATTCCAGTCACACACTCTTCAATTTTCTTTCTCCCATCTAATCAGCATGATAGAGTTCAACACCTATCCTGCTTATAAAGCACCTATATAGACCACAAAACATGTACACATAGAAAAGTATCTTAACAAAATACTCATGCCCTCGATACTGCCAGTCACTTCAACTCAACTGGTTTGAATACCCAAAGGCAGCCTAAATTTCCCACTAGTTCTGTGCAATTGTCAATGTTTTATGGTCAATCCTCGGTATAGGCCTAAGGGAATTCATCCAGGTTTGCAGCAAAGAGTTCCATAGTAGTACCTAAAGATTAGAACTTGTCAGACGTTTGTTTATCAGTGTTTGTAATAATGGTGGAAATGTGGGCTGCAGTTCTAATTTAAAAAAAAAAAAAAAGAAACAAAACAAAACCCACAAGAGGATTTGTTTTGTTTTGTAAATGTGGTGTGACATTTGTTAGATATCTACCTCATAGTGCAATATTTTATTTGGCTTTATTTTAGCATTTCAGCTATATCTTCCAATATAAATACACAGTTTATGCATTTAATGAAGAAAAATCTATACTGGTTGCTAAGAATAGACATAAAGTAAATGAAGAGTTTTTTTCATCCCCAGAAATCTGGGTTCTTTATTCAGCTCATCCATCATCTTTTTTGATATCTTGTTCTTTAATATTCCATTTGTACAAAATTTTAAGATGTTTAAAAGTAGTCAAAGGGGTGACTAAAATTTTAATCACAAATTGAAGTGAACTTCAATTGCTTTTTTTGAGAAACTATCCAAGAGATAGTCTCACTGATGAGCTTTTCATGGCACTGATTTTAAATATTTCTTTCAAAAAATAATTCTCTTATATGGCCCCTCTGTCATTGCATTATAAAACACACATAAACCGAAAACAACAAATATGACTAGCTCTCAAATATTTATACGTGCTTATGTAGTTTATTTAAGTATTGATCTTGAAAGCATTTGTTCATGCCTGTAGCTTTTCCTTTTGGGGTAAACTAAAAATCAGAAAGATTATGTAGTGTAAATCTTTCCTTGTACAAGTAAGATGTGTGCTCCCCAGCAAGGAATCCTGCATGAATAATTTAGCCAAGCTTTTCACCTCACTGTGCCTCTTTTGTTTAACCAATGTCTAGTGCAGGGATTGCCACTTTGTGCATCTACATAAACCTTACAGGAATAATTCTGACATTTCCAAAGGCTTACGTTAGGCAATTAATAATTTGGAATGAAGGTTAAAAGTGACAATATATCTAGTTTTATAATTTGTTTAACTAATTCCTATGTAAGAGGAATAGCTTAGGCTGATTAAAAAACAGGAGCCATGTGATCTCTTCTCCTAAGAGACACAAAGATTGACTTACTAATTGGATTCATTGTTTTGACTATCCTTCACATGCCTTTCTATTCCTGTCTTTAAACAAAAACATTTCAAATTTTTGTCACTTTTACAACTAACATCTTCAATTATGGAATATTTTTATATATTTTTATATATTTTTATATATTGTTAGAAGAAAGACGTACAATAAATGTATATAAGATATAAAAATGCATCCAGACATGATTTATATCCACTGTTTGCTTGTGGTTTGATGCTTTTTTCTTTTTATTTTATGGAGCTTTTTGGATTTTTTTTGCACTTAGCCGAGCACTGTGAAGTTGTATTAATGTTCATCTAAGGAGATACTAAAATAAGAGAGAACAAAATAATTTAGATGAGTTTTTTGATGTTGTTAATCTTTTATTATTATTATTGCCTTATGTTTATACCATGGAGTAGAATCCTCTGTCACATTGTGAAGAGCAGCCTACAAAACCAAGATGTTAGGTTGTCTAGAAATGTACATATTTTTCTAAGATAAACTAAATCTTTCCTTCTGTCTTTACTAATTACCCACACATCTGCAAAGCAGGATTGACCAAGATCAGATTTTACACCACTGCAAATAACATTTTCTGCAGAATTTAAAAGTAAAGTTGGTTTGAATCAGGGATTTCTCATCAAGTTACTATATGGAATTTATATCTGTCTTAGGCACTAGGAGCTCCTGATGATGTTTTCTGTGTGGCTGGATGGGCTCAGTAAATCTCCCAGAGCCCTGCAGTTCTCTGTCCATTGAGGGCAGTGCTGGAAATTGAAGATTTTCCTGATTTTTTCTGTTCTCCAGATTACCGCTGCCATCTTCATGCTTTGCAGTAGAAGATGTTTAAGGGTTTTTCAAAGTTTTAGTCTGATGATAGTTTCTATCTTTTTCTTTCTTTTTTTTTCTTTTTTTTTTTTTATATATAACATTCCACTTTAAAAATGACCAAGTACCTGCTTTTTTATCTTCCTGATTTGTATTATTATACAGTAAAAATATTTTATATAAGGTAGTCCAATAAATGTTAATCCTTTAAATCCTCTATTTCACCCACCCACTCACTTAGGGCCCAATTTGCTCTGGCTTCATGCATCATTTGTTCTGAAAATCTGCAGAAGTTCCACAAAAATGCTTAATGCAGCAAAATCTGCAAAGCTGTCAAAGGAGTCGTACTTATTCCCTACATGTGATTGTTTTATCTTTAATTAAGCAACACCTAAAAAGCAAACTTTTTTACCCTTCAAAGCAAAAGAGGTATGGAATAAAAATCTTAATTAGTTAATAAATATGTCCTAGTTAGGAAGCAGTCTAACATTTTAAGGGAGGTAAATGTCACATAAATTTTGTTTACACATAGATTATATATTTCGAAATATATTTTTGTATCAAAACTAGTGTGGCCAGCAGGACTAGGACAGTGATTGTCTTTCTGTACTCGGCACAGGTGAGGCCACACCTCAATTCCTGTGAGCAGTTCTGGGATGGAAGGACACGATTGATGTGCTGGAGTGAGTTGAGAGAAAGGCAACAGACGTGGAGAAGGTTCTGGAGTGTAAATCCTGTGAGGAGTGGCTGAGGGAGCTGGGAGAAAAGGAGACTTAAGGGAGACCTTATTGCTCTCTACAACTGCTTGAGAGAAGGTTGTAGCCAGGTGGGGACTAGCCCCTTCTCCCAGGCAAGCACTGATGGGACAGGAGGAAATGGCCTCAGGCTTCACCAGGGGAGGCTCAGCTGTATATCAGCAAAAGGTTCTCTACTGAAACGATGTTTAAAAATTAGAATAGGCTGCCAGGGAGGTGGTGGAGTCACCATCCCTGAAGCTGCTAAGAAACAACTGGATGTGGCATGCTAGGATTTAGTTGACATGGTGGTATTTGGCCAAAAGTTGGACTTCATGATCTTGGAGGTCTTTTACAACATTAATGATTCTAGAATTCTATAAATATATAGAAGTCCAATATATATGTCACCAGTCCAAACACAAAACTTTTTGAAAATATTTTGAACACCATTGTATTTCACCATGACACTTTGACGCAGTTCCCATGGCAGTTCATGTTGATTAATGATAATGAGAATTTAATACATTAAAATATAATTTCTATTTAATAGAAATGTAAAATTTTCTAGAGTGAGTGAGAGTACCAGAAAATTTCATATATATTAAACAACATTTTTAATATTAGAGCCTTTAGCTTGTGAAAATAGTCATTTTGCAGAAGACACTGGGTCACAGACAGATGGGGCAAGTACCAAAATTTTGGAATACCTACACAGTGTCCTCTTGTTCCTGGCTATACTTTGCCAAATTGTATTCCTCACTCCTTCTTTTTCTCTCTCATATTAAGCCAGATGTCTGCCTTTACAAAGAATACACAACTTTGAATAACTGTTCTCTGAATTTTCTAATGCAAACACACAAAAAAGTAATTAATAATAAAAAAAAAGGCTTTTCATTATTAGCACCTAATTGAAATTATTCTCCAGTGCCTTCTGTTAGAGGCAATTTGGGTCAGATTGGTATTTACCAATATGGACTGTACTTGCAGCATTGTACCATACCCATGCTAAACTCCTATTTTGTTCCCTGGCTTTTCATTATTTGAATAAAATAGCCCTTTTCATTTGTACAGTTTAATTTAATGATAGCATGCCCATTACTTACTATCACAAGGTATTTGTCATATTTGAGTAGAACATAATAACAGACTATTTAAGTGGAGGTTATGAGAAGCATTCAGACAATTTCAAAGTTTGTATAATAATTTTCTTTTTCCTTTATGTACTGTGCTTATTTTTATGGCCTGAAAATGTATTTTAATTCTCTTTTACTTTCTAGAATGTGATCGTAAAGCTAGAGGTGGACCTGTAAGCAAAATTTTATATATATAAAATTAAACAGCAGCTTTAGCTTTATATTGTTTTTAATGTCAGGGTAGAGAAAAAATATTTCTTTTGAGGCACTGTGGGGAATTCTGACTCAACTGAAAACATTTTTTTTAGTGGTAAAATTGATTGGTTTTTTTTAGTCTGGGAAAACAAAAATTCATATATTAAAGTGGAAGAAGGAGCTGAAGGTCAAGGGGTAATCTGATACATCTCAAGCTGAAAGTCCCATGATCCATTCCACTGCCTGAAAGTTACCTCAGAGTTTTCTTCTACTTGGTATTATTCTACATTGAAGAGCATTTAAACATTAATGTGTTCATTTTATAGAAGATACATTTTTGTCTTCTGATGCATTCTAGGAGATACAAGACTTACAAATTTTCTTACCCGAGGAGATAAAAGACTACCTGTAACTAGGAGCTCCCGGTTAGCATTCTGACTCTCTCCCCCTGGATAAAAAATGCTATAACAGTATTAAGAAAACAAAGTATCTTGGGGCTTTTTTTCCCCTTGGGTGGCCTTCCTTAGGACTGTCAAAAACTCTTTTCTCTTGACAAGATTTCTTATACTTCCCATCACAGAGACCAGGACCAGGACAGGTCCTCAAAAGATAATCACAACTCCTGCAGATTACCTAAAGAATGATGCCATAAACATATCTGACCCCTTACTTAGCCCTAGAATACTGATAAACATTGATAAAATTACTAAAAGGTATTTTGAAGATTTTTATTTTTTATATATTGAAGTCCACCTTTCATATGAGCACAATGTCTTCACTGTTGTTTTTTCCAATAAATACTAACAAGGACAAGAAAAAGAACAAATTTATTTACTGACATAATTAAGTCGGTGATTTGTCAAAAGCTCTCATTTTACAATCTTTTAAATAATATTGCATTCATAGAATCCCAGAATCCTAGAATCCTAGAATGGCTTGGATTGGAAGTGATCATTAGCAGGGACAATTTCACCCACTCATAGACTACTGATGAAATTACACCTATGAATCTTTCTTGTTTTCTATATTAATGAACACAGAAGTTTCTTCCCATCACTTTTAACAACTGGCATGTAAGAAACCCTCTCAGACAGTGAAACACATGCAAGAAAAATACAAGAGAACTTGAATTCATTTTGTTGCAGAGGGTCAACAGAAAGAATTATTCTCAATACTGTTGCTTCATCTTGATGGAATACACCTGCATGCTTGTAATAAAAAAGGACCAAGCTTTCTGCTTCTAAAACAAGAAGACAGCAACCAATAGTTTTAACAATTCAAATTTATTCACTCCTGTTTTTTTGTCTGAAAACAAGGGTATTCACAAGAAAGATGTAGCTGAATGATATTCAGGTAAATAGCAAACCAATAAAAGCTGCGTTAAAACTGGAATAAAAATAAACATTCTTAAGATTTTGCTCTGTCTTTCAAAAATTATCTTGATAATTAGGTTAAAAAAATCTACTATTGGGATGTACCTCTGGAGCACACACACGTGTTTTAAAATATTAGCAATCAGACATTGAGTAAAAGAATGATGAAGTACAACTTACTGTTTAATACAGGTCATAGAACTTATCTAGAAATTACTGAGTCTCACAATGCTATCCTGAATATATAACTTTCGAGTTGACAAGGGCCATTTTATCTCCCAGCTTTAGCAATCTATCAATTCAAGGTTGAATTTTAACCTGAGATTCTCTTCTCATCCTCATTTTGTCATAAGCATATATTACAATGAAAAAAATTACACTCCCAGAATGAATATTTCTCCCTCATATGCTGAAGGCAGAGACTCTATGGCTTATGTGGACTAGCAGAGTAGTTAGATGTCCTAGTGCCTCAGTCTTTTGCACTGTGTTTTCAAGCTCCTGGTATTACTTACCTTTTTTCCACTAGATTCAGGAAAACTGAACTCCCAACCAAAAACAAAAAAAAAAAGTCAGGGAATCTATACTACATCTCCATGATATTGTCCCTGCCAATTGTCAGTTCCAATCCACACCATTCTAGGATTCTGATTCTATGATTCTATGATTCTATGAATGCAATATCATTAAAAAGATTGGAAAACCAGACCTTGTGACTTAATTTACTTAATTATTGACTTAATTGGCTTAATCATTGACTTATCTCAGTAAATAAATTTGTAGCAGTACTTATATCATATAGCATATTCAGATTAATGAAGTTCAGTATATTTTGTTTAATCTTAATAATGTGTTTTTTCCCCCTTACCAAATCAATCTCCAATGTCTTTTTCTCCTCTTGTCAATTTGTCTTAAGAGTTTTAAAATATGGATGTGATAAGCAGACATGCCATTCCATTAACAACCTTCATCTCTCATCCCAGAAAATTGCTTTGGAGAAATGAAAAGCATGAAAAACTCCTTATTCTCCTTCTGTCTGTCTGCCATGTGGCTTGTCACTTGGACAGAATGAAGACTTGGGAGCTGCAGGCAGTGACACCTTGGTAGAAACCCAGTCCTCACCATCACTATTGCATGTGCTCCTGAGGACATATCCTGTATCTGACAGAACCTGGATTAACTCCCGTGTAGTCATGGATACTTACACCATACTCTGCTCTGCCCTTAAATATTGTTTTCTGCTATTTAGAGCAAACTCTCTGTCCTCTCATCCCACTCTGTTTATGGTCACTCTGGTTCCCTCACTCATCACAACTATGTCTCCTTGATAAAATAAAGAATGGTGACCAATACAGCGTGGTTGTAGATTGCACTAGTTAGACTGAAATTATTCTAGGTATGGAGATTAGTCATTAGTCACTTTCTGCAACCAGCTGTACTACTGATTACTCAAGATTTATATCAATAGAGCAAAAATCAATGTGTCCTGAGCCATTATCCAAACAAGTTCCCTCTTAGTTGTTATCTTGTGATATATATCTTATTTTCATATTGGTCCTGAAGACAGAATGATCACATTAATGTTTCTGTACATGACTGTAATTTAAACAACCATTAGAGAAGAAATCAGGAAGGGCTATCAGAGAACCATATTTGCAAACAGCAAATCATACCAAATCTTGAGTGCATCTAGATTCTTTTTAAGACAGCAAATTATATTTCCTTACATTAATAAAATTAACTAATATTTTTTTCCAATCTAGTGAAATATTTCTCAAAATCACATAATCATTGAGGTTGGAAAGGGTGTCTGGAGATTGGGTAATGTAACTCCTGCTCAAAGAAAGGTGAGCTAGCACAGGTTGCTCAAGACTATGTCCAGTTGAGTTTTAAGGACGTCCAAAGACTGAGATGCCACATCTTCTATAGTGTAGCATTTAGCAAAAGTTAGGCTCAGCTGATTACACTGCTAATGTGTCAGCATTGGTTTTCACACTGTCTTTTGGTCTAAAACTGCAACATCTCAGCAAGCTTTTTCAGTATTCAACCACTGTCAAAGAAATAAAGCTGTCTTCTGATGTTTAAATGTATTTTTTTCTTTTCAAATTGACATTTCAGTTTGTGCCTGTTGCCACTTTTCCTGTTAGTGGGCACCACTGGGGAGAGTCTGGTACTGTATTTTCAGTCCCCACTGATCAAAGGGAAACTTGTAAAACCTCTCACTATTATGTTAAATAATATCATCACCTAAATCTTTGTTTTGTTTAAAGTCAGAAATATACAACAATAACTCCCTTACAGTATTAAAAACAATCAGAGCAACTTACAATTCTAGAGAGCAAAAGATCTTTTGCATCTCACAGTAACATCTAGTCTGACCTTATCAAAGTATTTTTTTAAAGGTAAATAAATTGGAGATTCATTTTCTTTTTCTGCCACTCATTTATTCATCCAATTTATTCATCCCTTAAATTATAATAACTAAAAATTTGCTCCTTATAATATCCTGACCTTCACCTGGTTGGTCTTCATTACCTAAATAAGAAAAAAGCATATGAAAGAAATAGTGTGATTTCCCTCCCTGTGGTAGATAGGGACAGGCGGAGCGGAAGACTAACACGGGATGTGACGGAAAGATAGACCCATCCCTCTCTCTTTTTCTCTCCCCCACGCTATCTATTAACTCCAGAAGCCTCAGAAGAATGTAGCTACACCTGCTCTAGTAAATTTCCACTACCCAACTAACCCCTAAGACCTCCAACCCCCCTCTGACGTAGCAAAGACCCCTAAAAACTATTTAAACCCACGAGATAGGATAATAAACGCTTTTCAACCTTCAAACTTGGTGTCTGCGTCTGTTGATTAGCCCGAGCAGCCTGGCCGAGAGCAGGCTGCCGTGCTGTTCCCTGAACCAGGTCTCTGGTTGTCTTTTATAAAGGCAACACCTCCCCCTCCAACCCCCACCTGCATTCAAAAGTCTCTGAGCTTCATGATAGCATCCAGTACATCACAACCTCAGGTGCCATTGCCATCGTCCAGCTCCTTCTGCTGACATGTACACCATTACCCAGATGTTGTAGGACCCAAAATCTCCATGGACCGCAGCTGGCAACCTCACACAATTGTGTGACATGGATCAGTCATCATGGGAAGAGTTGTCTTCTGCTTTCTCTACCCTTTTTCATATTCTCAGAGTACTTCCTTTGAGGAAGGACAATCAGGGGAAAGGGGAAGGAAGTTTTAGTTTTTCCTTTTCGTGGTGGCTGACTTGCCTTGCATTTCTTGCTGACCTTGGTCTTACACTTCCTTATCAGTTCTGACCTCCTCCTTCATTTGCCCACTCTTAGGAGCTGCAGATGGAAGGCTGAGGCAGAACTCACATAAAGCAACTTTTTCAGCTCATCCTGACTTCAGCTTTATCTCAGAATATTTAAAGATGGTCAAACCCCAAAATTAGAGCTATGAAATAATAACAACTGTCCTAGAATCTTCCTGTCTCCTCAGTCAGGCAGGGAACTTCTTCAAAACTTCTGAAAGTAGAAAGAAGAAAGTAGAGCCCATTGCTTTATCCACAGGAAAATTTAGCTAGTAAAATTGGCACAGAGTATGCAGAAGGCACCGCAATTGAAATGAATTTGCTTGTGAGGTCCCTGATTGAGAAGGTCTTGTGATTTTGTACCCGTTTCCTCTATGAAAGCATAGCTTTCCTTTGTGGCTGAAAAATTCTTCCATGATAATCCAATCTGATAAAGAATTCCTATGTAACATTTAAGCAGTCTAAGGTGCTGGGTTGTACTCACTGTTCAGTTGGGACAAGGTCTATGCAACTTCTACTTTAAATCATAGGGTTTTGGTGACAGCCACAGCACTCCCTCTTGCTGTCTTCCTAAATCCTCTTCTAAAGTCAATGACCAGCTCCTGAAATGCTCCTTGATTCTTTAATTTAACCCAGAGAGCATCTTGGATCTCAAATCTGTCTGAAATCCACTCTAAACTGCTCACTATTTTTTCCTAGAGCATTGGACATAGAAAACTGGAGCGAGGCAGATGTGGTCCAGGTGGAAGGATGTGAAGAGACACAAGACAAGCAAGAAGCGGATAGCTTTTATTTCTACATTCTTCAGCATCCACAGTGTCCTGGGAACTGTGTTGCTCACTGGTGAAAATTTTACTCCAGGTGTTTCTGCAATAAAAGAAGGATTATGACTTCATCCTCTGATTCACTAAAGCCTTTTCTAAGTGTCCAGAAAGGTGGAAAACATTTTTACACCAGCAGTTCTGGATTTGGGCGCCTTTGTATCTCTCCACAAATCTGTGATGAATTTTTTGCTTTCCAGTATTTCTGGCCTAAGCAGCAATGCCACTCTCATTAATAAAGCAAAAAGATACCAACCCACTGGTGAAACATAGTAGCAGCATTGCTATTTACCAGAAAGAACATCAGGAGAACTCTCCATCAAGTGCTTGCATAGACTTACACCTACCCTGATGACAAGATTAATTTCAGGTATCTACCATTCCAAAAATTTCTGATGGTGTGGCAGCTCTTACCTACCTGAAAAAAGGACTCTGATATTGCTGGTACACAGATCTCTTTTGAGGCCATTGCCTTATTAGCTGCTCCTGCCAAAGACTGAATACTAGTTTAGCAAGCTTTAAAACACCTTTCTGGCTAATCTCCATTACAGAAATATGTCTGAAAAGACATTAATGCCCAGTTTGCTCAATTTCATCATTCTTTTGCCTTTGCCTAGTGAAGAACAGTCAGAAGAAAAAATAAGGATTCTACATGGGCTGGAATGTCTGAGCTGCCAGCTCATGAAGGATGTGAATTATTAATGAAGAATCCCCCACTCATTGTGTTTAATGGTCCCTGGTGGAGTTCACACTAAACTCTGCAATTGAGAACTCCCTGCACCTTCCATTTTCACATAAGGATTCCATCCCCTGGCTAGAAGATGGTTCTTACTGTACTCATTCTCAAACAAACTGGTGGTAATCCAGCTTGCATGCCACAGACCAATTCCTGGAATGAAAAGGTGGAGAGAGCATTATCATAATATACAAAAGCTCATCAAAATATCTCACTCATTGATGGTGGATAAAAGAGCTGAATTAAAGGAACTTTTCTGTCCCTTTAATAATGAAGCTGTTTTGCTTGTGATAATGCTTTCGGTTTTCACTGCTTTGATTTCTTTATTCTATTCTGCTACACATATCTGGCTATATATAAACTGGAAATAAATATCTGAAAAAAAATACCTTCAGCATAATTAAAATATACAGGCCTTAATACTTCCCATCCAATCTCAGTCCAACAACTTAATTGGTTATAATAGCTGTTAATGAAAGATTTCAAGACAAGATAAAATTTTTATTCTGCTATAAGAAAATGACGAAAAATAAACATTCCCAGGTTTCATTATAAATCATAGTTTATGGAAATAATAAAGTCTAAATTATTCTTGATTATGCCTACACTAATTGGAAACAAACAGCGAAATAAGCTTCTATAAAACTTTGATGTTATTTATTGTTTGGGTTTTTTCCCCCCCACAGGTGGTTTTAACAATATTTTGGCATTATAGCTAAGTAAAAAAAATCATAGGGTTTCCATGGTAGCCAAGTAAGCTGAGTATCACATCAGCTGTCTCTGAACTTCAAACAGATTTTAAATTTTATTTAACCATCCTTTTGAAGCTTCAGCCTGTCTGATCCATATTCTTTCCCTAGTTTAAGAACATGTTATAACCAGTGATAGAGATTATCAAGAAATAAAGAAATCATGTCATACTCTTAGGGATTATCAATAAGTAAAGAAATTTTGTCATAATCTATTTTGTTCTGTAATGGCTTCTTTTTGTTTTTGTTGGGGATTTTTTTGTTTGGTTTGGGTTTTGTTTGTTTGTTTGGTTTTTGATGATTCTGTTTGTTTGTTTTGTTTTTATTTTAGCAGAACCTATCTGAGCTGGTGCTTTACCAGTTTGTTGAAAAAGTTTGCAAAAAAACCTGAAAAAGTGGAGAAGTTATTAAGCTTATAAGGTCTGTTGGTGACAGCAAGTTTTTCAAGTCAATAATACAGAATGGCAAAATTTAAAAACTAATCACCTAGGAAGCAAAAAGTCCAGTTCCACTGGGTGGTGATAAGTGTCAAGTGATTAACTTGGCAAGAAGTGAACAAACAAACAATAATTATTTCACATGCAAAATGTTGGGCAGATGATTAACATTTGCCAAAAGACCTCAAGGAATGTTCAGTGAAAACATCAGCTTAGCATTCAAAGGTGGACAAAAAATCAAATCAAAGGTTACAGATTATAAGGAAAGAAAACTTGAAACATCACAGGATCATTTTACCATATAAAGCCATGGTACATCTATATTATGAGTACTATATATGCTGTGATGAATTAATGCCAAAATAAATACCAGGAATGATTCAGCCAAGCAATATCAAAAGTGTTGAACTTCCATAAGAGGAATAATTGATTAAATTAGAAGATCTCATTCTTCAGAAGAGTCAGTTAAGAAATATTGTAAAAGAGATTCACAAATGCATGGGGCATGGAGATGCTGAGACCTCTTTTTTCATTTATTGTGTCTTCTGTATCGGAAGAGCAAGGGAACAGCAAATAAAGATCTAGGACTCAGGTTCAAAACAACTCCCACAAAGTTATCTTCTGATGTTGCAACAAAGATATTAAACACTTGAATGGGATTCTGGGGACTTCATTGGATCCAGGGAGATCTTCATTTGAAAGCAGTGCACTAACGGTTACTAAAATCATAAATGAAGATTTGGCCCAACTTTTATTGTTGGCATGTAATTTATTTCTATCCTAAGTAATTGGAAATGGTCTGGTACTGTGGAATCCAATTTGATCAACTAGATAATAAGAAATTATTTTTGATTGCAGTTGAAGAAATTATGAAAAGGTGATAATGTTTTTAAACTCTCTTTATCCCTTTTATAAATTATTTTAATTTAAAATTATAAGTAAAAAATACTGTAGTTTAATGGACACATGTTATATGGTATCAGGCATTTATACTAGCAAAGGCAAAGCTTAAGAACTGCAGTTGGCAGTGGAAGGGAGGGCTGTGGGGTTTGTGGCACTGTTCAGTTCCCATGAGAACAGGATGTAGCCAAGCCAGAGATGAGCGTTTGGGAAATGTCTGTTTTCTGTTAAATGAAGTTTAATTGTATTAAACATTTAGGTTACATCTACAGGGAACACATGAGAGCAAAAATGTTGCCAACAAAACACCCTTTTACAAATCAAAACATTCATAATAAAACCTTTTTGAAAAGTCAAAATTTTTTTATAATTCATTTTAAAATTATGAGTAATACTTACTGTAACTCTTATTATTTTATCGTGTTAGTAATTTTGGGTATTTGAAAACTTTCCACCTGATTGATTAAAATCTGGAAGATTTTTAAACCCAGAAAATGTTTTAACTGCTTGTCTGTATTTACACAGACGGAAAGAATTTTAAGATATTCTTAATGTGGTGATATTTTATCACTAATTTTTGCCATTAGATTGTTTTGGATCATTTTAGTATTAATTTTTCAGCAAATAAAATACATTTATCAAGAACAGGAAATTAAAACAGCTCATTTAGAGTCTATGCAATGTCTATGACATTTCTTGATTACTAGTTATTGGGTTATGTTAAATGGAGAATTTGTGAAGTTGATGACATTATTCTGCTGACTGCTGCCTTCTGCGCTGCAGCACATTGATTCTTCCATCTCCAGCTTAGCATTGCCACTTCATCCTGACCCCACATCCTGCTCCCTTTCTTGTGTGGAGGAGTGTGGAGGAGCAGCACACGTGCTGAAATGGGATCCTTTCACACCAAGAATCTGGAGGGGGATTTGCCTCTTAATGCTAATCATAGTTACTAAAATTATCCATAAGGCTGTGCTCTCTATGTTAATCTTGCAAAGGCATTCAGAGGACACCTGTTCTGGATTAGACTGCTAGATTGATTTTGCAACACAGTAGTTGCAAAAAATGCTTACAGACCATATATAGACATTTACAGAGGTTAAACACAGACTATGTTTGGCAAAAATATCATTCCAAGAACTCTCTCCAAGGGATATCTTTTTGCTGAGACCTGTGGGTTAACTGAAGTCTTTTTCCCTAGTCACTTGCAGATTTATCAAAGAAGAGGCTCATTTGCTTAAATGCTATACAAAATGTGCAGAAATATTTTTAGTTTATAAAAATGGGTTCATTGTCTATGTGTTTTGCCCATGGCAGAGAGGAGCTAAGTCAGCCTTGAGTTTTTCTGTCCTTCTGTATAGCTGTTGCTCTCCATTTCTCTGTGTGCACATTACAGGCCTACTGCATCTTCCTGATAAAATGTAAATCAAACCAGCATATCCCAACATAGTATTATTGTACGGCTGCATCTCTGCAAAGTGTTACATTTTGATCTCTGCAAAGTGTTACAAAGTGATTCCAAATTTCCCTGTGACCATTCCCAGTTTTGTCAGCTTTCATGATCATTATATTTTATGAACTATCTTTCACAGTCATAAACGTTCAAAAGTTTAAAGACATATTATAGCTGGAGAATCTCACATACACAGAAGAGGTCTGCCAGTTCTAGGAGAGCAAAAACATTTTGATTGAGATATGATCTAGCTTTTCAATTTACACTAAGTAAAACAATATAAAAATGTTTCATTTTAATTTGTTCCATATGTCAATGATGAACAAAATGTAATAAGTTTTTCCCATATGAGTTTATAAAAACATCCAGAGGCTCAGATGCTTCATAATATCCAGATTTCAGATAATATATAGTAGGTTAGCAGGATTGATTCAAGTATGTATGAGAGAAATCGACAATAATCTTAAAAAAGATTTAAGTTAACAAAAACACTCATTGAGAAATCATAAACTATCCACCTAACATTTCACAATAAATTCAGGCTAAGTTTTTATTTATTTATATTTACTTTTAGCATAAAGTATAATAAACATTATTCCAGAGATGCACATTTCAAACAAAGGTGTATGAATAATAAGAGTGTGCACCATTTAAATGCCTTTGTTAGAAACTCAAATATCTTATTTACATGTCTTGCAATTTTTCTGTATTTTTGATAGCACAGCCTTAAATATGAAAGTGCAAATTTTAGCAGATAATAGATTATCATATGTTTCTGAAATAAGTGCATGGAAGAAATAACCTGTAGAGCAGATGGTTTATAATAGCATAAACATTAATAATTTTAATGGATAATCAGATTATTTTATTATTTTTTATTCTATTTAAAATCAAGGGGAACAATGCAGGAAGGTGTTCAAGCAATTACTGACCAGAAACTGTTCCCAGCTACTTCACCAGAGTTGGTCAACATCTGCATTAATTTGATCCCTTCCCTAATATTCTGGGCCAATCTACATTATTTTTGAGATTTTTCTGTGTAAAACAAAGAGTCAAATGGGAAAGCCAAAATTCTTTCCTGTTATTGTAATAAAATTGTTTTGACTTTGTTGCTTGTTTAAATGTTACTATTGCTATTATCTGAATTAGAAAAGAAAATTTCCTCTTGCTTTATGAGCACAGTTTTTGGAAAGAAGTGCCATTTCTAGGAAAAAAAAATTAAAAGGGGAAGACATTTTTCTGGAGTTATTCAGACCTTTAATTAATCTGATTTTCTTACTATAATGTTGAAGTGTAACAGGAAAACAACTAATTAGAAATAAAATAATCCAAAGCATGAAATAATTAAATAGTGCAAATCTTTGGTATTAGAATTGTTGCTGTAGACTGCCCATTATTTGATGTGCTTCTCTAGGTAAAATCCAGTGGAATACATTTCTAAATGACAGTCTACCTACCTAACTTTATTTCAGACTTTTTCCTCCGCAACAACATGAACAATTTTATGCGAACCAAATTATTGCTTTGGTGGTATCTCAGTAATTTAAGTGAGTTCTGGTAGTGCAGGAGAGCATGTGGCTATGTAATTAGAAATTAAGAGCTCTTCTCACAACGTACAAACATGATGATGTTCCCTTTTTATACCTATCTTGATCTTGTGAGGGACAAATGAGGGAGGGAAAAAAATCTATTTAAATTAATTGAGATAATTTTAAGCAAACAGCTATGCACAAGCAGATCTGTCAAATATATATATATATACTTTATTATTAATCAATTTGTAGAGCAAATTTATACCTAGGCATAGCTCTCAGCATGGACTATGCTATGCCACAGAAATGACACATCAGCATCAGCATCTTATCTTTACTAGAACTTCCCATGTAACTATATTGAAATTAGCAGAGGAGAAAAGACTGCAAGCAGGTAGAACGAATGAATAGGACAGACATTCAACTCCATTCTTACATGCTATTGTCCAAATTGATTAAGGGATGTTATCTTTTATTGACATATTACTTTAGTTGAGCTTTTTCCCTGACAGCAGAAAAGAAACAGGAGAAATTTATCCTTCACTATTTTGGATAGTGAAATTCAGGTTATGACACTTTGTTATTACTACTCCTGAGACCCAGTGACATTAGGAATTTTTTACTTCACAGCTTTTCATACCACTTGTGCATTGCTAGATAGTCCCCTCTTTTTTCTCTGTAAAAAGGTTAGAGGGAAGACATGATCAAGCAAGTAACAAAATCAAAGCTAGATTAAATACATTGTAAAGAAGATGGCTACTATTTCTCCAAGGCCAGACACAGAAGTTACAATGAAAAGAGAAAAATACTGACATTATAAAATATCCAAAGCTGTAAAAACTTTAATAAACTTGTAGATTATAAAAGATATAATGATTTAAAATATATTTTCCTCACCTCTTATTTAATGAATATGTTTTGCTTCTAAAGGGTTTTTCTCCCAGTTTGGAAAGAGATCTCACTTATTTTCCTTTGCATTTAATATCAAGCTTCAAATTTCATTTTATTGAACCAACAAGGATCACCACTGCTTGTTTTCGCTATCAGACTTTTATTCCTGTAGGAAAAAAATCCACAAAAAGCACAAATAAAAAACCCACAACCAAATAGAAAAGCTCCATAAATATTCATATAAACTCTAGTGAGGCTAGTTCTCATTACTCTTGTTGTTTCTTTCAAAATATGTTTAAGACTTTTTCATAAAATTTAATAATTCTCAGTGACTACAAAGCCTTCAGTGTTGTCCTTTAGAAAGTAAATAAGAGTATATTTAAAAGTTAGATTTTGGTATTTCTGAATGTGTGTTTTCTTTGGTATCTAGAATCCACATTTTTATTGGATAATGAGATGCTTTGTACAGTTTTCTTTATTTTGGGGTTTTTTTTTTCCAAATTCGTATTTATTAATCATAAGTTTAGAATCAAGTGTATTTTCTTAGTCTGAGAAACAAAAGATTCCAAGTTTAGGCACATTTTTCCTGTAACAGCAGATGGAGATCATGAAGAAAATGCATTTCTTGAAGTATGAAACAGAAGACAAATAAGTAACAGCAGCAACTGTATTGAGTTCACCAATGTACTTTGAGTATACTTTGCTCATCAGTCTCTGCTTTGACCATAGAGGATTCATTCTTTATAATAAACAAAACCATTGATTTTCTGGACAAATATGGGTATTTCTCTATTAAGGTATCTTTTGATTTTTTTTTTCAAATAATCACAAAATAATAAAATTTCATGCAAGAAATTGATACTTCACAAAAAACGTTTCAAAATATGTCTATTCAGGTAAAAATTTCTTTGCAAATGTAGTTATTAATAGTTAATTAAATTTACTAATAGCACTAGTACTAGTTACCATCATGTGGATTATGTAAGAAAACTCTTCCATCAGCAAAATTAAAATATAAAGACCTTAATAGTTTGGTTTGGTTTTTTTTCACTTTAGTGCTTCACTGGTTAATTTTTCTCTTACTTTTTAAAATGCAGACACTGGCACCATCTTTAAGAACAGCATATTAACTATTTCTACACTGTAAATAAAGCAGAAAAATATCAGCCTGGATGGTTTTAGCTGCAATTATGAAAATTCAAATTTTCAGCACACCAGACATTTACCTAACAAGCTTATAAAAGATTATAACAATGAAAGATTTTTAGGATAATTCTTGAAAAGAACTCATAAAACACTCTGAGAAGAAAGTCAGAAAAAATGTTCCAGGCCATCATGAGGTCTGTTTGATTTTTGTTTCATTGTTATCTCCTTGTTTTTAAAAACACTATCCAAGCTCTTTCCTTTAGCTGTTTAAAATATCCATGTGTCACTGCAACAAGAATGAGAAACTGTAAGCCCTGACTTCTGCTCTGATTCCTAGTGGAGCCTGAATCTGTCTTGTATAGAAAATTCAATTATACAAACCGGGTGATTTGTAAGAGGTGCATTTTTCAATAGAAAGGTGTGATCCTTCTCCTGAAATACTTTAATATTATTTCCTTTGGCTTTTTGTTCTTGAAGCCAAGCAGGAAATTTCTGTTTAGGGTACAGAAAAGAAGTGTCAGTGATGTTCTTTAAAGTAAGTGATAAGGTATTGGTGTCTGAGCTTTGATGATTTCATTTCTTAATGAAAAAAACAACTGAAAAACAGTTGGATTGATATGTTCCCAGACTGGATGCATTTAAATCCAGGGATGAGTTTTATGTATCAGGCTTTTCTCAGTTGTCCAGAGTTTGGTAACTTTTTTAATGCTAAATGTAAGTAGGCATCAGTGTCATTTTTTCTATACTTCATTGCTGGAGAAACAGCTACACATTTTACAGTTTCTTGGCCTTTCTACTTTTTAGTTCCATGAGCATTTCTGACAGGGTGCTTATTTGCTGAAATAATTGCAGAAAATAAACACAAATATCCTGCATATGAATTAATTTCTTCTTCTGTCATATCCTACATGTTCATTCTAAACACATTTGATATTTAGTACATTTCTAAAAATACCAATTGCTAGAACTACCTAATTTAAAATGTAAGAATTGAGATTTGGGAAATATGTTTTCAAATTTAAGGATACAAATTTACCTAAAAATAAAAGCAGACAGCAGCCTTGATATTCAAGAGAAGCAAAGATTAAGAAATCGTAAAAGGAATATTTTAAAAGTTTCATAATTTTAGGGGTCTGGCACATAATTGAATTTGATCCTTTGTAATGCAAAGAGCAGATGTTAGGAGAGCTTTTTTCTTCCTCACTTCCTCTGTCAGTAATTTTGCCCCTTTGTACAATTATCTCACATATTTATTTCCTGTATAAGGCAGATCTACACCACAGTGCAACTCACCACCCACAGCTAAGGAGAAGTCTACTGTCACATGAAAATAAAGAAATGTATCCTGTATCAGCTGCTTCCCTTTGAATGAAAGAAGAAATATGTTTCCAACCCTTCAGCTTGACAAGTTATGCATAAACCACAGAACACATCCCTATTTATTTATTTTTAATTCGTCAGCCACCAAGATGATTAAATTTATACACACTAATTATATAATGAAAAGCAGAAAAAAAAAGTTGATCGAAAAGATGGGTGCAATTACTTCAGTGCTCTTTGTAATTGTCTCCAGACAGAATATCTTCATTTCATGCCACTTAGACAAAATATAATGCTTTAGATGTGGAGATATGCTTATTATTTGCCTTCTCCAGAACAGTTGACAAAACTGTATGTATATGTTGGGTTCTTTTGGATGAAGTTTGCTGCCACATTTACATAAATGATAAAATTGTGTTCCTAAATTATTCTAAATCTGTGAGGTAATAAATGGACTAAATGCAAGAATAGCCATACTGTGTCAGTTCAATGGTCAGTCTTGTTCAATACTTTATAAACAAATATGACAAGGAATGCATGATAAGGTGGAAAGCAAAACAGAAAACTGTGTAGAACTATACTTTGTCCAGGAAAACTTTGTCTGGTGATTTTAACTAACACACGTTTTCAGGCAGTATTCATAACTTGTAGCTATTAAGGAATTTTTGTAGAAGCTTCAGGCTTTCCTGTGCTCCTATCATGAAATGAAGAGAATCACTCTTCTCAGAGTCCCATTTATCTCTGTTGATTCCACAGAAATGCTTGGGTGATGAACTTAAACATAATTAACTTAATTTTGGTTAAGGTGAGGGTGAGCTTCATTATTTATGTACTTACCTGCATTTGGAAGCAGTCTGATATGGTCTTATTATAATTATTTTATTTTCCTTCAGAAGATATCAAAAATAGAGGTAAAAGCTACAAAATATTTTAATAAATTCTTAGTTACACTTGAAGATAGTGAAGAATTACCTACCTAAACATTACTATTAATATATTTGGGGTTTTTTTCTCATTTAATGTTGTGCAAGTTATATTGACAAACAGAAAAAGAGAGGCAATTTTGTAAAATCTGCATGGCGTAGTGATGCTGTGGCAGAAGAAACAGCAGAAACTCAAGCATATAGAGCTGGGCCATGCAATATTACCAGATAAAGTTACACAATTATATATTTACATACTTATGGATCTGAACCTGAAACTGTAAGTCAAGAAGTTGGCTGAGCCACACACTGGGCTCCTGCCCAGACAGGCATCATGTTTCTTCCTGCACGCATTCTGTGCTCTGATATAGACCTGGGAGAAGCTTTCTCAACTTCTCTATACTTGCAGATCAAATATGATTACACAATAACTTTCTGATGGTTTAGCTGAAATCAGTATTAGGGCTGGTTTTAACGATTTTATCAACACCTGGAATAATTTGCAAGAAACATTGTCTCCCCATTTATTTTCATAACTGATTTTTAACTGATTTTCAAACTAAAATTCAAACAGATTTTCATGTAAATGTAACAATATTTTTATTTTTGAATAGAAAAAAAGGATACATTTTCATGTCTTCATTTTGAATTGCTGCAAAAACATATTTTGCCATAAATGCACCAAATTCCAATAATGGAAAGCCATTTTTCAAAAGTCAACTCTGCAAAAATCAGTCAGATGCAACTACATGTCAGATATATTTTACATGTTTGCTGAGAAAGTAACTTAAATTTAATCTTACCTTAATAGCATGGTCTTTTAAGTTAAAATTCCCGCTTTTTCTTTTACTTGGTAAAAATATTTATACCAAGTAAATATTTATATCAAAAAAATGTGTATTTGAAGACCAGATTATAAAATATTCACTCATGGTCAGTAATTGCTTGAACTAGGGATGACATTACTGGAGGTAGTAAGATATCTTGGAGTAAAAAAACATGGTCCAATTTGATTGCAAAGTTTATAACTATGAATAAACGACATACTCCTGGTTTCTGCAAAATTTTACACACAATTTATTTTTACATAGAGATCTGGATTGAATTTTGCCTGCAATTTACAATTCCCCAGGTTAAGGTTTCCTCGTATTTACAAAATCTCCTGTTAAATTTGTATTTTGTCAGTTGAACATTTAAATGCAAGTTTTCTAAATATTGCTTTCCAATAAAAATATATTTTTCTCTGGAAACACAGAAAATTTTAGGATGATTGCACTCATATCACCAGTATTTGCTGGTTTTCCCAATGCAGAGATAACCTTCAATTTCATTACACTTTCTAATTCAGCGCATTTTGGAGATCACAGAACTGGTCCAGGCTAGAGGCAAGCTTGAAATCATCTAGTCCAAACCTTGGTCAACGAAGGTCTGATCAGATTAAGTTACTCAGGGCTGTGTTTGGTCAAATCTGTGTTCTGCACAGAAAGAGAAAGAAGAATTCCTGCATTCTCTACTGCACTTCAGATTATTTTAATGACACTTCTTACAACGAGAAAATAAGCTCAGGAGAAGCTACACAGAGCACTAAAAGCAGCTGCTGAAACTTTGTACATTTTAATTCATTCATTGTATATTAATGCCAAAACTAGCCAGACACATTAACTTTTCAAAGTTTAACCCTCTACTAACTCATTTCAGCATCATCACAGCAATTTAAAGTCTCCAAAGGATGAACAAGAGAGACAAGCTCAAAACAGGAACAAAGGAAATGAGAACAGTGAGGAAACATCTTCCAGCAAATGACTGAGGCTGTATTCTTAGACACATCTGCTATCAAAGTGGCACAAAACCTTTGAACTGTAGCCTCATTTCTCTTAAAACAGATCCCGTTCTGTCAGTAATTAATATCTACTGTCTCTGATACAGAAAGAAAAGTTATGACCATATTTGCAAGGACAAGAAAACCATGGTGGGCATATATCTTGGTTTCCTCTGCTTAACTGTAATTTTCTTCAGGCTTGAGAAAGGAAATAAGCCTTTTTTTGTCTTTTTTTTTTTTTCCTCAATTTCCAGACAAATGACCACTGCGCATGCATGGGTTTCCTTCATGTGTACATACAGATCACTTGATCATGTCCAGTAGAGGTTACCAGTTCCAGATGCATTAGACTTAATTTTGCATGTGCTACATGGCACGTGCTCCCACATATCATCTGGCAGTCGTCTGCCCAGAAACACAGGAACACTAGGCATAATACAGAATTATGATTAAATTACTTGGAAGTAATCCTCAAGATGTTTTGTCAGTAGCTTTTAGTATGTATCTCAGTGCTTCATGTAAGAGAACATTCAATCTGTTCTTCCTATATTAAAGAATCTGAATCATAGAATATGCTGAGCTGGAAGGGACCCATCACAATCATTGAGTCCTGCACCTGGCCCTATGCAAGACACCCCAAGAATCACACCATGGACCAGAGAGCCTTGTCCAAATGCTTCTTGAACTCTGTCAGACTTGGTGCTATGACCACTTCCTAGGGAAGAATGTTGTTACACTGCCCAACCACCCACTGGGTGATGAAGGCATTCCTGATATCCTATCCAAACCTATTCTGACATTTCCTTGAGTCCTGTCACTGGTCATGAAAGTGAAGAGATTAATACCTGCCCCTCCACTTCCCATGGTGAGGATGATGAAGATCACAATGAGGTCTCTCCTCGGTCTCATTTAATATTACCCAGATACTTTGCCACTCAAGATAGACTTCTAAACTCAGCCATGCGGCAGCCCAGGAGAATGGTTCAAAACAGTATCAATGTCTCTATATCCTTGTTTTGAATTTACAATTTTCTTAGAGATAAGTATTCTCTAAAGCAATTAAATAAGAATCCCCTAATAGTCCTAAAATTATTTTCATTCTTGAAGTCTTCTTCAGACTTCCAGGAACTTGGTTAAAATATGGTTATTTCTACATTGATTTTTGATTAATCAGTTTGGTTATGGTGTGTAGTGTGTTAATTTGGTTTTAATTTACTGTTTTTTTTTATGTAAGCATGAGATATCAGTTTTATTTCACATAATTGAGAGCTTTGGCCTACAACAATTCACATTCATGTTGAAGTCATGGGCACCATCAGTGCTAAATTTTGTCGTCTCAGCTTTGAATTGTTTTGAGGAGGCAATCTCTTACTACACATTTTTTTCAGAGCACACCTTTGTTGAACCTCATCCAAGTAGCACAATATGACCATTGAATGTTTTACCATGGACTGCTTTAAAGGAGCTGGGCTTCAGCAGCTTTTTACTCTCATTCATTTTCTAGTATCATGCCTTTGTAATTCCAACAGGATGGTAGCCTGCTCTTCATTTAAATTATTATTTTATGTCATTGTTTTCTGTAAGAATTAAGGTTTTCCGGAAGTATAATAGATAGCACATGGAATTTTACAGACAACTGGAGAAACTTCACAAACTGAACTGTGAACAGCCCAAGGGCCATATCTGCAGCAGATCACTCCTAATTCACAAAAGGTTCTTCTAAGAGGAAGCCAGCGTATGTGGTTTGGGAAACAAGGATAACAAGAAGCAGACCCATCTCATGTTGTCATGGGAATACTTTATGCTGTCTGTCTGGATGGTGTAGAAGTATTCATGAGTTGTCTCTATAAATCACATAATTAAAATAGGGATAAATAGGACTAATTGCATGTTCTCTGCAGAAAATTGCTCACTATCTATTATTATTACAGATAATTTCAAAATATCTGACAGAAATTACCCTTGGTTTACAGCAAAAAGAGCTCAACAAATTCTTTTAAAAACATTTTAAAATAATCCATATTTCAAAACAAAAAAGTGCCCAAGAAGGCAAATTACCTCCCAAGTACTCTCTGTTAAGGTCACTTTTCTTTGGTTTCCCATTCTTCCTTGTTGCAGGAAGCAGCCAACAAAAATAGTCAGCATGGATTTATGGAGAAAAATATCATGCTTTATAAGCCTTAGACCCTTCAACAATTATGTGATTGACCTGCTGGGTAGCCAGGGATACCAGTGAATGTTGGCTATATTGGCTTTTGTAAATTTTTCAACATTGTCTTATCATCATATACAAGTTGACTATGTATACACCAGCTAAGCAGAGCATGATGTGGATGTAAAACTGGGTAAACAAAGGGTTGTGATAAGTGGCATGAAGTCCAGATTCAGGAAAGTCATTAGTAGTGTGCCTCAGGGAGAGATACAAGGGCAGAAAAAATAAGTTATTAAACTAATGAAAATAAGTTTGGGTGAATACAGTCAAATTATTAATGAAATTTCATCCATGAAACCACAGATCTAGTAGGGCAATTCAAACACTGTGAATGAAGTTTGACGAAAGACAAAAGAAATTTATTTTCTAGTACTATTACCCTCAGAATTTATTCAAGCTGTTGTAAATAAAGATGTAGTTCAAACTTTTAGGTCCCATATGATTTGGGGAAAGCATGATCTGAAAAGATAAAGCTTGAAATATATTTTTCAGGACTTGCATCCTGCACTACAGAGTTATGGCATTTCTCCCTCTTACTAAGCCACTCACCCTAAAAGATCAATCAAGACTATGGTTTAAATGTTATTGGAATGGGTGAAAAAGAGATACTGTGGGACTTATTGATAGAAGGATTATAGAAGACTAAATTAAGTCCACAAAAATGAAAATATAATTTAGTCCATATTAGTTGTTTATGTATTTGGCACGTTTTAGCATTCTTTGAGGTATATATAACAGTCTGTTATGAGTTAAAAAGTGAAGCCAAGAATAATGTTAATTATATTAAAGGAAGAGAAAAAAAATGTGGTCATAGGAAAAATAGGCTACTAAATCTAGATAACCTCACTCAAGAGGAAAGAATGCATACAGGTAGAGACTATTGGAAAAAAAATCCATAATTACAGTGAGTACTTCAGATGCAAATTAAATGCAATTTAAATTAATGCAAATTAAAAATGGTTAAAAGTTTCAATTAGCTCTCTACAGCCCACAGAAAATGTCTACAGCAAACCTGGCTGATTAGGTGCAGATAAAGTCTGTGAAAGAAGATGTCTCGTGGAGAGAAGCTTTGCCAAGCCCTCTCACATGAACTGTTCTGTCAGAAGCTAAGCATTGTTTTTCCTTAGGAATTACATATTTTACTTTAACTTCTTCAATATGATTTGAAGTACCCCTGTGATAACATCCTGTCCCTGATGTTTTATAATTCCCAGCTCATCTTCTGAGATCTTCAATTTCTCTTTCTGCTGTGTGTATAATATATATTTACATGCTTGGGAAGGGGAATGATGAAGGGTTACTACAGTTGCATGTAGCATCATCTATCCTTTGATTGTCTGCAGGTGAAACATCATATGTCCACCCATGGAAACTTGTTACTTAGATATTACATCTCTGTCCGCTAGATAAAAGTTTGCATTAATAAAATAATGCATACTTAATCTCTGTGCTCTGGAGAAAAAGGTTTCTTGCCTGTTCTGTGACTTTCACATTAGATTAATTGCATTTTGAGAGGTGGTGGGGAAGGGACGGGTTGGTAGAGAAGAGTAACAAGGACATCTTTTCTTAATTACAGAGTCTTTTGCTTTAAGATTTTACTTTAAGTAAAAATACAGGGCACAATTTGAACTTGTTAAAAATTACAAGAATTTTGTAGCTGGGTGTTAGAGACAATGTAATGTCATGTGACTCTAATCCTGTACCTCTGTAAAGGTAACAGGATGATCTCCTCAGGAACAATGATATCAGAGAGGAGAATCTTCAGTGCGGCAGGAATATATTATTTTAAAAGTGATGTGAACAGAGGAAAATCTGAGACAGGGAGTAACTTGTGATTACAGTCAGTTACTTAGTTTCCCTGATTTATCCCAGAAGTTAAGCTGTAAAGTCAATTTAGAGGCAAGCCACAGATTCTTACATCAGCAGACTAACAGTTCTAAATTTTGGTAAAACAGATTCTTTTCTGAAGTTGCCTTGAAATACTCTCTGCTTAGATGTCCTTGGCAAATTAGTGCCTGCAGGAAATAAATGCATGCTAGGTTGTGGTTTTTGTTTGCTTCACATTGTTGTAATTATTGTTGCTATTTTTATTAATAGAAATACTCATAGAAAGAGTGGAAACAGAGAAAAGGAGGCAAGAATAGAAGTCTGATTAGTTAGTTAGTTAGTTGAAGGGATTTACAGAGGAAGCAAGCTGCTGATCAAACAGCATTTTGCCCCTGTCAATCACAACAAAAATTTCTGTGTCTAAAATTTAAAGACTAAAAGATACATGTTGTAATGAATAACATTTTCAAAGCAAACAAACAAGACTTATCTAGGGTCTTCAAATGTTATGTTTTTATGCTGGTGGTGCTTATGTCCAGCTAGGAGTGAGATAAAAAACTGAGAGGATGACTCATATGAATAATCATGAATATCAGTTTAAAAAAGAAAAAAGCAGTCAAATAGAAAATGGAAAGAGACAAATTGTGTTCTGTCAGTGATCCATTCAGCATGATTTATTTTTTTAGAAGTCTAGAAAGTCCTTGCAAGTGTTCTCTATTCTTTTCATACTGTCAGTAAAATTATCAAAGAATGCTATAGCCCAACTATTAGAAGATCAAGTTTCAGAAAATTGTGATGTACATACTTTGAATGTTTTTTCATCTTTTGCAGCTTTATAGAAGACTCATATCACATTTCAAAATTTATGTTGTGATCAGAGAAATAGATAAATTTCTTTAATCTTTTTGAAAGTTAGGATGAGCACAATCAGTGCACTCAGGAAAGAGAGAAAGAAAGCTCTCGGTAAGCTTAGCCAAGACCTGCATGGAAAGATGGGGATAAGCAAAACTGTTACACTTGTTCATCCATTACAGAGAAATGCAAAATTTTGGACAAAAATATGTAAGCCTAAACATTTAGGGATATTATAATTTCTTAGTACTCTCTCTAAAGTGGTCATCATTACACAAAATTATTAAATGCCGCTCTTCTTTATCATACTTCTGAAGCTTCATCTAATAGACAAAAGCCAGAAGGTGCTGGAAAGATTATTTTGAAGTGTAGTCCATAAAACTATTATTTACCTTAAAATTGCAAGAGTTAGTACTGTTACCTTAACTATAAATTACTACCCATTAATAATAATAAAGAAAACTTTACTAGAGGAAAACTTAATACTTGGCTTTGTAAATCATTAATAGCATCCTATGCAATCTATTAGCATACTCAGAAATTTTAAGTTACATTAAGATTTGTTACAATTTAGTTGAAAAATACATCTTTTAAGGTGGATAATATTTGAGATACTGTAGACATTCAGTTTTGATTGAAGAATGGAATTGATTTGAAGAATAAGTTCTTCCAGGAAAAGTAAAAACCATTATAATATTTTTAGTCACAGAGTGGCAGACTCCCAACAGAATTACCTATAGTCTTCTAATACTACTTCAGAGAAACAAGATGTTTTCAGCTTTTGAAAGTATTGATTGTGGGTGATGTTATGGAAGTTAAGATGCTATGCAAGTCCAGCAAAGTGCAGTGGCAAAAAATAGGACTGCAAAGAGAAAAATTAGTTAGCATTGCTCAAATACACAGATATAACACAGGAGGCTAAAAACCAAATAGTGTGAAAGACCATTCTGGATATAAAGACAGTTTTACACACCATTTTTCTGCTCATAGTAGTGAGCAAAATATAACTCAGAGAATAAAATGTTGCATTAAGTAACAGACATATGAGACAATTCTCAAGCTTTACTGATCAGCTGAGATATTTCTTTACTCAGAACAAATATTGGCTCTTTGGTCATGTTGTATCTTCAATAATGAATAGTGAATACTCTTCAGTGAATAGTGTCCTATTCATTATGGCCCAATACCAGTCTCAAGTAATTTTCATTTTAATTTTAAATTCAACAGAGGGGCATGTTAATAGACTTAAAATTTCTGTTTCAATTTCAAACATCTTTGCCTTTGCTTCCAGACTCTCAGTTCAGTGAGTACTACTATACACTGGTCTATTGACAAAATCTTTGTAGAATCATAGAATCATAGACTATTATGAGTTGGATGGGACCCAATTAGGATCATTGAGTCCTGGCCCAGATTGTAGCTCAATATGCCTGTCCCAGATTGAGAAGCAAGATGTTTTCTATTGCCATCTGTGTAGCAGTTGTCTTCTGTTAAGTGGGCAGTTTTCCTTATCTCCTGTTAATGGGCCCATCAATGTCTTGCCACATGAGTCGGAGATAACTCCCTCCAGGAGCCAGTTCTGTTTAACAGGCGATCAAGGACACACCTCCTGACTCAGAATTGCATCAGCCCATTGTGAGATGCTCTGCCCAGTGGGGAGGAGCTAAGCATCCCCACTTAGATATATCCTGGAGTTTGGGACAGAGCAGGCAGCCTTCCCATAGGTTTCTGAGAGGAACAGCTGGAACTTTCCACTGTACCTTCAGAGGAAGACTACGCCCTTCTACAGGACTACTGCTCCAACATCTGAAACCACATCTGCTACTCCAGGAGGACTGCAGCCACTCCAATATGAACCACTATCAACATGCTGGCCAAAGAGGTGTCAGGTTGTATTCTGTCAGTGTTTTTTCTTTTGTATTATTGCATGTATTTTGTTTCTTTTCCCTTTTCCTAATAAGTTGTATTTCTGACTTGGAGCCTCTCACTGCTTTTGCTTTCAAACCAGGACAATTCCTCAAGAATCGCACCATATGTCTGAGGGTATTGTCCAAACTCTTCAACCTGAGTCAAGGTGGAACCCTGTCAAGCTTGGTGCTATGACCACTTCCCTGGGCAGCCCGTCCCAGTTTTCAACCACCCTCTGGGTAAAGAACTTTTTTTGTGATATCCAAACGAAACCACCCCTGACACAACCTCATGTAATTTGCTGGAGTCCTGTCACTGGGCTTAAGAATGAAGAGATCGACATCTGGCCCTCTGCTTTCTCTTGTGAGGACGTTGAACACCACAATGAGGTCTCCCCTCAGTCTCCTCTTCTCCAGGCTGAACAAACCAAGTGACTTCAGCTGCTCCTCATAAAACATCCCTTCACTAACTTTTTTAGGAAGATTATCGTAGGCATCAAAAATATAGAAATGCAGAATTAGCTTAATGTAATGTAAATAAATTGGCAAAATACAGAGGTCAAATTTCAGAAAGTGTTAAAAATTCCCTCCCTGAACAATTATGAGTTTTTTAAGTTCTCAAATAAGGACAAAATTTTTATTAAATGATTGATTAAGAATCCAAATTGTGTTTTGCCTTGAGCTGTGTCTGTCACTCCTTTGATTGATCATATTTCCTTTTCTAGCAGGGGTAGTCATCCCATAGCTACTTCAGCTTCAATTATTTTGCCACAACTACTGATGAAGTTTTGAAATTACAAAAAATTTTTTGAAGGGTAGTCTGACAAATAAGTGTCTAAATAAATAGCTGTTAAGGGAATGATAACCTCAGATACAGCTTAGTATCTTTAATATGGGATGTATGTCCAATATCTCTCTACCCTTCCTCTTTAGGAGTCTCATTGCTATCATAATGCTGTAGTATTATATTTTTTATATTATAACAATAGTTTTTATATAAATATATATATTGCAGTTATTCACTAATACAGTATAATATTAGCAAATGATTAGAAATATTTGAATTATAGACATTTTACTACCTGTATATTCTAGTGTTTCTACATAAAAAAAAAAATACTCACAAATAATAATTTTAATAAATTGAGACATTTTGAGCTGCAAATTTTGACCCAGAGGAATTTGGAGCTTTTTTCTAATACTACTAACTGTGTCAGCTCAATAAGTCTGACTTATTATTGGCCATGTTTTGAAGAACATGAGGCCTGTTTCACATGAGATAATTTATCAGTGTATGAAAAACTCATACACTATTAAGAGTCATGTCTGGGATTATATTCTTTTACCAATCAGGAAGTAGTTTTAAGATTTGAAGCCACATGCAGCTGCATGGCATCACCTAATTTCCTAAATAGCATAATGATACAGTCTGTTAGTGACACTGGTACTGCAGGACTAATCTCCAGTCTTTCTTTTACAGCAGCTATATAAAAAATGTTGTCCTTTAGTGTAATAATTCCATTGCATGTACTTTGGTTGGTAGTTACTTTAGTGGATAGGGCAGAATACTATCCAGTCTTGGGATTTGTACCTCTAACAGAAGTCAGAAACTAATATCTATCTTAAAAGAACCTCAAAAGTCCCTGTAAATTTGAATCTGGGTAATCAGCGACCTTCTTCTGCTTGATCTTTATTCCTTGTCCTCTACTCTCCCAGAAAATGGTTTAGGATGAAGAATGGCATCATCAGTTAAAGTTATCTCCTCAAAAGAGCATGGGGGAGGAAAGGAAGTAAATCCCTATGCTCTTTCTAAGTTAGTGGATTATAACAGTTTGAACTGAAAACCAGAGATGATATAGATTGGTTAAAGCTTGGACAACGGGCTTCTATTTGAAGTCTGTTAAGAAGCAGACACATAAGCGTTCAGAGAAAAGTGCTTTGAAACTGAGGGTTTGAAATACATCATCTCAAATACTGTAACTCTTTCAACATGAAGTAAATCCTCTTACAAAACCATATAAGTTTGCCTGTATGAAGCACAACTTATACAAGACATTTTTCTACTGACCTGGAAGTTTAGCAGAGCAGGCTCACATCCACCTCGCAGTTTAGCTATGTGAATATCTATCCTGATCTTGGTAAACTGCAGAGCTGTTAACCAGTTACCAAATTAACTCCTTCACTGAGGCTGAATATTAAGTTTCCTCTCCAGGTCTGGCCTTACCACTCTTCATAATTTTACCTCAAAACATGGGATACCCACTGATTTCCATAACACTGTATCTGCTAATTTATATTTTAAAATCAGCTTTTATTTTAGGTCTTTGTAATTCATGGGCACAGGAAATGGTAAAAAACTAAAATACATTTAATTTGAAGTCAGAAGCTAAATTCTAAAATACTCCTATTTACTACAAAGTGTGAGTTCAAGACCATCTCAATATAGCAAAGATCCCTAGCTATTACTTACTTTAACAGATTATACCAAAAGTCCTGGGCTTTATTACTCTTTGTAGTCTATTTTGTTCTTTACACAGACAGTTCCAGTTCTTCACCCATCCATCAGTTACTTACACCCACCAACTTTAATCTGCTGTGGGGATTAATGAACAACTCCTGCCACAGTGACTTCCCAGAATGCCTGGAGCTTTAAAACCTTTTGTTTTTTAATAAATCATACCATTAAGCAGAATAAAATAAAAGGGATCTGTTGCAGTATCCCACATCCTGAGTCTATAGAGGTCTGACAAAGAGACCTCGCATGTAACAGTGACTACAGCAAAATAAACCTTGATTGTTACCAGATAGTTGTCATCCTAGAGAAAAATGTTACCCAGATCAAAAATCTAATATTCCTGTACCTGATAAGCAAATTTTGCTTCCATGTGGCATTATAAGTACTGTATTTGCAAGTAAATATTTAATTCTTCTAGCATCAGAAATATATTTGCAGTATACAAATTTCCTGAGTGAAACAACAGAATGGAAATATTTATTTAATGCATTGTCACTCTGAGCACTGAAGCAGAGTATGATGGGTTAAAGTAATAAACACACTAGACCTGAATAATGTAACTGATTCCACATTCTAAACAAATTTATATAGTTCCATGCTTCATAAAGCAATTCCATCCATTGCTTTTCCTACTCTGAAATCTATTCTTAATTTCAAATGGTATTTTCTGAGTTCTGTATTTCATAACCTTTCCATATAAATTATTCTTTCTCCATGTCTGTCCTGCATATTACTTACCCTTTATAATTTTCTAAGATTTTTTGCTATTTGAATTATTATTCACACAATAATCCAACAGAGCTCTTATTTTTAAATTGTTTAGGAAGAAATAATTGAGAATAATCAATATTGGAGTATTGAATGTCATTGGTTATTTTTTATTGAATCCGTGAAGCACATAAGGTATTTTGTTCCAGAAGTGAAAGAGTTCAACTTTTCTGTTTTGGTTCAAATAATTGTGTTTACAAATGTCTATGAATATATTTCATTTAAATGAACTCTCTGAGGGAACAGTCTTCTCATAAACCCTTGTATGATAATACTCAGTGAAGAGAATGCAGAAAGTTATGACTGAAGAAGAGAATTTTATTTAGAATTTTGAACATGCATGCATGGCTGTATTGTTATTGTTTGTTCTGTTCCAGTTTCAGCTAATGAAAAGAGATAAGCCTTTACATTAGAATTTTTGCTGTAGTTGTAGGAACTGCAAGTATGACAGTCTGTCAGCACTGTTTCCCATTGGCACTTGTCAAATCAAATTTCAAATATTATAATAATAAATATTATTTCCCAATAATATATGCAATAATCACCAATTCAAAACCTCATTCCAATCTGTGCAAATAGATTCTGAAATATGCAATATCATATCCCAAGGCAATACTATATTTAGCATAATAAATGATATAACCAAGGTCATTAAGAACAGCCATTTAAATAACATTAATCCTTGGTTTAAAAGTCATCATAGATATTTGGAATCTTACTTCTCTTGATATATTAAATTCTGACCTGAGTTGTTGGAAAATTGTACAGTGAGCGTACATGCAGCAGCAAGAATATCTGGAAATTTTTCTCCTCTTCATTGGCACAAAGAAGCTGCTGGAAAACTTACAGATGCACAAATGTGAAAAACCATAGACTGTAGAAAATTAAGTTAGACAGCTGGCATTGACCAAGAGCCTGATCCCAGTGACTACAATGCCAGATCGGGCATTGAGGGTAAATAAAATTTATTTGCTGTGGCCTTTTCCTCATTAAATAAATTAACAAATAGCTTTCTGTTGCCCTCAGATGATGCTAAAACGAGCTGAAAGCTTTGGGAAAAAAAATGTGCTGTAGAGGTCCTTAAAGTTTTTAGAGCAATGTAGACATGGTAATGAGAAGAGCTGATGTGCTTTTTTATCCAATACACAACATCAGTCTTAATGATTTCTGACACTACAGTCTTTATATTATGAGATCTTTTGTCAGGAAAAGAATAACAACCAACCAAAAAAAAAAAACCCCAATAAAAACAGTTCCATGTATTTTCTTTTAATTTTGATTCAACTATTCCTCATTAGAAGCAGTTGAAAGGCTGGTTTAAAAGCATGTAGGCAACATTTTTAACTAAAGAAGTCAACATTTTTTTTGGGAAAAGTGTTTTAGGAAAGCTATGGTCCAGCTGGAGGAAATCCAGTGATGAATAACAGGTAAGATCAACAGTCTGAAAATCATGATTATGAGGATAGACAGGAAAAACAGTTACTGTTTAGTCTTAAGAAGGGTATGCAGAAGGAAAATGTAGCAGTAGTCATCAAATATGCAAACTATTGCTGCACGCAAAGAAAAGGAGGTTTGAAAAATCTGTTCTCCGTATCTTACTTTGGAATTACAAATTAAAGTGATTAATATTAGACATTACAAAAAAAAATGAAATATTAAAAAAAAAAATATTACAGACCTAAATATTGGAAAAAAGTAATCTCTGGAAGGGTCTAGATTACCCATTACTGGAGATTTTTATGAACAAGTTTGGTGAGCAATAATAAAGAATAACAAGAGTAGAGGCAGAGGCCAATTTACTCTAGAGAAGAATCTGTCCCTGTAGCAAAACTCTTTTGGGTCATCTGTGAAGCAAACTCTCTCTCTCTCCCTCTTGAAATCACTTTGCTTTAGGTGTATAGAGATTTTTAAAATTCTGGCACAACTAGAATGAGGTGTGGAAGAGCTTTCCTTCAGTGGAAAGCTGATTTTTATTATTATTTCATTGGATCATGATCTATAAAGAGATAGAAGTCCACTGTGTATTCTGCTGGAAATATTTTGTGGAATTCAATAAGAAACTACGCTTTGATGAAGACTTTTCAAGTAATTTCTGCTTTGATGTCTGGTCATAGGCAGTAAAGATTGCATGTTTACATATCTAATTTTAGAAGTCTAAAACTGTTGTGTAAGTCCACAACAATCAATTTAAGTTCCTTTCAAATCTTTTGGGCAGAAATAGTCAATTTCATAGGACATGTTGTCTCAACCAAAATGTTTAAAATATCCAAAACAGGGCAGGCCAATTTTCCTGCAGAAATTACCATATGATACATTAAATTTTCTACTGCTATCCCTATAAGTTGCATCCCATTTCTCTTTCACCCAGCTCCCCGCCTTGTCTTCACCCAGGTGAATTACTTTAATCTCAAACTATGGTTATACATGGTAAAATGTAGAGAATAACACAAGTTGAACAAACAAAAATTATGTCTGTATGAAATAAATTGCAAGATTTCTCTCAGATGAATGTTTTTACCATTTTCAGCTGTAACATAAACATCTTTGTGGGGTGCCCATGTGATCAACATATGGGGTGATCTAGATAGCCCCAGATCTTAAGGCAGGACTGTGATTCTGTGGGGTGTGGCGTGCACAGAACCAGCGAGGCGATCTGCTCCAAACATACCTGAGAAAAGACCTCTCAGGCCATTGAGTCCACACTGCCAAATCCACCACTAAACCATATCCCTAAGCACCACATCAGTATGTCTTTTAAATACTCCCATACATGGTAACTCTACCACTTCCCTGGGTGACCTGTTCCTGATGTTTGACAACACTTTCACTAAAGAATTTTTTTCTAATATCCAACTTAAACCTCTAATGGTGTGATCTGAGGGCATTTCCTCTTGTCCTATCGCTTGTTACTTGGGAGGAAAGACCAACTTCCACCTCTCTTGAACCTTTCCGGCAGTTATAGAGAGAGATAAGGTATACCCTGAGTCTCAGTTTCTCCAGGCAAAACAATCCCAGTTCTTTCAGCTGCTTCTCAGGAGATTTGTGTTCCAGACCCTCTGCCAGCTTCATTGCCCCTCTCCCAACATGTTTCAGTGCCTCAATGTCCTTCTTGTAACCATGTGACAAAAGGAAGGCCACTATCAGCCAGGTTATTCAGAGAATTAACCAGGAGAAGAGAAATTCTGTTGAATACAGTAAAATAAATAGAAATACAGAGGGATCCAGCATGAAAAGTTGCATAGAAGCATCATGAAGAAATGTCAGGTAAGGCAGCAGCCTATGGCTGGAAAGAAGACACCTGCAGGGATGCACACCAGGGCAGGGAGCATTTGCTGCTGCCCAGTGACAGAGAGGAGCTACTTGGGATGTCAGATGTGCTGAGGATGGGGGGAGGAGGTGCTTCTGGGGGTGATTTATGGGGGCTGGGAGATATGTAGCTGTTTATTAATTCTCTCTAAGGGTCTGGTAACATGATTTATCTGTTATATTACCAGCATTGATCCTGAGTCTATAGTTCACTGTAGATTAATTACATGTCATTAATAAATTAATAAAATGTTTCGATTCTGATTCTGGACTAAGCTATGAGAACTCATTTGTTCTTTCCTGGTGTCTACCTTTCCTAGGGAAGGATTCTTAGCAATCAGCTAGGATTAGCAGTGAATTATTTGTGCACTGAAAACAATAAAGAAAAATCCTGTTTGTCAGCAATAGTGAGACCTAAAATGTTTGGAATTGTATATTTTGTATTAACTAGAAGTCTCACAAAGTAGCCTGAAAGACCTGGGAGAATCAAAGGAATTACTTCCACATTTATCTCCTCTGATTTTGCAGTACTATTAGACTTGGTTTTTTTTATTAATCTATCATTAATACCAAACATTGATATCAGCACACACTACTAATAGAAATAGAACTACACTTTTATCTTAGGCATGTATGCTTGTGAGTTTTCTTTTGTATTTCTGGCATTTTTTCATTTTCAGTTTTTAAGAGCATTTCTCTCAGGGGATGACTTTAATTTGATCCTGTTATTCATATTGGTCATCCAGACTTAGGAATCTGGGATGAGGGAAACGGAAGGGGAAGCACACAAGATTTTTTTTTTTTCTTCCTAAGATGAAAACCAGATCTGTTCAAAGATTTGACTTGTACTGGAAGAATAAACATACTTTACCACACTCCAAAGGAAAAAATACAATGTTTAAATTGTTATAATGATAATTACTTTCATTTAAAAAACCCAAGCCCAAAAACCTCCCAAACAAATAAACAACCTCAAAAAGCCCCAATGAAATTAAAACAGGCAGAACAACTGATGTTTTTCCAAACTGTTTTCCACAGAAAAAACAAATAAATTGTTAAAGGCAGGATGAAGACCCTTCCACATTACAGTTTCTAGCTGTGGTAACATATCAGTCATCTATGTAGATTTTATCTATATGTGCATAATCTGCACACGTATTTATACATACACATCCAGAGGTACACACACCCTGGAAATGAACACAGGAGAGAAAGACTGTGAAGTTCAGAGGAAGTATAAATATAAATAAATGAATAAATTAATTCTCAATATTTGTGGAAACAAAAATGGAAAATTGTTGTGAAACCCTTCCCTTAAGTCATATTTTCCTAGCCCACCTGGAAGTTTGGTTAAGGAGTGCTATAGACCATGTAAACAAAATCTTTAGAAAAATTATAATGAAGTCATAGTCTAGAAACTTGTTTTACACTAATGCTTTCTTTGTTCAAATTGGCATCATAATGTAACTAAATAATTAGTCTATGTAGCATTGCAGGAAAAAAGATTAAAACACAAGAAAGTAATTCCCTGACCCTGCCTAGTTAAGTAGGCTCTCTAATTTTCCCACTGCCATGTGTTCTATGCTCATGAATCAGGACCCTGAATCACAAGAGGAGCTTAAAAAGATCATATTTATCATAGATTTTTCTGTAAATCAACCTCCATTAATACTAGTAAAGCAGGCTTAAGGGAGTTCCAAAGATAAAACTTTAACATTTCTATAGTAAGTATAGTCATTTAATTATTTAATGTTAAGTAACAAACTTCAGTGCTGGAATAGTCTCTCAGGTTTTCCTTTCCAAAATAAAATTTAAAAATAATACTAGCATGGAAACTGAAGTTCTTGGAGCAATTTTGGAACTAGACTAAAAGAGGGAATATGATTTTTTGGAAGGGTATGTGAGACATGCTTTTTGTGTTCCAGAAACACACCAACACAACTCAGAAGCAAAGGACTGTCAGAGTCTTTCTCTGATCCTAGGCCAGTGGCAACAACTGGGTTATCACCAGGATTTATCAATTTTAAAACATGCTAATGAAGGCATTCAATTTTTGATCAACATCAACTCAATGATCTTTATTACAATGTTTGCTACATAAAAAATACTTTTGTGCCTGCATCTATATGGAGCACATACCAAAGTGGTGGTAGATGCCCCGTTGCTGGAAACTGAAGGTCAGGTTGGACGGGGCTCTGAGCAACCTAAGACAGTAGAAGATGCCCCTGATCATTGCAGAGGGGTTAGACTAGATAATCTTTAAAGGTCCTGCACAACCCAGACTATTCTGTGCTTCAATGGCTTTATGATTCTAAACCATTTTTACTACTGTATCAAAGGTTCTGCTATTATTGTTACCTCTGTAAGCATAATATATATATATTCTCTGAAACAGCTTTTCCTATGCTGCACTGCTATTACAACTCAGTAATAGTTGACTTTCAATACTTTCATTTGTTTATTTTCAAAGTTTTTAATGATTTTCAAATGACAAATATATAGCACTTGTTCCAAGTTTGTTCCAAGTTTATCAAGAAGATCTAGCAGCTTGTCTTTGTGCAAATATAGAGGAATATAACAGTACCCATTTTGGGAGAGAATTATATGTATATATGCATGTGTGATAATGCTGTAACACCCTTCTCATTTCAGAAGTTACAACAAAAATTCATGGAATTCACCTACTTGTAGTATAGTGGCTACAACTATGTGTAAAGGCAATTTCTTTTTTTTTTTTTTTTTTCAGAACAAATGACCATCAGGAAAAAGAGAAAGCAAGTGTTTAGAAGCATTCACACTATGTTTTAAAACATGCTTTCACCTTGTTCTAAGAGCAAGCACAAGGTGAAAAAAATGTCCAGTATTGGTGGGTTATAAGTCCTTGTCCAAAGGCGAGATCCAGAATCTCTTGCAAAAATCTAGAAAAAGAGTCCATGAAGCTACCCTCTAAGTCTTTCAATTGGCTCCTACTGATATAGCATATTTCCCCCAAGTTTATCTTACAGGACAAATTTTAGCTATTGAGTGGCTCTGAGATATTTAAAAGAAACATACTAATCTTACTGGGTAACAGTATATAATAATATTGTAACATAAAAAAAATATATAAATTAAGCCTATAATCACCCAGCACCCATTGGAAGTACATTTTTTGTATAATAATGTGTTCTTCAAATAGCACTTTCTTTTGTTTTTTTCTGAATACATGAAATGACAGCTTTCATGAAGATCCAACTACAAGCAGACAGAGACTATTCAAACATATATAGAGCAAAGTTTTCCTGGGTAATGTAATAAACATAATTTAGAAATAAAGCCAATTTAGTAGCATGAGTTTGAAGAAATAATTTTAATGTTAAGTAACAAAATTTATGTTTCATCATTGATATTTTGTTTGTTTATTTTAACAGATCTTTTTCTCACTATTGCTGTGTTCATTTTGGTGGTTTTTTGTTTTTTGGGTTTTTTTTGAGGAAGGGGATGTTTATATTTTTCTCTAAAATATGATGTTTTACAATATTTTTTTCTTTGAATGCCTCACTTCATTGGCAGGTTTCCCTGTTCCAATAAATACTTGAGATAACTCAGACCAAACTTTACATTAAAGGTGACCTTATCAACATATCCCTGCTTTCACTTATTTAGTTATAATCAAAACCTGTTCTGACACATGAAAGATGTTCTCATTATGCAAAAAATGTCTGGACTAGCATAATAATTTGAAAGACATCCAACAACTTCACCCTGTTGCTAATACTGAAATATCTCTTCTCACTACCTTGATTCTGTGTATTTGAGGTTCAGTGCAAATACCCACAAGGGATTTTAGTCTTGCTCATTTTACCAGTTTCATCATCCTATTGATTTTCTCCCAAAATTGCCCTAAACCCTGACAATCTGTAAAACATCAGTCAACAGATAGTTGCAGTATATATAATTTTCTCGTAAAGAAGAATAAGTAAACCTACAAAAGTACAGATGAAGGGACATACACTTCTTGAGAATATAAGATACTTTTAAAATGCAAACTTTTCATTTTACTGCTTAAGTTAAATTTCCATTATTGAGGATCCATAGCCATTTTCTTGGTAGATCAGTTGAAGTTTTGTGAGGGAGAACTTACTTACTTTCAAATGAGAAGTTATTTAGCATTTCCAATTTAAAGGTGTTCAGACATCTTCAAGGGCATGATTATAATACATTATTCTCCTCTTTGTAAATGAACAGTCTTTTCCAGAAGGCATGTCAATACACCCTTGTGATATCTTTGGTTATGCTTCAGTTCTCTAAAAGATACCCGAATAACTGTGGGGAAAATATTCAAAGACATTTGGATATCTAATTCCTACTAATTATCAAGTGTAAATGTGTACTGCCAGTATTTCAGTGAGATAAAATTTGCGTTGTCTGAATTACAAGACCAAGACTTTTAGGTAATCAAAGCATTTTGAGATCAAACATTGCAATTTTGCACCCAGAATCTTCCTTCTTCTTTCATATTATTTCAGTTATAGTGTTTACTATTTTAACATATAATTCAACCTAAAGGAAAGGAAAAAAACCTCTGAGTTCATAGTGACAATGACTGGCAGCCAGAATTTACATACTCAAAAGTGATGCTCTACAAATGCGATATATACCCAGAAATATGTAAAGATTCATCATACTAGCAATGATATTGGAAATGGATTTTATCCAGCACTAAAAGTTTTTTGGAGTGATATGGAACTGTTGTGTTTATCAGGCATATGGCTCCATGAAGTAAGTGCTCAGGGAGGCACCTACCATAAGTTCCCAGCAGAGTATTTTTATGGTAATAGAGTAGACTTAAAACAAAAAACATGCAAAATACAAAATCAATCCCCAAAATCTTAAACTTTTCTTTATAGGAAATAAATGTATAATCTGTTTTTTTATACCAGGATTAAACTTCATCATTGTGGGTGATATCTGGAGGATTCATTAAGTATATGTCAAAAAACTAAAGCTACACAAAATTTTTTTCTAGCAGCAAGTTTTACCACTTAGTCTGAGATTTTACTGTGTCAGTGAAATCTCCTGATAGGTTTTTCAGAAAACAATTTTTAAATGTTCTAAAAATGAGCAGGGAAGGAAGTTTATTTTAATATTTTATTTCAGTATGTTATGAAAAGATTTTGAAATAAACATTAATAAAAATTAAAACAGAAATTGGGATGTTTAGCAATTTAGTGGCTTATGTGAGTTATCCATCATTTTATCTGAAATATTTTCTCTTGAAATTGAAATATTTCCTAAAACCACATTTTAAACCCCTCCATAAAAAAAGAAAAAAATTGCAAATATTAAAAGGAGCTTGTTATTTGGTCTTTTTTAACCTGTACATTTGCATTAAAAGACTGAAATATGCTGACCAAGGTAAAAAGTGTTGTGTACTATATTATTTTAAAGCAGCCATGTGGTGAATTAAGGAACCTAATTGTACAGTCATACAGATATATTTACTGATCTGCCTCATGTTTGTCATTTAAAGCATTAAGTTTGCCTGGAAGTGTTAAAGACTGGAATGTATAATATAATTATATGTATATATCACATATGGCAGGAGGCAACTCCTGGCAAGTTATGCATAAGGATCTCCTAGTACTTCTCAGGCTAAAATATATCTTGTTATGACTAATGTTTAATTTGGACACTATGACTATTTTTAAAATAATTTTTGAGACCTTCTCCTATGTCTTATATGCTGCTATCAAAAACTACCATCCTAGAACACATTGTCACCAGTAGCAACTTATAATTTATTTTTTAAGAAATTCCAGGAATTTGTGATGTAAAATGGAACCACAGACCTTACCACAAGACCCTTATATCTATCCTAACCACAAGACCTATATATCTATCATTCTAAACCTTGACTAAACACTGCTCAAAAGCTAAGAAAAAGTTTATGGTCTATGAAGACAGGAGGGCTAACTCAGAAAACAAAGTAGTCCAATTTATTTTTGACATGTAGAAACATTCCACACATCAACTGTATCAGCCTTCATTAGTTTTACTTCTTGGATGATACCTCTGTTTGTAATGTTTTATTTTAAAATAATGCTTTAAAGGCCCTATAGGAAAATAAAATAATTTTAAAAATATAAAAAATTTGTAGACCACATATGCTAAATTATTTCAGCCAGAAATCTGATCAGAAATTGTTTATTTATTTGGTCAGGAAAACTGATGGAGCAAAAGTAACAGGGGAACAAAAAAAGTGAAAATATATCCAAACCAAACAATTTTCAGCAATGACAGAACTTCTCTTGACAAGAGTTTTTCAGCCCCTCTCTGATATGGGACATATAGTTTAACATCAGTCCTTGTCTTCTCCAGAAACCCAACCACTAGGCTATGCTCTTGCTCTTCAGATACATACTTAGATAGTCATTAAATGCAAGCGAGTGAGTTTGACAACAACCTACCTTGTAACTAAGGTTCTCAGCTATGATTCAAATGATCCAGGCTCAGTGGGCAGTTCCAATGAGCATTTATGTTATTGCACCTTGTTGAGCAATTCCTGCAGAATAAACTACTACAATGAGAAAACACTCCATAGGCTGATTATCAAAGCAAATACCTTTGCTGTATAGACTAACATGTCTATTTGATGGTCATGCACTAAAAAAAAACATAGAGTCTACAACAGATCTTGATATCTTTCCTGTGAAATCATGTTCTGACTGAGATGTATTTAAAAGAAAAGGACCCATTTTTTGTTCATATCTTAACTTTAAAGGTTGATATTTCTTAATACATAGCTTGATCCTAAAATGTGCTGAACATTCTGAGTCAATTCAACAAATCCCTTAATAGGTGCACAGTTTGAGATATAACTCTCATAAATTTCCATGAAAAAAAAAACCTGACTTTTCTACTTTTCTTAATTTCACTTACTGACAAGTTGGAAGAGGTGTGACATTAGCCTTGAAGACTTTATAAGGCTTTGTCTGGAAGTAAAATTGCTTTACCTCAACCTTAGAAAATTTTTGAGAAAAACCTAATTTCTCTTTTACTTTTCTCAAAGTTTGGGGGGATTTTTCTTTATGGAAATCTTCTATGTGTGATAAAGCTAATTCTGAAAGACAATTGCCCACCAAATATATGACTTATGATTTAAGAGGAAAATTCCATCATTTTTCCATATCATTGGCTTGGGCAAAGTACCTCACTTCTTTGTAGGAAGGAACCCACAAACGGTACTATAACATTAGTAAGAGATCTAAGCAATTAGCCATATAAACCATAAGACACATTTTTTAGTTCAAGCCAAAATTTAGGGAAGCAGCTAATCAAAAGATAAAACTTTCAACACATTTGTATTATTTGTTTAAATACTACACTGAATAAAGGCACTGCATAACTTGGTAACCAAATGCAGATTTTTTCTCTTCGGATGTATGTTACTTTTTATGAGGGATACTACTGACGACAATCAGAAGTAGTCTTTGATAATCTGATAAGTCTAACAGGTTTTTCAGTCATATTTTTGTGAAACAGAGAAAAACAAAAAAACAAAAACATTCCACAAACCCCAACCTACCTCTTTAAGAAATGACAGCTGTAGAAATAAATTGCTTGTGTAATAAACATATTCTGTGAGGTTTCTATTCTACACATACAGTTTTATGTAGGATTGTTAGGGTAACAGGGCATTCTTCATAGAATCATTAAATAGTTTGGTTGAAAAAAACTTTAAGGTCATTGAGTCCAACCATTAACCTAGCACTTCCAACTAAACCATGTTCCTAAATGCCACATCTACACATTGTTTAAATACCTCCAGGGATTGTGACTTAACCACTTTACTGGGCAGCCTGTTCCAGTGCTTGATAACCCTTTAGGTGAGGAAATTTTTTTTAATATACAACATGAACCTCTCCTGGTGCAATCTGAGGCCATTCCCTCATTTTGTTATTTGCTACAGGGAAGAAGGTAATCAAGCTATGCAAACTTGGAAGGAAAAATGTCAGTAGGTAAAGCCAGAAGACACTTAAAGAAGCAGTTTTGACCTGTCAGCAGGCAAAAGTTAGTTCAGAACCACAGGAGTATCACACCTGACCACTGAAGTTAGGAAAATTCCTTTTTTTTTTTGCCTTCTGTGTTGAGATTATTAAACTCTCTTACAAAATGAATCCAGAGTTAGAGCTCACATACTCCGTATCAACCAGACCCAGTATTACAAATATTCTTATTTATTTATCAAGCCATAATATAACATATATGTGATATCTTGTTTTCAGTAGTTTAGAATTTTGTTGAAAGTTTAGTTGCTTGCACCGATCAAGGACTGGGCCCAGTCAGGAATGCAAGGAGAGTACAAATCAATTTCTAAGTTTATAAGTTCAGCAGTAGTCTGCAGCCATCTAAATGGTACCCAGAACTTTGGGTAACCAGTGATGGTTACCAGATAGGCCATCAGATGTATAGTAGAACAATTACTTTCTGGATTGGCAAAATCCCTTGGGCTCGATACCTTGACATCTCCAGGGCATCCAAGAATGATCCTCTAGCTATAAAAACTACCATAAACAAAGGAGATCTAGTCAATAAAGTCAATGCCAAAGAGAGAGCAATGCAGTTCATCCTAAGGTTCATCATGGGCCCAGATCAATTATCTGCAAACAGGCATTTAGATGTATCTGAATGTCCCTACAAAATTCTCATAGTCCTTCAAGAAGTCTTAAACTGAATTCCTTTTGGCATTGGCTAAATCCCAGACAGGCTTACTAGGCAAAAAACCTGACATGGGAAGCAATGGAAAGAAACAGGTTGAACCATCAGGTGAGTGACAAGTGGTGATACCAGCAAGAAATTTGGAACTGAGAAGGGTAGACAGAGAGTGAACAAAACCAGATGAGATGGGTGAAAGATAGAGAGACCAAAGGGGCAAAGTGTTTATGAGTAAAGAACGGTAGCCTAAGGGAAAAGGTTTGGAAAGTGATCAAATTTCAAATAAAAGAAGGTAATGGCTGATCCAGACAGATGAGACTGATAGTATGGTAAGGAAATAAAAAGTTCTAGCAGAGAGATTGAAAGTATAGAACACATATCAATAAACCTCAGAAGATGGAGTGCGAAATGCCACCCTAAGTTGAAATCCTTAGTATCTTTTTTTATATTTTATAATTTTTCAGCAAGGTCTATGAAATATGTTTTGTAAAGTATTTGTGCAGTGCTGCCAGCTACATAGGGGATTACCTGCTGCCATCCCACACTCCATTACATGGAGTGCCAGAGGTCTGTGACATCCATCCAAAACTTCCAGCCAAGCTGTTAGATATTATTGCATTACAAGCTTTCTGCATTTAGAGTTTGCCTTTTATTTTAATGGAAATTTTACACAAAACCCTCCTTCTCTCCCATCTTCTCAAAACACTATGAAGCTACAAAACGAAGTCAGAATATTTCCATGTTGATTTTTCATTTTCTTTATGCAAGTATAAGCAATCAATTTCAGCTTAACCTCAAGGTGGTTACTTGTTTTCTAGTCCTCATCATGTGGATGAATTTACAGGTACTTAAAAGCCATATGATATGTTGAAGTACTCCACATATTCTGAAAGACAAATCTCAAACACCTTATCTGATTTAGTATATTATTTGACACATTGCTCCTTCCCTCCTTCTCTTTGTCTCAGTTCATGAAGAGTAGAAGTGTCTTCCTTGCTAAAGAGTATTGTGAAAATGCATCCATGCTTTTAGGACTTTTATCTTTGATCTACGAAAGAGTTTCATGGTTTGTTAAAACTCAGGAGATGCTTCTGGTACCCAGGAGCACACACTAGAGATGGCTCATGCCATATCACTTGCAGTGACATCTGAGTGTATCATCTACAAGTCTTGTGTGAATCAAGCATACAGCAGTGCCAGCAGGGCTTGTGTGACCCCCACATACCTACCATGGTTACTCTTACCTGTGTGACCTTTGCAGAGCTGGCTGGCAAACCATGGATGGGGGGAAGTGGGAGAAAAGTTGTAACATCACCTTGCTCATGTCAGAGTGATCTTAATGCTACCTCAGGGGCTGAAAGGCAAGAACCATCCAGGTGAGTCTGACAACAGCTGTGTCCAGGACAAGGCAGGTCTGAAATCACTCAATTCTGTGTTAGGATGGATATTGCAGTCAGGACTGCCACAGGAGAAAAAATGAGCAATTCTGCCTTTGGAACAGGTTTGTAGCAAATACGCAAGTGAGCAAAATTGAACCTGTATATTCAGCATGAAGGGAAAAAAAAATTGAACACTTTTCATTAATTGAGCAGTATCCCCATATCCATCTGTGCCTTAATGAAGATGGTTCCTATGCAAAAATAGCATGTGATCATGTAATTAAAAACTGCAGTGAGTGCATAACGGTTGACAAGAAGTGAAGCTCTGTATACACAACACATGCTCTCAGTCTCATGCACGTGCACACATATATGTACATTTTTCTGTAATGATCTTTCCCCTGTTCATAAATTTAATCCAAGATTTTAGACTCTAGACTTGTCTGATCAGATAGATTTGTCTCTATCTGCCACATAGAATCCAAATGTAAACTTGCTGCTTATACCATTCCTAATTAGTGGAGAGGGATAGAGGCTTTTGATGCAATCCACAATCTGATCTAGATACATATTTTAGGGAAAGCATCTTAAAACTACTAAACTCCATGGCTTTGATCATAAAACAGTCTGAATGACTTCTCCAAACATAAGCAATGTAGACTTCTAAGATTAGATAACATGAATCTTATGCTAAATGTTTATTTCATGCCACAAATTCTTACCAATAAAAACATGTAAAACATTGTAAAATAGATGACAGGTAATATTATAGCAAGAAAGAAATACATGCTATAATAAATCTGTCTAGGCTAAGCATCTAAAATTTTATTTAATCCAATGAAAAAAAATACTTAGAGTTAAGTAAGTAAAGAGAAAATGTATAATTAGATCTTGAATTGTATATTATGCTTTTATAAACTATAATATTCAATGAAGAAAAACCTATAGTGAAGTGAAAGCAACAATTGAAATAATTAGTCATTGGTTAGTAGAATGTTGAAAAACAACACACAGAGAAAAAATACATTTCCAACATGCAATTATCTAGTTAGTCAGAACAATTCATTACGTTCTCCCAAATCAATATTACAAATGCTCAATATTTTCTTCTGTAAACTGAAATTAGATATCGGTCAGATGTAAGTACCAAGCAGAAATGATTTGTAGCTCTAAAAATTATGCGTGCTCAAAATCTGATTGTGAAATTGATTGTAAGCATAGAATTTGACATTTTGCTAATTATTTTACATTACTGCTGCCAGTAAGAGTTCCTGGCATATGGTGTAATATAGGCAAACTATATGTGAAGTGACAACATGAGCAAGTTATGTCTGACTTCTACAAATGTAGCTATAATTTTTAATTCCAGACATGATGATGGAAGGAAAAATCAAAGCGTTTTCCATTTTAATTTAAATTGTTGATGATGACATAATGCATGACTTGGCTACTTTTAATATCCTTGCCAGTGTTCAGAAATGTATGTAGCATGCAAAAAGATTAATAGGTCTTACTGTGCTTATTACTTAACTCATAAATAGTACAGCAAGATTTTGAGGAAGATGATGGACACTGGCCCAATCCAAAATGAAAGGTTTTCCTTCTCTTTTCTCTGATTTAAAGATGAAATGTAGTAATAAAACAAAGTTTATATGGCATTTGGCAGAAACAATAGTATTTGGACTACTGATCTACTGAAAAATTAGCCATGATCTTGTGTTCTGTGTGGTCCCTTTAAAGTTTCACATGGAAAATAAAGCTTTTAGCACATTGTTGTACTCATTTTAACTATGTAGCAGAGTATCTGAGGCATTATTATGATGGAGAAATACACTTCTAACACTAAAGGTGTTGTTCCATATTTAAATCTATAAATTGATTATATAATGTTTAAAGCTGGAATGGATGTTTAAGAGTACAATCAGACAACTGTTGTCCTCTGAAAATTAGAGGTGTAAATTATTGTCTCAGTGCCTATGAGTGCAACCCTGTACGATTTAAGGTTGACACGTATAGTGAAATAAAGTGAACTAGTGGAACATTTTAGTTCCTATTTATTTTTGGCATATATTAAATCACTACATATTTTCTTTTAAAGTGTTTGTATTTGTTAGCTAGTTATTTGCATGCCATTTCATGTGCCAGTCAATATAAAATTTCCATCCAACCTACTTAATGAAAAAATACATATTTAATATACTGTAGTAATGACATGAAGGAGCAGAGTCCCATCTGGAATGAATGACACAGCTTCACAAGGAAATTGGTCATTGAGAGGATGATGTTTAAGCACTAGGTAGGTCCATCCTGCAGTGGAAAAGCTGTCATTGATGTCAGAGTGTTGTGTGACGTCCATTGGTCTGGACTATGGCACTGACTTTTATGGCTGTGCACCGGTCCTGATTTCAGTGGGATCCATGCAGCACCATCGTGGTTACCTGTCACAGGCACCTTGGGACTGATGACATTACTGTGACTGCCTGATTACATCTCTTTGTTTCTGTTTTCTAAATATATGGCCAATTTTACTTGTATCTAAGGAACTCAAACACATAGCAACTGAGTAGTTTCAGATGTGCCTGGCTTAAGTCCTCCAGAGGTATTATAGTGTACTTTCAAATAGGCAATCACTCAACATACCACACAAAATTATTTGAATTATCTCAACAGTACCCCTCTGAAGTCTGTCTGTCCTTAATTTGCTATTGTCCAGCTCCTGCATTATTTAGTTGAACAACACCAAGAAAATGTTTCAATCTCAGAGTGTCAATTTCCTTCTATCTCCGCTTCCCTCTCCACAACACACCCCTATATACATCTGGTTTAGTAATTGGTTCTATTTCTAAAGGGTCTTTTTTGTAAACTGGAGGGATTTTTCTCTACTGCTCAGACAAATCCCTTTTACCGATTCTCTTTTCCGTTTTCTCAATAAAACACCTCAGTTCAGATAATACAGGTGAAAAGATCTTGTTGGGGGGGTGGGGGAAGAGGACACAAGCACACAATTGTTTTATTATTGTATTATATTGTGTTATTTTCATGCAGTGGTTCAGGTGTTTTATGATTCATCATGCTCTGGAGAGAAGTCCAAAGAGATAGAAAAAAAGATGAAAAATATAAGTACATTTTAAATACTTCAAAGAATAATTGGGATTAATTTTCTCCACCTTTTCTCCAAGCATGCCTATTTTCTTAGTAATTTTTTTTTTTTAGAAAAGGTAATGAAAATCAACAATATCAGCAGAATTTGAAACATGCTAGGTAACAAAAAGGCCTATGACTGTTCTGAGACACATGAGGAACAGATTTCAGAACTATTTTCACTTTCATTTATCAATCTTGAAAGGCAAAGTTTTCATGATAGCTTTTTTTAAAATCAATCAGTACAATCCATTGTGGACATCCATATAGTCTTTCATAGAGAACTGAGGTCCACAATAAGGGAAAAAAATTGCAGTGAAAGGATTGTTGTGTTAGGCATGAGAATACCTTCAGTCTGTAGAGAAAATGTGTTCAAAAATTCTGTATGACATGTGTTTGGGTTGACAACCAACAGCACTGAATGCGCTAGAAACAATACTAAAACCAAATTGTTGTGTGAACTATACTTGTCAATTTTCAACCCACTTATAACTTGCAGTCAACATTCTTCCAAAATAAGCATTCTAATAAATATGCTTGACTGATAAATAATTATGGTTTTTAGAATTAAGCAGAAATTTGAGACCAAGCTATTTGATTTGTTTATTATTTCTACGTGTAAAACCAATCTCACTTGGCAGTTTTAAACTAGAATTACATCAGGGTAGGTATCAGAGAAAAATGACCTCCACAGAATTAGTGAGAAGGTACAAAGCTGTGAAAAGATGAAGGTGAAGTAGTTAAAAGAAGTTAAAAATTGTCAAGACTGACTAAAAGCAATAATGTAAAAGCCAAAGAAAACCATAGAGCACTGAAGACTGTAAATTCTGTAAGAGGCAATTTAAAGCTTCTCTTAGTAATTCATCAGAAAAGGTATATACTTATTTCCCATTATTTTTCATTGTATAACTTTTCTCTTTGAAGCCATATATTAAATATTTTTAGTCTCCTGTGCTAATTATTCTACTGGAATACAATATTATTTTAATAGTGACACACATGTTTATAAACTGAATTCTTACCTAATTGAAAATGAAATAAAAGGCAGGTAAACTGTGCTTCAAAATACGTGTTAAATAATATGATAAATGTACTAAATACATTGTATTTTAGCAATATGTTGTGCTGCAAGGGTAGTATGCCCCAATGCAGTCTCAACATCAAGACTCCCAAATGAGGCATTTGGTCTCCACCCTTCCTCTTCCAGCTCTAAGCATGGAGCTGGGAGTTGGAGACACAAAGGTGAAACTTTTGGATTGATAAAAACAATTTACTGTAAACAGAAATGAGATACGAAAATTCTCAGTAACAGCAATAATATTAATAATAACTGGTATAAGACCACTCAAAAAATATATATGGAAAGTAGAACAATAGTGGAGTGTTTAATTTTTTTTTCTTTAAACAATAATGTACTTAAAATTATATACTCCAGGGTCTTATCTAGATTTTTCTGAAAAGATTTTTTTCCTCTGTCTCTCTCTTTCCTTTTCTTTTCTTTTTTTTTCTTTTCTTTTTTTTTTTTTTTTTAATAACTGGGCTTCTACAGAAGCAATCAACAACAAGGACTTCTGCAGAGAAGCAAAACAGAAGAACAGCATCACAGGGGACACTGCAACCAGATGTTTCCAAGAGAAAACAATTCTCTTTGACAGAAATTTGACTAAAATTACATGTTCCTTGTTCCTGATGCTCTGATAACTCAGAAAGGAACTGTATTGGTATTGTATAGAAAAAATAAAGAATCTTGGGACTATTGAAATACTTCCCATGTTGTTAATAAGCTTTCCTGCATTCGTTGTTTTCTGTCTCCACAGCCCCATTACACACTAACAGTAACACTGGGCCATTTTATATTCTTTTCCCCATAGCAGCCTTTGCATCTCTTTCCACATCTCTTGCTTTTTAGCTAATCCTTTCCCCACAAAAAATAGCCAAAACTGCACATGTCATATAACTTTCATCATAATTTTGTCTTGTTTATTTATTTAAGTTCTTTGCGAAAATCAGGGTGTAATTTTTTAATTTTTTTTTTTTTTTTTTTTTGGTGGGGGGTTTCCTTGTCAAGAGAACTACTTAGGTGTAAAACTCAGAGTTCACTGGATGCAATGAATTTTAGACATTCTTCTGTATTCAAATTGTGTTGTATGATTTATATCATATATATGAAAAATCATTCAGTTTTTCCTAAGCTGTATGCTAGATAAAAATACAAAAATGCTACAAAACCTAGCAAATGGTTTAATAAAATCAAACAGTTATTCAAGACAGGTATATTGAATCTAACTTTAAACACTATTGACATCTACATTTGAGCTAATCGCTCTAGGCTATAGTCAGGCAAGAGAAATTGATATGCCTTCTGGTCTGTAATTCATCTCAACCAAAAGCAGGCATCTCATACAGGTCATAGCAATTGCACCTTAAAAGTGCCTATTTCTCTACCTTGGCTACAATGGGAGCCTAAAGTGACTAACAACTGCACTGTAGATAACTGAAATCAGATTAAATGCTTCCCACTCTCATAAATTTCCATGCTGTCTACAAGAGGCATATGTTTTCTGAAAGTTATCAATAATCTTACTACTATTCTGTTGTGGTATTTCCCACAATTCAATTAAGCCATAATTTTTTAGGGTTCATTAAAACTTTCTAAAGACCTGTACTTTTACAGTAGTTAGGAGAACAACTTTTCTTTTTTTCTTTGATATTAGTTTTTGAACTCCAGTATCAAACAATTGATCCTTGGGTTAATTTGGTTCTTCTCCAGGATGTATAAGAATGTGTGCAGATTTCTTGCCATCAGGAACACCACCCATAGAAACGTAAACTCTGTAGTATTAAACATTCAATCAATATGAGAGTTTCAGAGGAGAAAGTAGTGTTAAAAGTTTATTCATTCTGTGCACTCTTTAGAGATGATTAACTGTCTTTATTATATTAAAGCAAACCCAAAGCCATCTGCCAAAGGCGATTGTGTCCAAGTACTGAAACCATTTCATGTGAAAACTCATTTTCAGGGTCCTAATTATTTTTCATTATAGTGGCAGTGTGGAATAGATTGGAATTGGACAGTAATTGCCAGGTCTGAGCAGTGCGGACCATTGCAATGTATCAGTTTAGATGAAGTGTGACAAGGATACATCTAGCTACTATATAACTTCCATTAAGCAACTTCCCTGTCCCTGATCATGTAACACTTCATAGAATGTGGTCAGCACAAGGTCATAATAATGGTTTTCTGTCTGACTTCAACTATTTTGTACATGCACAAGCTGTTAACCCACTCTGTTAGCATCACTCTAACAATATCCAGTTATTTCAAGTGTCAAGGATATTTACAGTACTCCTCCAGAGGGGATAGAAGGACTTTAAAAGGTTGCAGAACTCATATATGTATATTTTAATGCTTCATGATGCTAAAATGTCCTGGAATTGAGAAACAAATTACCCAGAAGGTAGTAAAATATGTTTCTACATCACTTCATGCATTAGGTCCTGCAGTGCAAATTGGAAAACAAATTATCTTAGCTCCAAGCTCTAAATCTATAGACATTTCTTGCAGCAAAACTCTTTTATCTCATATGCCAGTCTTTCCTTAATTTCTCTCTCCTTCTGTCTCCCTTCCCAGAACAAAGGCACTATGACTTGTTCTGTCTCTAAAGTAAATGATCATACTGTCTGCTAGTCTTTCAGCCCCTTGACTTAGTGAAATGATCTGAGATACAACTTTGCAACCTTATACTTGGCTTACTTGGCTCTATTTTTCTTTCAGTTAATATTTAGAGAAGCCTAATCTCAGTTTTGTAAGTCTCTGTTTCTGAATACTTTCATTATTGCCTAAGGAAGAAAATCCAACATTGGAACAACAGCAGTTAGTGACCCATTCTGAAAAAATCCTGACTTTCATTTTTGTTCTCACTACTGTAATTCAATGGAAGCAGCTTTTGGCAGCAGCAGGTGAAGGAGTATGCTGACATTCTCTTTTATGTAGGATGCCAAATACTATAACTCTGACTCTGTGTCAGATATTTAATCAAAAGGGGTTGGTATTTTTTTTTTTAAGGTGAGCCCAAAATGAATATTTTCTTTCATATCTAATACGTGCTTTTCACACAAGGAAAGCATGTCTCAATATTTTGTAAAGCAAGAAAACTGTACTGTATTCAGAAATATGTTATAATGCTACCTTAGATATTTCTCAGAGGCATCATATACTATAAAGATATACACACTTTTAGAATGACTGTGTTCCCATAGCTTAAGACTTTGCCATTTGCCAACTGAAGAGCTGTGTAAAATGCCAGCTCAAGTTCAGGATGATTAAAAAGAATATTGATTTTCTCCTCTGTACACAGTACTAATCTTCCAAAATTCCAGAGATGATAATATATCACTTTGTTTTCCAACGCCATTCACAGCACAAATTTAATTTAAAAACCTAAAAAGGAGAGGAAAAAATATAATTAATGAAGTTATCTGTCATCAATAGACCTGCAAATTAAACATAATATTAAATTTTCTGGAAGAGTAAGGAATTCATAATAAGGCATCCTAAAATAGTTCAGGGGGGGTTTGTTAATTTACTTGTTTTTTTTTTTTTTCTTGGTTTTTTTTTTGGTAGTTTTTTTTTGTTTTTATTTTCTCAAAAGTATTTCAGACAGTTAATTTAACTATAATGGTATAATCTGACTTTCTTTCTGGTGAAAGTTAAATTTTGGGGAGGAGAAAAGAAATTGAAGGGGCAGTCTGTATCTTAACTTGGTATGAAGGAAAACCATTACCTAAACTAACAAGCTGAATCATTAAAATAAAAAACCTTTTCAAACAAATTTTTTGAAAAATACCCTGCTAGATCTATTATCTCAGATAGTAGAAAACAGAAGAAATTCTTTTCATAATAGATTGGAGCAATGACAGTTCTTGGTTTTGTATATGCCAGTTTAAACAAGATAATTATTATTTTTCATATGCTATGTCTCTGATACACCTGAATCATGTTGACTTCAAGACTGCATTCAAATATAAAATATTTCTCAGATTCACTTCCTACAAGTCTGAATAGATATAGTCAAAATATTGGGATGTACTACTGGTGTAAAAAGTTCAGGGAATTGAAGCTGACTTCACTCCTACAGGCAGGATGGAAGTTGTAGGCTTGGCCCTTTAACACCAATGTGCCACACACTGTGATGGGGACTCTGGCTCATTAGATAAATCCATTGGCAGCAAAAGGTAGGAAATAAATCTAGGATACCTATTATGTAATATTAAAAAAGAAAATATAATTACATTAAGTGCTAAAGAATGCCATGAGCAAAATAGAATGAGCAGAATGCCTGGGGCAAAATGTTTCAGAGGAAAAGCTTGGTTCTAGAAAAATTTCTAAACATCAATACAAAGCCACAGGAAAACATATTACCCATAAAAGAAGTTTTATATGTAAGTCTGTTTGCATATAAACAAGAAGTTTACCTGGAATTCTAGACTTTTTAAAACAAGATTGCAGGCTTGGGATCTAATTTGACTTTTATGGACATCACATGACATCACATCACATTTGACCATTTCACAGTGAATAAGGTTTCTGTGACGGAAATGTCTAACAGTTCGCAGGTAAATCATGACTGCTTTTGAACAGTGCAAACCTCACCTCTTCAGCAGAAGGAGATAGAATTTCAATAAACTGCCTCTGAGACACTCATGAACAATGTCTGAGTCCAAGGTTGTTGACAAGTCAGTACACTAAGGCTGCAGTTTGGCTCTGAGAACTGTTCTGACAGATCCTAGATCCTGACAGTTCCCCCTCCCCCCCCTCCACATGCTTTGGTCTATACTCACACAATTATGATAATTAATCTAACAAGTACTTGCAGTGTTTGCATATAGCTGTTACATGGGAAGGACCATACCTGGGCTAGAACAGCCATGGATTTTTTCACATGTATGCATTGATCAAAAAATAAATGAGGTTTGGCAAATACAAACAGAAGCCCAGAAGGGCATGACTTCTGTTTTTCTGCCCATATATAATCTCAGACAGTGAGCTTCCCAACATACCCTCTTCTGCAGTGCCCCAGGCACAATTCCAAAAAAACACTATTTACAAGAGATGTTCAGACTTCAATAATCTATTTATATGCTCTAATAACTTGGATAATGCAATAAAAAGTAGATCTCAACTTTTGAAACACCATGAAGAGAAGCATGTCAGGCAGGCTGGAGATTAGAATTCAAAATGCCAGGGTGAAGAAGTATGATTAAATTTGTTAGGCACAAATGCAAGGTGAAAAAGAGCTGTGTGAAACTGCAGAAAGAAAGATTCAGACTAATAAGTGTTTATGAAGGTAAAGTTAGTGACAGGATGAAACGGGCTGTCTCAGGGGGTTGTAGATTGAAGAATCACTGTTTGCTTCAGAAATATCCATAAAGACTGACAGAAGGAAAATTGATCTGCCTACAGAAGGTCTTTCCAGACCTATTTTTCTTTTCTGTGATTCTTACTTTGCACTGATGTAATAAAAGTCACCAAATACACAAAAGTGTGAGTGTTGCAATAGAAAATGGCGCTGTTATTGCCAGGGCCCTTGCTGCCTGGGAAGAGCCAACATGGTCATCTCTCTTCTGTGCTCATGGCAGAAAGAGTGCAAGTACATATATGCATAGTCATTCTTTAGGAATATCGTGGCCCTAAAAAAAGTACCAAACAGCACACATCATTAATTTCTGCTTCTCATTTCTCCTTGGTCTGAATGGGATATTTCTGGCACTGTAAAAACAGTATAAACCAAATTCTAAGACTAAAAACATGTCTTCAGTATTCACGCTGTCCCATAGCAGTCTTGGAAATCTGCCTAAAGGACATTGTTGTTGAAGTAGCAAGCTGAGATTGTCTTCTTTCAGAACTGGCAAGACAGGGTCAAAATATTTGTGTGAATGAATAGGGAACTGTCCAGAAAGGGTATGTATGTTGGTACATATACCGACAGCAGCAAACCTAAAAACAGTATCAAGATTCTGTGGGCACTCCCCATCGTGTGTACCGAGCTTTGAGCTGTGCAGAAAGGATGATGCAAGCCAAACATCCCCCTCATTAATTTCTTCTTCGTCTGTGTTGTCACCACGTGACTCTGTCCACCCAATGGGCCAGGATGTGGATAAGGATGGCACAAATGTCCGGGCATCCAAGGAGCTGCTGGCCTGATGGAATGTCGGAGTGCATAAAACACAGGCCAGACAGGGGCAGCAGTGTTGTCAGGGAAGTGGACACAGGGATATGTAACAGACACAAAGACACAAAGAGCTGCTGAGTGTCTTGCCATGGATTGCTTGCTATTTTTGCCAAATGCGAAAAATATTTAAATACAGCTAATGAAATCTGTGTGTCCATTGCACGGACACTTGCAATTCCAGCAGAAACACTTGACCCTACAAATATTAATTCAGCTGTGGCTACCAAAAGTAGAAAAGGTACAGGGAAGTATATCCAGCAAAGTTGTCTTACAGGATGTCTTAATTATTTTTTTGAGCTCGACCTTAATGCAAAAAATTCTGTAATTTTAGTAATATATTAAATGCACATAAATGGAAAAAAAGATATGTTTGATTTTTTTTTTTTAATTTGGAGAGTTGCAAAAATAAATCTAATTATAATGTCACAGTCTAGTAAAATATTTTAACATGGGATTCCAAGGAAAACACAAATTAAGAGTTATATTTTTCTATGTTATGAAAGTCAGATTGCTTCAACATAAGTAATCTAATTTATAAGTGTACTAACATAATTTAATAGTCATAAATCAATTTTTTTAATAAAGAAATACATTACAGAATTGATCTATCGACTTCACTGGCATCAGTGGTGATCATGCTGAGTTAATCTAATTAGGATTGTTCACCTCAAAGTTTAAATATTAAAGATTTTAACCACATTTCAGTGTAGTAACTAGTGTTCAAAAAATCCCAAATATATATCCGTTGGAGGAATTTATAGCCTAAAATCCACTCTACTCATCTAGCCATTCACTTCTACAAAATAAAGAGAGTTATTCAGCCATAGAGCTAACTGGTCAAAGAATGTTACTTTGAACAATGAGAATTGATTGTCCTTGCAACTTTCTTCCTAGTCATATAATTTATACTTTTTCTATTAAATATCTCATCCTTCTGGAACTGTGTTAATCTATGGCATAAATGAGGGATAAACATAAAACGTGATTACCTATTGATATCTTTGAAAAATCACTGTTATTATTGTCAAGAGATTTAAATTTTTAGCAATGCCTTTGGATTGTATTTAAACTGTATAGAAAAATTAGCATAGTGGGGATCTCTTTTTTCAATGTAGAAGGATGTCTAACACTGATTCTCTGTTCTCTTTTAATAGAAATCTTTTTTGCTTTTGTATAGCCACTCTTTTTTATTCTTTGGCTAAACATGACAGAAAGAAAAAATAAAGGGGGAAAAAAGGCAGGAAGGGAGTCACAAAGTCATGGAAAAGCTTTGAGTTGGGTGGCCACTAATAGAGTTTAAGTTCTAAATATATATTTATTACCAATATTATATTCAAAATACTTATATATATATATATATATATATATATATATACACACACACACCACTTTTAAATTTTCACATACCAAGGACAATAAGAGGCTTTATCACCTCTCCCCTTTCTAGTTCACAGAAATCCTCTTGAATGAAATGGCAGATCAGGATATTAAAAGTCTGTAGTACCAGGACTCAATGTATGACACCTTTATTTTACCTGTTGTTGAAATATTTAAACAGTATAGAAGTTCATTCAGGGCTTAGATAGTTTTCTACAAAATAAGTAGAATTTTCAGCATATTAGGATCACATATTTGATGCAGTTTACTGTGTTGTGGGACATTCCCTGATCTTTTCACTATGCGGTGCCTTGAAATTAATGGAACAATCAGCCCTCTGCAGTTAAAAGAGGAGCACAAAAGAAAATGAGAGAGGAAATAATGAAGATCAGGTTCACTAGCCATGTATTGTATAACAGCTGTCAAAATGAAATAAAAGTCATCAGACTGATCATATTAGGGGGAGATCAGCTCTAACCACAATCCTATATATGTGTCCATGCAATATCTGCAGAGAAAGTGCAAAAGTTAAGCAACGAGAATTTCCTAAGAATACGCTGATCCTTGGAATGTGGTAGTGTAATACATATAATTTATATGAACTATCATCCCTGTACTGTCTTGACCTCAGAGCAACTGTATATTCAGCTACCTTTACTCAGACTCAATTATAAAACTACTAAGGGGAGTGAAACAAGAATATACTTTTCATTGGATTTCTAGATGTACCATGGTGGTTGAATTTCATAACAGATCAAGTTTTGTACTTTGTATATATCTACAGATTTAAAGTACTTAGACTTCTTATTTCCACAGTCCTGAAAGTTTAAAAATCTTTAATGGAAAATTCTGTGATTTGATCACTCATCTATGATAAGATTCACAGATGAAAATGAGATGTTTGAGTAGACTGCATGACCAAAGAGGGGAAAATACCACAAGTCTAATAGATGAAGCCAAATTTTTAATTGTGATTTCATTTTGAAAACTTGCCATGAATGCCACACACATGGTTATTATTACTTAAACACTAGTTGATCCTACATTGTCAAAATTCCATTCAGTCCTCATTTCTTGGAAAGATTTTTGCATTTGGGCTGGAGGATAGAGCTCAAATTGTCTCTTAATAAAGAGGAATTTCAGAAAATAAGGGTTTTCAATATAAAAAAAAAAAAGCCTAAGTACTAAGGCTATACTTCTGTGAGCACCGGCAAACATTTGAAAGTTATGAGAAGTTTGGGATCTTGCTCATATGTGACTCTACCACCTCAGCATATCTGCATGAAGAGCAAGAGTTCATCAGACATTTTCCAAGTATGTCAAATGGTTCCGTATGCTGTTTAAGTACATTTTCCAACTTCCTTCTGAAGTCAGTGGTAGCACTTGTTGGTGGTCTCTTGTAAGATTTGAGCAGTGGTGGTCATGGCATTTAAATGCTGACTGCTCTGCCTTGGAAAGTGCAGCTCTGTTCATTACCATCATGACTGGCTGAAGATGGCTTCAGCACTCACCTATTATACAAGTGGCTGCTACTTCCCAAGAAAGACCCAGAATCATTTATTTTCTCATCTATACATGTTGCAAACATTTTTGCGCATTATCTAGTAATGTCCTAGTTTTCAGGTTATTGGCTCTGGATGAATTACAGATTACCTAGTGAGTTTGATCTGTGGGTTTTCAGTATTCCAAGCAAACAGTCAATATACATTGGAGAATGAGAACAGAAGATTAGAACCATGGTGATGAGAAGAGAAAGATGGAGAGTGCAGGTGAGGGCATTAGACATAATGTCATAAACATTTATTTTCAGCTTGTGATTCAGTTGTTCTGTTTTACATATCTTCATTACCATGAGACCTTGCAAACCAGAAGAGTCAATACCTTTTCACTGGCTATAAGAATATTTTGGGGTGGCTATTATAAATATATTCCTTACTCTGGTCATCTAGACTAAATTAACAAAGAAATGAAATCTATCTTTTTTTTTTTTTTACCTGGAAGCTAAAGCACTCAGGAAATAGTCTGGAGCCTAATATTTCCCTATAAGGTTTCACAATCAATAGGTCTCATTACAAAATGCATCAGCTGATTAGTATTAATTAAAAAATGAAAATGCATTTTTTACACAGTATGTCCATGAAAATATAAAGAGGAATATGGGAACTTCTTTTTCATTTTTTTTTTCAATTAATGTGGAAGAGGTCTGCTAAAAGATCTGAGAGACAATGGAAACTAAGATTAACTTTATTCATGGGCTGATGAAGAAATATCATGAGTCTGATTTTTATATTCACTTTGCAGAAGCAGTAAAATGTCCCCAGGGAGAGAACTTCGATAGCAACATTAATTTAGCCTGGCACAAAAGACAAAACATTGAAGATGGACTTTCACAGTCAAAACTGTTAAATTGTCAGTATTTTTGTTCAATGCAGGACTGCATTCCTGGGGAAGAGGAAGTAGAAGAGCAAGAAAGGAAGGGGTTTTATTCAGACTGCCAGAAAAGAACATTCAACAACAGTAAGAGTGTTTGGCCTGTTACTGGTGAACAAGCAAAGTGTATCAGGCACCATAAGGCAAAGAAACTACTTCTAGGTGATGAATAGAATGAAATTACTTATAGTAACAAATACTTTGAATCCTCGGAATATGAATATCTGGCAGCATGAAGGATGCACTATTTTTCAACTGCATCTGAAGAAAATGTTAAAGGACATGAGCTATAAAAAGTTCCTCACTTGCATTGGTATGGCAGAAGTAATTAGGGCCAAACCACAATGAAGGCAAACATAAAAAGGTTTGTTTCAGCAAGTGCTGGTGGAATGACAGGTTTTTCTGAATGTTCAGCATATTAAGCTTTCTTTGCGAGCCTTTTCAACTTAAATTTTATTATTTTTCTTTTTAATAACTGCATTTTTTAACTTATCAACTTTAATCTGTCCTTTCATACCAAACTCACGGCTATTTCAGGTACTAGTGATATTTTTGTAATTTTGGAAATCTATATATAAATTTCTATTATTTATATATATATATATATGTATAAGTGAGTTTCTATAATATACAAATTATAAAATGCTTATTTTGCACACTTTTGTAACTGCTTCCAGAGACTGACATAATCTTGTCAGAAGTTCAGCCATAAGTGTTTATGGTTCCTTTTATTAAACACAACCAAATTACAACTCCAATATTTTAGATGCAAGAAGTAAATAGACAGAAAATTGTTCCTGTTCTTATCAGATAAGGTTTCATTTTGTGAAAATGATTTCTGTTTATTATTACCTCAATATCAATTTGACCCTATGCTTTTAAATAACCTTTCATTCCACATTTCTTGGAATGTAAGCTCTGTATTTGCAGTTGAAGTCTGCTGTTTCTAAGTCCCTTACTGAATAATGCCAACTGTGAGCCAGATGTACTTTTCCACATCTGTTATAAACAGATTATATTTTCATTTTCAAATATGACATTATTACAAGAGTTCTACTAACAAGCTGAATAACTAACATCCATACTTCATGTTCATTGATGCATGCATAAATTTTAATTAGGAAGCTGTATAAATGTTCAAGAATCTACAATATAAGGAAAGTAACAACTAGATACCTGTTAATGCAATTATAACCCAGTTGTCTCTCTTAATTAAATGAGTTTTTCATTATTAGAAAAATAATAATATCTATGAAACTGCAGGAAAGCTTCTCCCAAAAGTTCTTGTACTTCTGTTCTTCAGTATCTAAAGGTAAATCAAAGCTATTGCTTTGTCACTTAGTTAAAGCATTGAGTAGAAAAACATGTTTTAGAGCTGCAGGAGGTGAACTGGCCATAAACATTCTGGTTCATTAGCAAGGATGTCTGATGGGAGATCAGAAGGCAATGAATTGTCAGCACCTAACGAAACTGGGGAACAAACACAATATAAAAAAAGAAAAGACACAGTTCGTGGAGAGGCCTCAGGAGAGCTCTTTGTAAGCAAAGGCAGAGATGTAAATGAGTTATTTACATGTTCATTTGGGGTAACATATTTGAAATATGAGTCAACATAATAAAATGCCCAAAAATTACTTATTGAAATAATGGCAAAATTAGTAAAGACAGAATTATATTCTCACAATTCTATATAGATTATAACTTCAGCAGTAAATTGTTGTTAATACCTTAATTTTAAAGTGTTAGCAAAATCAAATGAGAAGACATTGTTTTCATTTAAATTTTGAGCTGCAAAACTATCATTTGTTTCTATTATATTAACATCACATTTCTGATTTTATTACTTGTTTCTTTTTTAGTTTTTCAATGTCTATTGATCAGCCATTTACCCCATTTACCTACTTGTATCTAACTTTTCTTTAAGGTTTCATTTTATGCAGCTGCAAATGTTATAAAGAGTTTTGCACTTCTTTTGTAACCTTTGCAACATTTTTCTTAACCAAATTATTTGCACTTATCCTTTACACATTATTAGTATTCTCCAAGAAAGTGGAGTAACATGGTCAGAGTAAACTATAAGAGTTGCATTTCTGTCTTTATTTCTGGTATCAGCCAGTTCTGTGATACCTGGAAATCCACTTCCTCTGCTTCAGATACCACCACCTTTTACAGTCTGTATGCAAAGATAAGTTTCTGCTTAAACCTAATCTATTGAATAAGAATTTAAATAACCAACTTCTATGTTGTGACCTGTTCCAATCATAGCAAAGACTTGCGTAAGACTTTTTAGGCATCTAAAATCTTAGAGGACAATTTCTAAACATACAAAGCCATGTCCTTAATTATTATGCCTATTTATTTTTTCTTTTTCTCTGATCTATTCAAGCTTAAAATATTAATCTCAAAAGTCTAGATTGAAACTGTACATGTTTTATTAGAAAAACCTGAAGTCTTTCTTAGATTGACACCAGAGAAAATCCTATTTTATGCTGTCTTGAGCCTGGTGCCATTAAAATCTGTTCTTATGAGGAAGAATATTTCATAAAAGCAGTGTCCAGAAACATTTTTCCAGGCTGGACAGGGCTTCAGGTAACAGCTACATTACAGCTCGTAGCATTTTCATAGTTTGATATTTATACTTTGTACTCGAGACTTAAATTCTCCTCTAAGTTCAACTGGTCTTAAAAAAATGTTAAGCAGACAAAAGGATAGTGGACTGTGGATTAGACAGGTAGGTAGATAGACAATCAGATTGAGAGATAAATAGTAAATCTCTCATTTTCAATTCTTTTGCACTCTAAAGCCCTATCTCATAACTTTATCTGATTTTTCTCAAGGGAGTATTGTGATAAATTCTAAAATTTTGAGTAATTATCAAATACTGATGATGCTACAACAGAGGAGGAAAAAGTCACACAAATTTATAATCATCTTAAACCTTTGGTTTCTAGCATGAGATAATTCTAGTGGTTTCTTATTTGGTTTGGTTTCTAGTATAAGGCATTTTAGACTATTTTAAAAATCTGCTATTTCCAACCAGATGCCTCCAGGCATGGGTGCTCTTTCTAAAGAGACTCTTGTTCTCTGCAGAGTTACAAAAATTCATTCTCTCCCTTGTGGTATAAGCACCACACACTGTAATCATGGTATTTGGCCTCAGCATAATTGGTGCGATTAATAAATGCTGATGGATCAGCAAACTGTTTGCCTTGTAAAGTTCAGGATTTTGGAGATTAGAATCAAACTGTTGTGTTATTATTAATGTAATCAGTCTGACACAAAAAAAGATGGAGGAGATGGTGATTTGGCAACACTTCAAAATAAGTCATGGTACCTTATTAATCCTTTGAGCTCATGCAGGATTGTTGAATTACTCAGCTAACCCCATTTGATATCAGCAAGGGTATAAGATTAATGCAATAGGAATTTCAGTCTGATTTTATCTGAAAGTGGGATTAAGCCCACAAAAAGACCTTGCAGAAGCTTTTTTTTCAGTTGGCTAGATTAGCTGACATGCTTTACAATCTTCCTTCTCATAGAAAGCAGTAATGTTCTTAATTTTTTTTCAAAGGACCAAGTGATTTTCGAGGACATTCGTCAGAGAGAAATAGAGAATACTGGAAGAATAAGGATGACTTCTAATTTTAAAAATTTTAATTTCTCTCCCTAGAGAAGATAAAGTTAACTTTCACTAACGCTTTATCTTGATGTCCTTTTACTCCTTGTTTTATAATAATGGTCCCAAGGCTCTTTCAAGTATGTTCTATTAAATACGGAAAATTACTGAACCTAAAGTATTAATATACTTATTGGTATGCAAAATCTTTGTCAAGTCTGGCTTTCTTAGAATATCTTACTAATTTATTTTCTTTCACAAGCATGCAGCCATGAAGGCTATGAAATTACTAAAGTTCAATTGTTTCTGTAAAGAAAGATTTTTAATAAAGTATTAATAGCAAAGATGTGGTATTCATGATGCATTTTTTATTCCCCACATGGCATGGGTATTTACAAAAAGGAGTTACAAGTTACTTCCCCATGTCTCAGTGAAGTTTTTAAAACTGCTGATGTGTGATGAGTTCAAGTTAGAGCTGTCTGTCTGCAAGTTTCCACACGTTCTGTTTTTTACCTCTTTTTGATTGGAAGTGCCTTTTATTTACACACTCCTCTTGTAGCAGTCTTTGGCAGCTATTTCGTAAAATGTCTGTTGAAATCTAATTTTCTCCTTCACCTCTCTCATCTAAACATAGGGAATTTTGCTGACCTGAATTGTACCTTATGGCTATTGGTTAGGTTTGTTCCAATATATTGTTTATTGCTAACATATATGGAAGCAGCCATAAATATAGTGTATATATTTATGAGCAATAGATCAGTCATCTGTAGAAACACAGCTAAGGCACTCGAATCTTCAAAGCAATTTGACAGAAAGGACCAAACTTTTACTCAATGTGAGTGATACAGATATTTCTAACAAACAAAAATCTATTCTGGGATTTTTTTGTTACCTGAAGTCAGCCTATCAAATTCTGTGTGTTGTACCTCAGAATTTAAATACAATAATGTTAAAAATACAATTAATAATATCCTTTCTTTCTTTCTTTCCTTCCTTCCTTCTTTCTTTCTTTCTTCCTTTCTTTCTCTCTCTTTCTTTCTTTCTTTCTTTCTTTCTTTCTTTCTTTCTTTCTTTCTTTCTTTCTTTCTTTCTTTCTTTCTTTCTTTCTTTCTTTCTTTCTTTCTTTCTTTCTTTCTTTCTTTTTCTTTCTTTCTTTCTTTTCTTCTGAAATAAAAAAAAACAAAAACACTGACCATTCCAGATGGAATTATACAAATTCTATATAAAGATTTGACTCTCCCATTTCCTAAATTAAAAACCCCACAAACTCAAAGCTATATTTTCATTCATAAATATAATTATTATGAAAAAATATGTACAGTAATTCAGGTTCCAAATTGAAGTAATATTAAATTATCATTTCTATCAACACAGAGAATAGCTGGATTAATAATATACTTATTTTTGCTTTAAAAATGCACTACAATTTCTTAATGGTTTAGTTATTAAAAAAATAGAAATGTAGCCAGGGTTTTAGGCTTCTTTAGATTTTTAACTATTAGATAATTTACCACTATTCATATAAGTCTTTAAAACAAAAATGCATGTTGAGATGACCAACCATAAACATGCATTATTCCTAGCACCTCAAAACAATATGGATTCATTCATATCAACGGCTACATGAAAGTCATACTGACATTCACGATCTAGGAAAACAATATGTGCCTATCATATACACACAAACTTAAATCTAATAATAGAATTCTCTTATTTGTTGGCTTTTGTGGGATTTTTTTTGTGCTCCTTTTCAACTGTAACTGTTTTATTCTCCAGTTTTGACTCAATTCCAGGAACTACTTCCTTGAGAGTATCTTTTTGAACCCACAGACAAGATTTGTCTCAGACAATCAATACATTTTTTAGGACAATCAGTAAATAACTTATATTTTTAAGCATGTGCTTTCTTGATATTAACTGTTACTTCTTTAATAATACATAGCTATTTTTAAAAAAGAAGCACAGTTTCTTTGAATGGTGTCTTTCCCGCCATATTCCTTCAAAAATTCTCATTTTTATAGCTCTTTCAGCCTTTAATGGAAGCTATTCATGCTCAGATTATGAACTGAGGTATTTTAATATATTGTAAATTCTCCCAGGAGACCTTTTTCTTGCTGCCTTAAGGGGAATGCAGATGTCAACCTGTGTCTCACTGCAGCCTCTTTGCCAGTGACTCAATAGATCAATGGTATGCCTAACAGGAAAACTACTTGCAGTAATGTGATAATTTTGAATCCAGATAAAGTTTATTGTTCTCTCTACATTTGCACTGCAATGCCTGGGTGCCCTGACTATGTGGTGTTGGAACAAAATCAAGTGGTGCAGCTAACAGTATCCTCATTTAGCACCACAAATTCCTTCAGTTTCCAGAAGCACTAATTTTGGAATGACTACTAATCATGTGCTGTTTCAGCTTGTTTGCTGTTCCTCTGTAATGCAGACAAGATAGCTGCTTACAGTTGCAAACTTTCAGATAGCCTGATCAGTAATGGGAATTAGAATTGAGGGCAATTTTTTTTTTTTTTTTTTGTGGGGGGTTCCGAGAGGAGACCAAGTAGAATTCTCTTTTCTCACCATAATATTTACTGCGGGGGGCACTTGTATTCAGCCACAAGGAAATAATCTTCCTAGCTGAACATATTCAAGTTCTAGTTTCCCCTGTTAGATGGGTTATTCTGCACACTGATCAGTAGTATCAGCAGAGGTTCCAGGATGCTCAGCTCTGAAAGGTAAATTCACTAGATGCAGAACGAAGAAGAAAAGAGAAATGGCTTGCAAAGGCCAATTCTGATGCCTAATGACAGCAATATAGTGGATAGCACAGCAAAAATGATGAATTCTCTCTAAAACATGGGGGGGGGAAAGCCAAATTAATCAGCTGCATAATTGCACCATCCACTGAGTCTTGTGGCAGATGACAAGTACAGTTCATATCTGTTGGAGATACTGTTTCAGCCTCTCTGCAGACACAGGCCAAGATCAGACTGCTTTAAATTCACAGATATGAAGTTACCAGTGCTGCCAGGAAACAAAGTAACTTATTCTTACTGTGAAGCAGTGGAATGAAGAAAATGCTGAGGTTGCACAAGAAAGACTCTGTATTCTCAGACAGTTTTGTTGACTACCAAATTAGAGAGCCTAGGAAGAAACCACTGCTACTTCTTCATTTTTTCTATTAGTTTTATCCCTTGTTGTTTGGGGTTTGTTTGTTTTTGTTTGTTTTGTTTTGTTTTGTTTTGTTTTGTTTTTTAGGCAGCAGAGGTTTCTTTTATTTTTTTTTTATTTGCTTGTTTGAGGTTTTTGGGTTTTGGTTGGGGTTTTTTGTTTTTTTTTTTTTTTTGTTTGGGGATTTGTTTTGTTTTTGGTGGGGAGATTGTTGAGGCTGGTTGGTTGAAGATGTGTTATTGGTTTTACTTGTCTATTTTTTCTTTTGTTTCTTTGTTTTAATTTGCTTTCTTGTGGAAGTGGGTATATTAGCTCTTACTTTAAGGCCAGAAAGAACTGAAAGAAAAAACTTAATTTAATAAATAAAGAATAAAATACAAAACTAAGTTCAGAAATTGCCTCTATCACATCCAGAAATTGATGCTCCTGGGTAACAAATACCATTTTTGGAAAAACCCTTGTTTTTGCAGAACTGAAAGAATTTATGTATTCTTATTTCTAACTTAATCAATCCCTTTCACCTTCTGTTACTTTTCTCTTGCATATTTTGTTTCTAACTGGTGTGAGGGAAGGTTTGTCATCCTACGCACTGTTCTTCATCTTTCCCTTTCTCAACGTGGAAAAGGGAGAACAGCAACCTTTTGAACCAATATGAGATATCACTTTATTTTCTTATCTCTTCATTTTTGCCAAACAGTTTCATTAGGAACAGATTTGTTTCAGAGTCCATATGGTCATATATAACTTCACTGTGAGCACTCGAATGCTACTGAATCAAATCTTGGCTCCAGTGTACGTGGAACCACTGATTTTGTGAGCGCCAAGACTTCACCCATTCCCCTTGGGAATGGTTTATATTTAGAAGTTCCCCAAGCACTTGGTGACTTGTGTTCTCAAAACTGTAGCTGGATTGTGCTGAGCTATTTTTCAATTCTGATCTCTCCATGCTTAGAGATTTAGTTATTGCTTCTTCAACAGAACTGCAAATGACAACCTCTAGGAGCTGGAATAAAATCTAAACAAAATATCTTCAAGAAGCTAAAACTGCTCCTCTAGGCAAACCAAACACACACCCTTTACCTTGATTTCATACATACTAATGTATGAGTATGAGTAAATGTACGACTGTGAGTACAACACTGAATATGAAAAATTTCTCCCTTTGAAAAAAATGGTACTTTGAACATAAGTGCCTGAACATTATTGACATGAAGTGCTTCCAGAGAATAAACAGTAAGAAATGCAATGGTGAGCTTTCTTGTGAAGTTTCATATCTTCACTAGGTTTGACAGGTAACAATTATATTCTTAAGCATAAGATTTTTTTTCACATAGATGTCCACTTTAACATCTATAGTATGTAGCTATGCAGTCTGAGTAAAAATATAAACATTTAATCAGATGTATATTCTGTTGCTCTTTAATATGTCTGCACAACTTATGAGTTCCTGCTCTGAAGGGATTGGGCTGGAAACCACTGAGACCCTGAAGAGGCAGTAAGGACTTCCACAGCATCAAAGATTCTGAAATCTGTCTTTAATAACATTATAAATCTGACATGAACAATTTACCAAATTAGCAATTACTTCAGAGGAAAACTTTGCTAAAAGCATTCTTCGGGATGCTATCTAATTAGGAAATAATTCTCCAGGTCTCTGAAGATTGTTACCCACCATACTTGCCTTACATTAAAAAGCAGCTACTGAAATCATGTTAAAATTGAGAGGGAATTATGTGATGCCAAATTATTTCTTGCCCTTACAAACAAATAGACACATGAGAGGTTATTTTTTTGTTTGTTGGTGGTGGGGTTTTTTTGTTGGTTTGTTTGTTTTGTTTTGTTTTGTTTTGTTTTGTTTTGTTTTGTTTTTTGCTAGGTACAATTTCCTTCCTCCTTAGGTTTCAAGAAGCAGTCAGCACATCTTGGAAATATATTTTCTGTCCTTTTCTTTCTTCTTTTTTATTTCTTTTCCTTTTCAGAGCAGAATAAATGTCAGCTCCAGACTTCATGTCAAGGAACTCAGGTCGCCATTTAATAAATCTTTTTCTAAGAGGCTTAAAGATGCATTTCCCAGACAGAGCTTGAGTATTAGAAGACCAAACATGGCATGATGCTGTATACTCATATTCCACAGAGAGATTTTAAAGCATTTCTGGGAATGCTTCTTTGAAAATCCAGCCTTCTTGATTTTGAGATAGTATTTGGATTTGCATGGCAATACAGATCCAAAGTGCAGTCCTTTAAAAGGTGGTATGATTCTTCATCTTTTTTGCAAGGAACCTTCACACAAAGCTTAGGTTTTAAAAGAAATTTGATTTTTTTACTTTATAGGAGCTTGTTGATGAACAAGCAGGAAGAATGAGATAGATAAATCTTTATATTTGTAAATTATGAGCCTGGATACCTACTTTCTCCACTTTTAAGACATGAACTAAGTCCTTACATTTCAGGAAAATACTGAGGTGTATTCTTTTATGATTTTGCTGAATACTAGTTTACTTACATACACTGGTCCTTCAGTAAGATTTGGATCACACCAAACCCATGAATAATAATATTTTAGATTGGGCCTTTTTGTATTTTTAAAAACAATATACAATTTAGACAAGCAAAAGAAGTCATACAAATAATACATCTGTGCGTGTTTAGTTTTCATTTATGTTGCACAAGTATTCCTTAAGGAAGAAATTGTACAAAGGCTAAAGAAATCTGTGGGATTCCATCATAATTTGGTGGGTTTTAGAAAGATACAGAAGCCTTCACCATCAGCAGTTCCAAATGCCCAACTTTTCTTTCCCAATCCAGACAAGAAATATAGAGACCCCCAAGTGCTGATCAAGTCTAAGTCATCATTAACAAGTCTACAACACAGTATGGCAAATCTCTGTCCCTGCTCCTTACTGTGCGTTCCCAACCACTGTGTATATTGCATTTATATTTTTTGACGTACTACACTGTATGTAACAAAACCTTTTTTTTTTTTACATTGTATGTAATAAAATCTACCAGAATCTCTGATTCTGAACCATTAGAAGCAAGTTCAATTTCTTAAAGGAAGGATTTTCCATGAAGAAACTAAAAGGCAAATTACAAGGTTTATGATGAATAGACATCAGCATGCAGACACTAGAGTAGGACTACACTGATTCAGAGATGTATTAGAAGAATTATGTTACAAGAAATCTTGGGTCTTGGTTCCTGTCTTTTTGAAATAATTGAGAAAAAAAAGTCTGATTATACTGGAAGAAGGATCAGACCCTCGAATATATTTCTATAACTCTTAAGAATTCTAAAGCCTGTGTCAGGATCCCAATTCTTGTGTCTGCCTCAGGAAAAAGCAGTGTATATTTTCACAGTGCTTGAATATATATTTCACTGATTTAAAATATGTTTTGCAAAGCTGTCCTTGTCACTTCTAGACTGATATATTTGTATGCACTTTCCCCTTCCAAATTCTCTTTAGATAGCTGTAAAGAAAAAAAAATCTGTCTGTACTACTTCAGCACATTGTGTATCTAGACATAATTTTACTATTGTCACAACCTCAAGATTCTTTACTGAGAGAGTTATGAAAAAATAACTTTTATTTAAGAATTCAAATATTGACATTCATTTAGGATATTATTGAAAATACCTAGGACAGAAGAGGCACAATCACAAGAAGAAGAAAAAAAGATATCAAACAACTACCCCACACTTCAAAACTCTCTGGAATCTTCTTCTTGTGTATTTTTTTTTTACAAGGGAATCAATATTATCCTTTTTTTCATTCCTGACTGTATTTTCAATCTCCTTAAGAAATTCTACTTATCTTAATATCTCTTTGATAAAAAGCCAATAAATTTTAGAAAAGGAATTCATTCATTCATTATCAATAAAAAAATTCTTAGTTCAAATCTGTTGTCTTTGTTCAATGTATTAGCATTGATCATATATTACAAATGACATAAGAATCAAAAGCAATTAATCAAAGAGTTTATATTTTCTTGATAATACAGTGCAACAGAATTAACTTATCAGCTATTTAATTGCTTAAAAAAATGTGAAATTTACTAAAGTTTGATGGTGAATATGAGGTCCTTTTCCATAGACAACCCCTGGAAACAGAAAATACTGCACTTCACTTGAGAGCTTGATATAGACGCTATCAACACTTCCAGCAACCCCATAAACCTAACACTTGGTATGTGCTAGACTTCTCTTGCTGTAATTCTTTTTATGTCTATAAAACTCAACACAAGGAGACTATGTGACATGTTTTCCTTCCCTCATATCTATTAATTTGAAAAATATAGGTCTAATTAGTAAGAAGTTGTGGAAAGGTCATATTACATTAGCAAACAGATGAGTTTCTGTTTGGTAGCATGACTGCTTCAAGGAAAATGAAAATCATCCAGGAAAAAAAGCTAATAATATGTTTTAACAAGACCCCATTTTTTTTCCATAATTCCACAGATCGAGCACCTTCTACATCAGAAATAAATACAGCAATTTTCTAGCTATCTCACTGTATCCTGCCATTCACACCCTGTGCCTTTTCCATCTCTGATATGCACTGTCTCACCTTTTTTCCATTATTCCCCAGCTCCCCTTTGTTGTTGTGATAACAGTGGAAAAGTTCCCTTTCAAGTTGTGAGATATAATCAGCAATTAAAAAAAAAAATCCTCTCTCTGCTATTAAATTAAATGGCAGAGGAACAGTCTCAGCACCTTGGTCCACAGTTCAGAGTTTTGAGCTGCAATCACTACTGTGAGTTTGAGGTTGTGCAAAATACTTCATTATTTTGATCCTCTCCAAAACAGTGATTTAAAGTTTTCAAAAGCTTTATAGAGATTTTGGTGGATGGAACAAGATACTTTAGAATGAGGACATATCTTACCTACCTTGGTAACTTCCTCATTAGCCAGGATTCCTAAGGGGATAAAATCTGGCACCTCACTTTCTGCTCCTACCTCCTCTAGAGTCCAACAAATCAAACTGGACACTTAAATCCCATAGGCTGGGTTTTCTTTTCCCTCTCTATCTCTCTCTCATTCTTCTTTCTTTTCTTCTTTTCTTTTTACTTTTCAGCTTTTGTTTTCTCTTTTCCTATTTTTTAATAAACAAAAGTGAAGGCTACCCAATGAATCTTAAACATAATAATACAGTTCTTTTCTTTAATCTTCCTTTGGACACATAAATGGTCAAGTCAGAGGTGAATTTTGCCAGTAATAATGAAAGCAAGCTGAAGCTCATATCTCTTTTGTGAGCTAATTTTCAGCATGTCCAAAGTGGTTTTGCAAGTATTTTTTCAGCTGTCAGTATATTTTTTTCTCTAAGTAAACTTTAGTTTATCAGGACTAAAGGATTATTTTTTTAAAATAGTATTTTAAAAGAAAAATGAACAGGGAAAAAATTTTCCTTCTTGCACCATTTTAACTTTGATTGTTGGTGTGAGATTAAGAAATAATAAGTTTAAAAATACCTCTCCAAAAAGCAATAATTGGGAAATATTGTGCTATTAAAGAAAAAAATTTAGCAAAAAGCTTGCTGCCAGGGACTTTTTCTGCTGCTGAGAAATGTGGAATACATTCTTGCAACTGTCAAACAAATGTACTGTCCCAGAACATCCTTTGTAGCTCCTCCAAGTTCTCAATATTACTGCTAGTGGTCTAGGAGGAAACCACAATTTTGAAACATGAGTTTAATTTTATTTTCCCTTTTGCTATATTGACAGAAGAACAATAAAAACTCCACCGAGAACTCGAAATAAACTCCTCTGGTAGAACAAAAACATTGCAGCTCAAAGGTGCCCCAATAGAGAAATAAAATACAACTGGGGAAATGTTAAAGCAACACAATTGTGCCTCCTCACATCTGCAGGAGACACTGACTTCCTAGAAAAAAAGCAATTATTTATCCATTGGACTGATAATGCAGAACTCCTCTACGTGCGTTGTCATCAAAAACAGCTACCATGAAATACAGCTGGCTATTACAGCAGGTCAGAGGAAGCTGCTTCTTCTAGATTGAGGTTTTGTTGTGGTTGTTGTTGTGGGGGGAGTGGGGGGGGTGGGGGGTGTTTTTGTGTTTTGTTTGTTTTGTTTGGGGTTTTTTATACTTGTCTGTACTTTAAAGTACATGACCTTACCAAGATTCTCACCAGCTTGGATTTTTGGAGAAGACATTCATTTTATTCATTGAAAGATAGACATTCATTTTACTCAATGAAAGATTAAAATCTTTGGAAAGAAGTAAATAATAACTTGAATACAGGACTTGTTGGATGAAGTTCACAAAAATTATTCTTCCATTATTTTTCTGCCTCACCAATTGTAATAAAATGCTTATTTATATGCTTATTATTTTAGTTCAGTAGCTATCAATCAGGCTTCTAATTGTACTTTGATTTTGGATAATTACTAGTTATAGTTTTCATATGTGTGATTTGTTTCATATTATTTCATATTTTACTCTACAATCCAAGCCTGATAGCATATTTACTGACTTGAACATTTCACTTTTTTAAGGAAAAGCTGATTATTCATTTTTGGGTTTTCAGATATGCTCAGTGTTTAATTAGTTTTCAATTTCCTTGGATCAGAGGTTTTAGTTACATTTCTTTACAAGAAGGAAACAAATCAAATCTTTTCTCCACTTAACACTTAGTTGGCTGCTCTGGTAGAATTGTTTTCTATGTCGTTTTGTAAAACATAAAATTGTCAGAGGTTTAACAATGAGTCTAAAAATATCTAGTTCTTCAACTGGAAGACTCTCAACTCTTCAACTCTAGTTCACAACTGAATTGGCCACTACACTTTTCTCTTCCTGTCCAAACCTATCATGAAATAGTAAAAACATTTTTTCCCCTCAGGATTTGTGTGTATCTTCTCAAAGCTCATAAAAAACTCTAATCTATTTTTTAAATTTATGTTTTCAGGCACCCGAAGTCAATTCTCTGAAAGTTTAGCCTTATTATTCTGATCTCGAGATAATGGAATTTCAAAGCCAAACTTCCACTACATCCAAACCTGTTGACATTTTTTACTTCCTGTATCATAGGCCTCAAAGAGAGACACTCAGACACAGAGAAAGCATGAGATGCAGGATTTGTAATTTTCTCTTCTTCCCTTATCATTCCCCCTCCCCCCCCCCCCCCCCGGTCCCTTGTCCCAACCCTTTGTTCCCTTATCACTCCCCCTCGCCACGCGGTCTGTCCCTGCCCCCCCCTGCCTTTCCCATTGCTGTCCCCGGGGTTTCCCTGCCCCTGTCCCCTTCCTCCTGTCCTATTGGCCATGCTCATGTTCCCCCCCTGCCCCCGGCACAGGGTATAACCGAGCTCCAGTCGGTGCCCCAGGGTCTCAGGGACCACGCTTCTACAATAAACACGTGTTTACACCCGAGCCCCGTGTCGCCATTTCGTCTGTTCCCTCGCTAGAACTGAGCCTCGCAGAGCCAAAGGGGGAAAAGCGGCCACCGCCTCTCCCCTCCTCCCACCGTGCCCACAGGTGCCAGCCTGGAGCTGGTCTCGCACGGCAACAATGAGACATCATTTGGGGCTTCTAAAATTTGGTGAATTTATATAATGAGTTTAAACTCTCAGCTGAAATAAAATCTTCCAAGTCAACAACATTTAGAGAACAGAAACACACACATATTTCTACTACTTGAAAAGTTTAGGTTATACTCCTGTCGTCTGCCTTTCCCTCTGGAAATGCATGGGGGTCACTTGTGAATCCTAGGTAGTATCTGCCAGATCTACACAGACAATTCAGGTACTCTGGGATGTTTCACAGGCCAGTAAACATCATTATCTAAACTGAACACATACTGGTTAGCCTAGTGAATCATTCTCTAAGTTCTCCAAACTCCATTATATACAGGGTATTAAAAGCCAATGTATCTAATGTCAAATCCTATCAAAAGTGTAAAAATGAAGCTCCTGATAGTGAATGTTTGCATGAAAGTGACTGATGGTATCTTCGCTAAATTTCAGTCCTTTACCTTGACTTTCAGCTAGCTCTGATGAAATGAGGAGTTTGTGTGAGATACGACAAGAATTAACCTCATCCACATCACTGAACAGCCTTTCTACAAAAGTATAGGAAATTTAGCAAACCATAATTTAAGCTTAGGAATTACAGTTAACCAATTATTCAATTAGTATGTCTTTGATTATTGATTACATTAATGCTGTTTACTATTAATTTGATTTTTTATGTTATTTAATATTCAACACTCTTTATTAATAGCTAATACTGATAAATTCATTCTAAGAGAAAAAAACCTTTAACTGAAAACTGTAAATTTTGTCATGTGAGATAGAGACATAAACCAAAGACACACACACACACACACACAGAGTTTTATGCTGAGATACATAACAAAGGACGTATGATATTAAATTTTAGACTGCATTGGGCAATAATTATTTTCTCTCTAACAATTTGCATAATTTTTCCAATGACCTTACATGACTGTTGACCTTACTTAGATATTTTCCATACTTTCATTAAAAATATGCATTTTTCTTTGCAGTGTTTTTTTTAGGTTTAGCACAGTCTTATGGTTCTCCTTTGATAGCACAGGTAATTTTATCTTCATGTAAGATTTTGAAGCAATTTTAGCATTAAGTGCTACTGAAACATATGGCCCAATGTTTATCTTGTCTTATGCAACATCAGTTTTATATAAGGCATACTTTCCTGAAGCTGTTAATCTTATGAGACATTGCTTATGTTACAATTTTTTTTTTCTCAGAAATTCTGGGAGTGGGAAACCAGTTTTACATGAATCTCCCTAATGTCTGTGAACAATTGTTAGTTTGCTATTTGGAAAACAATTAAGCTGAAATTTTAGGATTAACCCAGGACAAGAAGTTTTCCTTCTAAGTCACCATTAATGGTAAGGGGTCTGTGGAAAACAAGGATTGTGTTTCCAGCCCAAGCCAAACATAAGTGACTTGTGTTATAGAACTGGTGGGAATTTTACCTCCCCTGCATCACTGAATGAGACAAGGTTGCAGACTATTGTAATTCTTTTCCAGCAACTTGAATAATTTCCTATGATAATAAAACATAAATGATAAAGAACTCACATATTTATTTCCCATGGTTGAACTGCATTTATGTTTTTTTTTAATTTTATTCATTTTTTACTTGTAGTACAAAGGTTTATAAAATCCTTAATTTTCTGGTCCTTGGTGATTAATGCTGCAAAGGCAAAACTTTTTTAACAGGTACAGAAAATGAGATGTCAATAGCATTCCAGGTTCTCATTTAAATCAATACTAGGATTACCATACAGGTGGTTTTATTCTTGCTGTTGAGTACTTTAACTGTCAGTTAACTACTCTGTATTAAGAGATCCAGTTTTGGAGATTCTAAAAACCAAGGTTATAAACACAAACTAGCAATTAATATGCCATTTATACTTTATTGCAGTTAAATCTGATACACAGTTCTACAACTGTAAACTCATCTTTTCTTTTAAATACATTTTAGTAAATAAGGAAACCAGAATTATTTTTTCAAATTTAAAACCATAACCCCACCATCTTTAGCGAGATATACATTCAAAGAGAAGCTATGCACTTTCCTAGTAGTCTATAGTTAGTTAATATCTGTAAATTCAGTTCAGCTGTTCTTCAAAAAATGTGGGCATATAAATCAAAAGATAAAACTAACCAACTAACCAGACTAATTTTTGGTTTGTGGGATTGTCTTTTAAAAAGTTGCAGTCATGTAAAGAAAAAAATATTTTCATTCTGGTTTGTCTCAAATTTCAAATACCATTAGATTAACATTTGAAATAGTTCGTCTCATTTTCTCATATCTGAATACTATACAAATCCCAGAGACAGCTTTGCCATTACAATATGGTCATTGTTTATTTATATATATATAGATAGATAGATATGAAGTAATAATTAATCATAATACTGAGCATCTATGGAAGATTCCAAAGGAATCTAAAAAGCCCAATGAATAATGTCTTCATCTTTTTTGTGTGGGAATTGGAGGCACAGAGGGTAAAAGAATTTGTCCAGAATCTCACAGTAAATCAGTAACAGCGTGATAACTAGAACAGAGATTTCCTGAGTCACATCTGTACTTTAATGAGAAAATGATCTTAACCATGTGAAGAAGGAGTTTGAAACACACACATTTAAAATAAATATTTTTTGTAAGCAGAATGTTTGGTTTAAATTTATGGAATTTTGGAAAAATGAGTCTTTTCAGTGGATAGATTCACTATAAAAAATAGAAGCAAAGGTAGGGAAGGAGATACTTGTATTTTCAGAGATTTATTTCTCAGTAATTAATATTCTAGAGGATTGAAACCAAAAAATATCTATATTTAGCCTTTAACTAGTAGCTATATTAGGCTATACAACAAGTGAAATCAGGTGCATTACTAAATATATTGCAAGGTAAATTTATTCAGAGCTAAGGTAAGAACTTCTGGAAAATTATATTTGAAAATACCTTTGCATTGTTCTAAAAAATATTATATCCACTCCTTGCCTCAAAACCCAAGCAGCAATGAATTTTTTTCCCACTTCACAGAGACCCATTTCATAAGAAATATGGTGGCACAAACATTTCTTAATTTTTCTTCAGAATTTGTCCTTTAGGATACAGAATTAAGTACATGAAATTTGTTGTTGATTTACTTCTAGAATTTCCCATGTAGCTTGGAGACAGATACTGACCCAAACTGAAGGTTCCATTGTTCTATGATAAAATTTCCTTTTAAAAAATTATTCTCTCACATAAATATTTGTCAGTTTTTCTTGGATCCAGAGCTTTTTGGAACAAACCTAATACTAATGGATTGCAATGCAGAGGGAAAGTTTTTGCTGACTCAGTGGGCTTTTAAAAACACAGGACTAATATTAATTGTTGCACAACAGTTTTGGTTCTAATTTCACTCCTCCTTCTTGTTCCATTGTAATGCTCTGTGTTCCTTTATACACAGAACCTTTTTATGATGTTTATTTCATAAGGGTAGGTGTAAGTTTTTCCCTTTATAGTAGTCAATTTAAACTAGATTCCCATCTTCCTTGACCTTCCAAGAGCTTATCAAAAAAAGAAAACAGAAAAAAAAATATACATGATTTGAAAAATAAAATTTAAGAAGTGGAAATAAATCTGTTTTGTAATTTTTAATTAAGCAAGAAATGCTCTATAATTTTTGTGTTGAATGTTTCTTCATATCTCAGTGCTGTTGATTTACCCTGCACCTGGCTTTTTTTGCAATCCAGGAAAAGTCATTTCAGAGAAGCGACTGGTACAAGGAGGAGCATTTCGTTCTTGTACATGTAAAGAAGCACGGAACTTATCATGCCTTATCTGAATCAGTCCATGGCTACACTTGAACCATAATTAATAGTTAATGAAATTAGTGAAATGAGGAAATGTAATTGCAGTATCTTCTAATTTATGTAGAAGACATAACTTCTGTGCTAAATATTCAAAAGTTCCTAAATATAATAAAGTAATATTAGTAGACTTGAATGTGCTGCTCCAGCTGCTGCTGATCTGACAGTCACACCCTCTGAAAGTATAACTGCAGAGGTAGCTGCTTCCCACATGCAGTTTACCTTTAGCAGTGTCATTTCTTTGCTTGTTGCTAATGTTTGTAACAGCCAAGAGTGAAGATGAACATATTAAGATGTGTCTTAAGACCTTATCTGAATGATAATCCATGCATTTTACTAGTTTATTTGATGTCTACTGAGTTAATTTAGTGCAGAATACTTGTACTGACTTGTTTTTTCCAATCTGAACCTTAGAAGTATGGACTGAATGGCTTTATATCAAAGGTATACCTAGGGGACTCATGTAAATGTAGGAGTATCAGATGAGTTACTGGATCAATGAATCACACACTTCCCTAAAAATATTGATCCAACATTATTTTAAAATAGATGAATGGGCTTATCTCAAAAGCAGCTGATCTAAAAAATAAGGCATTATTATAATTTAGAGGTTCCATGCATTCCACCATTAAGGTGCTGAGGCTTAACAAGTCACCATTCTGGGAAAGGCTTTCAACAAGACAGAACTTGAATGGTCTTCCTGAAAATAGAGGAAACTTTTAAAAGGACCTGTATACCACAAACCTAAAGTTGAAGTATATTCCAGACATTTAAACTGAGTGAGCTGGATGTTACTCATAAAATTTACTACTAGATGCTCATTTAAATAATATGTTGTGGTTACCTGTTGACACTACAGGCAGTATAGACAATGCATTCCTCAGAATGTTATGCAAAACTCCTGATTATTCACTATCCAACAATGTAAAAAATGCTGATACGAAGTTGTAACTTAATGTTAGTACTTCTGCCCCTTAGGCAGATCAGATTGTAAAACCAGAAATCCTTTCCTGCAGGAAATCACCAAACTCTCAACTTTTCAAATGAGAACAAGAAGGACTCAAACAGTTTTAACTAGACTACGATGTTGTGTTTCTCACAATATTTTTAATAGTGAGGTGTAGAGGAATCATCCAAAATGATGCATTCATCCTCCTCTCTTCAAGGCAACAGTCTTTTTGCAAGTCTCTTTGCAAGGCAGAATATTTTCTTAGCAGTGGAAACTAGGGAGCTCCTTAGTGGCTCAGACATTCCAAAATAATGCAAATGCAGTATTTGCATAAATTCACATGTTAAAAAAAATGAATACAAAATATAAAAGGGGAGGGAAAACTGCTAGGTCAATTTTGAGAATCTAATTTAAAGAACTTAGCAAAGTGAAGGGCATGGTGTGCTCTGGTTGCTCTTCGTAAATGTAGGGGGGTAAACACAGTGGAGGGAAAACAAAACAAAACAAAAGTTCCTTATTGAGCCAGTTTAAAAATGTGGTGAGTAGAGAGCCTCCTTCAAGACAGATGTTAAATAACTCATAGGACATCAGGAATCAGAAGGTAAAGAGCTTTACCTGGACATTCAAATTACATGTCTGTACAGAACTAGGAGCAAGTAAAAACTACACATCACTGATGAGAGATAAACCAGCAGAGATACTTTCCAAGGAAACTGTACAAATTAAATACACTTGAAATTGACCAGAGCCTTTTTTGTCCCATTTTGACCCTAAGGCGATATGTGCTCATCCTAAAGGAAGTTGAGTAGCTTGCTAACCTTGGCCCTAGACTTCTCAGTTTGGGCCAAGAGCTGGAGGAAGCCATTTAGGGAGGAAGTTCAAATTATTCCTTCCCAGGAGGAGGAACACTTGAAGAATTGGTCATGCCATTTCAACGACATGGTTTTGCATGCCATGATTATTCAGATAATATGCTTTTAGATGATAAAACAACATCCTGATATAGAGAGATGTAGTGAAAACATAGTGCTCTTATCAAAATATTTGTGTAAGACATTTTATTTTTCACATGAAAATTATACTAAAGCATAAAAATATTGCCTTTGTCAGTAGTGAGACATTCACTTGCCGAGACTAAAAGCTGAAATGGAAATTATGTGAGAATGCAGCACTTTCTCATGGTGAAATGTGGTGTTGTTTCAGAACACCCTTAAGACCTTTGAAATATTAGATATTTTTTGCACTGATTTGACTGGTATACTTTCATTTATATAGAGTACACTTTAATTTCACTCCACCACTCATGTCTACAAAACTAGACTACACTTTTGTAAATAACGTGCAGATGTTTAAGGAAAGCCTGGCTACATTCTTTATATGTTTCTTTACTGTATGCAAACCACAATTATCATTCTGTTTAGCTGACCTTAGTATCTGCAGGGTCATTCTAAATTTACCCTCTTCTAACCTGTCCTCTAGAGGTTGATGGCACCTTTTTCCACCTTTTCTTTTTTCATGCCTGGGGCATTTCCTGGTTTTACATGTTATCTTTGCTCACCCACTGTGAAAACTCTAAGCAAAACTGTTAAAAATCATTTTAGGTGTTATGCATGATATCAAAGTCAAACCTTGGATAATCTCAACTCAAGTGTCATGTCTTCCCTTTTCCGGGTGATTCATTTGTGGAATCAGAGGCCAGGAGCTCTCCTTCTCCCTCAGGTGATTACCCACCTTTGTCCGTAGATTTTTTTCTATAGGTAGAGCAATTCAAACTTGACAGTATCTTTAAGCACACTTAAAAAGAGGAGTTGATATTGAGTAACTATAATTTCTAAGTAATCGGAAAGATGAATTTATGTTATGAAGCATGTCTCAGACAGACCTCTGTTAAAATATCTCAGTTCATGTCAGTTTTTTAACCTCTTTTCCAGTAGCAAGCTTGCAGTATTTTGTTAAGTTGCTCAGTTTATACAGATAGAAAGATGGTTCCCTCACAAAATCCACTGTAAGTGTAAATAAAAGATGAAGAGGAACTGGAGTTTCTAAGATGAAGGGCAACCAGGACCTGTAATGTTTTGTAAAGAATTATGATCTACAATTGTGTCACTTGAAAAAGGGAGATTTCCTTTATTCTTAGCATTTAATTTGTCAATTAAATGGCCCAAGAAAGCTGAGCCCCTTGTGCATGGCTAGTCTGTGAGTATCCTGTTAGGGAGACCCTTCCCTGAGCAGTCCTGCTACACTGGGTGTTGGTTTGACTGACTTCTTCAGGGACATACCAAAAGCATAAGGGAGACCTTTCAGTGGGTCATCCTCTTTATTTGAGCATATTCCCTGCTTCCAGCAACTGCCAGTACCCACAAAGGACTCACACTAATAGTTTGTATAATTGCACTCTTTATTAATATAAAATTGTGACAGGTGAAGTTTCAAGCATCGTACTGCAGAAACATTCAAAGAAAAATACAGACAAGCTCTAACCCCCAGAAAATGCATTCAGCATGGATAGAATGTGGTTCTTATCCAACAGGTGTCCCTATAGGACAGGTTCAGCATTATCCCAGTAGTTACAGTGGAGTTTTCTCTAACTTTTCTCATTCTTGAATTTTATACAATTTCTTTATGGTTAGTTGGAAATTGAGTGACTCTCATCAACATAATTTGTTACTGACTGGTGCAAAATTCTCATGTTTCACTTTTAAGGATACCATCCAAAAAATGAACTCTTGCATGATGGGATCTTGTAGTCAGGACACTTTGGGATGGATGTGTGAGTTAGCACTACAATTAGGCTTTAATGAACTAAGTTAATCTGAGGAGAGTGATTTTATCACAGTTGTTTGCTGTTGGCTCAGCAGTAGGACATATTTCCCTGCCTGACAGGTGTTAGGCAGTTTCTCATGTGCAAAGTTCCATTGAGATCCCTCCCTGCAAGGACTTCTACAGAGCCTGGCCATGGTGTCTCCACTCCGCTCCACCCTCTGCTCCATCCCCTGCTCCATCCCCCTTAGCAGGTGCTGTGGCTGCAGACTGTGGGTGTGAGGAACCACCATGGAATAGGTTTCAAGGATGCCAACTACATTCCATCCAGCAAGTAGCAACTGAATTTTACCCTATAATTTCCATACCATTGTAGTCTCTGTTAGGATGTGAATAAAACTTCTCACTTTCTGCTGATTTTATCCCCATTAATCTTTCAACCAATTGGAACAGAATGGACTAAAATTTTTTTTTATATATGACCCCTTTACTATTAATGGAATTACGCCTCTAATAAGATTATATGAGGAAAGCAGTTTGCCTTTTTTTACACAAGTTGTTTATAATTTCTCAGTTGCAGCTGAATTAAAATAATTGAGTTTTCAACAGAATAATCAAGAATCAGATTTTAATTCAATATCATTTTGCACCATAGCCACATAGGAATTTGTGATGCCTTTGTAAACCTGTTAAACTTGCTGAAAACCAACATTAATCCTTTTGACTTTTACATACCTTGCATAATTGAAAGGAATTGCTACTACCTATATGATATTTTAGGGATCCTTTCATTGATTCTATGATTGCTCATAAATTTTTGTCCTCGTGGACAATGGATCAATGGATCTCAAAGATATCTGAAATCAGAAGTGAGTTGCAAATGCAATATCCTCTAAATTCATGTTTCATGAGGAAAATCCTGGTAGAAAGAAGTATTACATTATTTCCTGAACATTATTACTGAACAAATAATCTAAAACAAGTTCAGTTGCTTGCTGAGAAGGGTGGTAACCATGCCACAGTTATTAAAAAACTTGTCTTCACTCTGCTGCCCAGTAAATCAAGCAGTGGTAAGCAATCTAAAAAGGAAAACAAACATTTTACACATGCACACTGAAAGTGCAGTGTAAGCACCAAGCTGGTAAATTCTAGTGTCATTAATCTTTTTCTGCAGGGTTCCCTGTCACCATCTCTGTGTTTGGAACACACACTCAAGTCTGCATTGAGAATGAAGAGCCACTTCGTACTGTTTTGAAATTTGTCTAGTTTAATGCATGTAAAAATCTTCCTTTTTTATGCTGGAAAAAACTGAAAACTGAATCATAATAGATCATACGTTTAACTGGAAATATGTTTTTCATCCCTCCACCAAACAAAGTATTGAAATTCCTTTTCTGTCTACCTCAAAAATATGCACTATGACTTTATACAAACTTACATTACAGTTTGGCAAGTCTTAAAGTGAAGCTTTATGAAAACAGAGGTACATCTGTTTCATTTCCGTTTCCTGTATGAGTGCTCCAATGCATAGCTTTTAGGTCCAAAATCCTTCTTCCAGTTGCTGCTACCAAAAAATAATACTAATCGAAGTGCTTAATATGAAGCCTTTTATTAGCTAATAGTGTGATTCTATGCAAATAGTGTGATTATATATTAATTATAAAATGTAGTCTTTTCCTCAGCCCTCCATCAGGCTATTCCATTCTCTAAGCATAGCCCATTTTGCTCTTCCCAGTGAAAAGGTAATATAAATATAACAGAAAAAAAACCCCAGCATAAAATGTGTTAAAATTCTAGAATCATACCACCTGGTGGATTATCTGTGCAGAGTACTAGATTTCTTCTTTTTTAATGTTCTGTCAGAGCTAACATCATTCAAAAACATTTAATTGAATACAGATGAATGATAAGATACAAATTATGTTGTGTTTATTGTTGGATAGGTACATGGGAAGCACTAAGTCTTGAAGAAGAGACCATCATTATTATTCTTACATTAAAAAAAGTGTGCATTAAAAACTTAAAAGCTGACTAACCAGATTTTAGAAAAATGGGAAAAAAAAGTCCTGGTAAATTCAGCTCATTCAGACATTGAAAAGGGTAGAGGGTTTTTTCCTTTCTCAAGAGATATATTCCAGCTTCATTGTAAAAAAAAGAAAAAAACCAACCAAACAAAAATAACACTTTGTCCTGAAAAGAGAAATATGTGTTGGCAGTGGGAAAGTTCAGAAATTCTGAGCTTATAGGGAGGCAGCCCTTCTGTCCTCAAATTATCACTGGAGACATCACTGAGTAGGAATGAAAGAAATCAAGTTAGTAAAAGATATTCTTTAAGAAAAACTTGAGACTACGAGAAGTCATATTTGACACTTCAAACTCTGGAAAGGTAAACAAACAAATAAATAAAAGCTTAACATTTGACAAGATTGGCATTCTGTGTCTGTGTGTGAAAATGCTTTTCTGTGCTATAGATTAATCAAAATTAAGATAGACTCTGAATACAAAGACAACATAATAGTTTACTTCTTTCAGTATATCCCATTAACTGTAAGGATTCAGAACTGCAGAGAATATTAACAGGATCAACTCCACCATGGCCTCTTAAGTTTTGGCAAATTATTCTTGTCTAATTTGAATTTGTACCATTAAACATTTCTTTATAAATATATAGGTTTACTTTATAAATGCACATTAATTATTATTAAATTTGGGTTCTTCATAACCATGTGAAAAATATTCTTTTTGGTAGTCTGTTATTTTACAGTTTGTTCTTCTGTAGTATGTTTTTATATTCCTTGTTATAAGTTTGTAATGGTTCATTCTATGTAACACATTTGGCTTCCCTAATGAGTCATTTACCACAGTTTTCCCTGCCAAAATGTATGTCAATCCACATGTCAATCCACTTCTATACCTTCCTTGTTCCCTTGTCTTACCCCTGTCTGTCAAAGGTAGCACACTCCTTTGGTTCTGGAGTGTTCCCTGCCTTTCATCCCTTCCTGAAAGCAGAATTGGGTTGTGAGGTTTGCTCCCTCCCCATGCTGGCTTCTCTTGGGGAGCCCTTACCCTGCACTCCTCCCCCAGTGCCCTCCTATTGATCAAGGTTGTGTCCTCCCCATGTTCCCTCTGCCCTTTGAAAGTAGCCCCTTCATGTTCAGATTTGTAACTTGCTCTGCTCCCCACTTCGAGATTAAATCCTTGGAGACTCAGACAAGTGTCCTCCCCTTATTCCTGTGCCTCAGTTTCCTCGTGCTCTGTGCTGTGCTACGCTCCCCACACCACATCGATCACCGCCACCCGCACCAGTCTCGGCAGAGACTCGGGGGTGGCCACCAGTGGGACAGTCAGCTGGGGAACCTCCATCCCATGGCCAAAGAGAGCCAGACAGAATTCTTAGCTTTCAAACCTTTAAAAATATAATCAGCTTGTATCCTGTTGGAGGCTATACTGTCTTTTATATCTTTAATTAAGAAATCTTAAATTAATAGAAAGAGAAAAGAGAATACAGTTGGAATACTATTTAGCAGTTAACCAAGTAAAAAAGAAAAGGCTGAAAAGAAACACTAAATTAAAACTTCAGTATGCCAGAGTTGCCAAACTGTCTAAATAATTACCATCAAAATAGATATAATACATTAGCTTTTTAAAATTTTAATTTTTATTTTAAAGTAATGAAATATTAGTGCAGTAACAATGGAAAAAAACAAAAAATTCAAGCTATTGTAATATCTCATTGTTCAAATGAGATATGTGTCAATTTTCTACAGTTTTATTTTCATTAAAAATAATTATTAACTATATGGTGATGCTTCACACATACATATCCTAGCAAATTTCTTCTTTTATTTATGTGGAAATATCACACAGCTTCATGGAAATTCAAAACAGGAACTAGGTCTTCATGAAAAATATCACAAGTTTGTAGAGTTATATGATAATAATGACATCTCTTTCATCATCATGAAAACTTAAATATAGTTAATGGGACTAAGCTAGACATAGTCTGAAGTAAAACTCACAGCACAGGGGATATCTTACAGAGTTCAGAACATTGAATCAAAGAAGCCAATAAAGAATTTTTTATTTTTCCTAACTACCAATGTATTTAAAAATGAAATTTAAAATTAAAATATATTCCTTTTTTAAACTGAATTTAAAAAGTTTAAATTCTTGTGCACTGTAATCTTCAATGCCTCAGCATGGTTAAAGAGGGAGAATAAAATTAACTGAGTAGACTGCATGCCATAAAAAATATTGTCAGGGAATAAGGGCAGACGTATATATGGTTGGATGCAAGATAGTATTTCAAAATGTCATTCTTAAACAAAAACATGTTGAAATAGTTGCATTAGAGAAATGTTATGTGAAGCTAGTTATAGTGGTTCATCATACTTTATGACGTCTTTTGTTGATCATAATTCCAAAGAATTAAAAAAGGTTTTTCTTTATTATTTCATTGCTTTTTTTCCCTCAAAATAGTTCTTACAGCATGAAGGAATGTTAAATTAATGGCTTGGATAGTAGCCTGCGTCACACCATTGGTGGTGGTGGAGGTGGAGCTTGGTACCAAAGCCTAAGTGCATGGTCAAAACCAGTTCAGCCAAAGAGCTACATGTGTTTTGGCTGCATGCTTGACTTTTAGCCATGTGCAAAATCTGCTCACATGTTTGCATATGCTTTATTCTAACGCATGGCAAATGGGTTTATTTGGTGCCTGTGTGTGGTGGAAGACCTGGTTCACTGCTGAACTGCTGTGCATTTGCAGCGTGTCCTCAACCACAAGACTTATACAGAAATTTCTCTTCCTTTGCAACCTGAAAAAAAAAAAAATTTGTTGCCCTGACACCTTTATTCTTCAAATGTAAATCTGTAGACTATTTTTATTTTGCCCTGTGTTCAGATTCTCCATAATATGGTTGAATCAATTCATTTTGTGGGTAGTTCTAGTTCATAGTTTGAGCTCTTAGCTGTGCTGGTGATCGAGTTTGCTTCTAAATTTACAAGAACTATACACTAACATGAAAAAGAAAGGGTATTAGCTGACCTAGTGGGAACCCAGTCTGAACCTGGAGACTTGACCAGGGATTTTAATGTAGTTTCCTGAAAAACGAATCCAGTTTATGCACTCCATAGAGTGAACCAATGCATGGAAAGTGGAAATTTGTTTCAAAAGCACACTTCTGATGGGAAACTCTTCATTAAATGTTGATATTTCAGCACGAATTTACGTGAAATAGAACCAAAAAATTGGAAAAGAGCAAATTATATAAGTTAAAATCAGCTAAAGTATTCCAAATAAAACATATAGCTGAGTGTAGCCTGGCAATCACCTTGTTTGTATTACAACTGAGATTCCACACTTCTCTGCCCTGTGTACTCAATCTTTGGATTAAATATAGAGAGTGTATATGGACTTTATTTTCTGAGTAGTCTATATAGTCTATATTTTTCATGGTACAGACACTAAATTGATTAAATTAGCTCATTCAATATGGTCGCTTCTACAACGGATAAAGCAGGTGGTAATAAGTGAAGTCTAGCTGTGTGTCATGCTGACTAATTTGGAAAGAATTTTAAATTTTAACCAATTCAATAGAAAATTTTCCTTCTTGTCTTTGTTTGCATTCTGAAAATCTTTTTACTCAGAAAACATAGACTTTTGTAAAATGCATTTAAAAATGTGTGTAAGAGCATTTTATGTTCATATTTTTAATTAGGCTTGATTTATTCTTCATTGATAACCAATAATATTTTTTTGTCATTTTAACATGATAAACAGTGAAAACTGCTTGCATCTTCTTTCTTGAATAGGTTGAGTCAATAGGATCTGACTCTTTTTTAATAACAGTAAAAAAAGTCAAGTACGTGAGTTTGCTGGAGCATGTTAAGAAAACTGAGGCATTAGTTATACTTGTGCATTCAAAGGACATGCTACCTAGGATTATATTCAGTTTTTTTAGAATACTAACTAAAGCCTAAGATTGTAAAATAAACTTTATTTTTTCACTGTAGTAGTGTATATGGGTTAGGGAAAGTATATTCTTTAACTGGCTGGCTGTTTTACTTCTGGACCCTTCTCATCAGCTATCCACTTTAATATACTCTCATGCCACATCCCTATGATTCCGTTATACCCAAGTCAAATAAGTTGTATGTCACTTGCTTTGATCTAGAAGTACTGCAGGTGTTACTGATCTTTGTGCAAACTGAAATTCGTGGTGAATCCCACCCAAAGTGTGGACAAACCAGTCCCAATCTAGAGGAGGAGTGTGTGATTTTAAGATAAAATCCATGTACACATGGATGTGCAGAGGCACAGCTGCACAAAGTGCAAAAATGTATCTTTGAACTGGCTCTTCCCAGGGCATCCCAGGAGGGTTTCAGCCCCAGGGGCTGGACATGGCGCTCATCAGGTGCCTATGGATTGCATGTGCCTATGGGGAATGCATATTAAACCTAAATAGTGGCTACACCTGTAAATGTGGAACTGTGACAGGCTCACCTCTATTCCAGATTTGGCAACTCCTAACATGAATTATTAAAATTGTGTATTTAATACATAAAACAATTTGAGTTGTCAAAAAATATTATTCTAAAGAAAGATCAAAATAAATTTCTATGATGAATTATTACAATATTGATTTAATGGGATGGATGTTTGCAGTCTTACTTCCTAACCTAGGGACAGTAAAGTATTTTATCCAATACCAGTAAAAAAGTATACCTTTTTGTTTCTGTATCAAAAAAATAAATTCCAGACATTTTTAAGACTGGCAATGTAGCATAAACAGTTGCTAATTATGATCAGCCTACGTATCTCTTAAAGAAATGAAATGAAATGTGTAGAAGCAATGAATGCTGTAAGGTCATTTTAACAGAATGAATGATAGTATACTATGAGAAGACATTAATTTTAAAATGGTGTTGGGGATTATCGAAGATGAAAAGCTCAAGGTAAATCCCTCAATGTAAAGTGGTCATGAAAATAGTAAATGCTGTTCCTAGACTGCATTCCACAAAAAAGCTAACTCTAAATCAACCAGAAAGCAGATAAGAAAATAGGACTCCCACATCTCAAACAAGTTTTTGAACTACAAGTTTTTTTTTAAAACAAGCCTGCTTAAATCTTTTTTATTGGAATTAAATTAGTTCTGAAACAGAATACCAATGATTGAAACCTCCAAGGACACGGAACTGAAAAGGAGTTTATCAGTATTTCCACACTACAGCAATGAATGTTTAAATATTCATAAACTGTAGAACAGTGTGAACAGAGAAAACATAGAACATCTCTTACATGCTCAGACTGTGTACCTCATAACTTCTGATAAGTGGGAGCTGTGGTTTCATTTTTCCTCAGGCAGAAATGACACTGGGGCTAGCTGATAGCTTTTTTCCTAACACACAGCTAAAAATAGGATGTACCATTCTGTACTGTCAAACTAATGCCTAATAAGGATGATTATGATTCTGCTTAAAATTTTTGGCATGCTATAATAGGTAAATTCACCTCTACTCAGAAAGCAGTGTCATAATTTAGCATAAGTCACACCATCACAGGAAAACTGTTCTTTTTCTCTAGAGACGTTATACCAATGCTCTGAGAGTGATCAATGTCCTTGGGTGAGATATTTTGTTGTGAGAAACTTAGAGAAGCTACATCTACACATCAGATAAGAGTATGAGATGACTGACCCAGAAGAGTGATCTTTACACAATATGTTTCACAGTATCAAAGAATCTGCTGAGTTGGAAGGAACCCACAAAAATCACTGAGTCCAACTCCTGGCCCTGCACAGGATGAAGAGTCACACTGTGTACCTGGGAACATTGTCCAAACACTTCTTTAACTCTGTCAGGCTTCGTGCTGTGACCACTTCCCTGGACACCCTGTTCCAGTGCCCAACCATACTTTGGTGAAGAACCTTTTCTTAATATCCATCGTAAAGCTCCCCTAGCACAACTTCAGGACATTCTCTTGAGTCCTGTCTCTGGTCACCACAGAGAAGAGATCAGTGCCTGCCCCTCCTCTTCCCCTCATGAGGAAATTGCAGACTACAATGAGGTCTCCTCTCAGTTTCCTTTTCTCCAGGCTGAACAGACCAAGTGCCCTCAGCAGCTCCTCTTACAGTTTCCCCTCCAGTCCCTTCACCATCTTTGCTACCCTAATTTGGATGCTCTCTAATATCTTTCTTACACCGTGTTGCCCAAAAGTGCACACAGGTGAGGCTGCATAGACCTCATAGGCTGAGGCTTCATAGTGAGGAGATAGAGAATATTTTCATCTGGAAAATGTATTAACAGAATTCAATATATGAATAAAGAAGTTAGAAAAAGAAAAAAAAATGGAAATGAATGGAAAGAACAAAAAAATCACCATATGCAATTTTGTGTGTTGTAAAAATTTGGAAAGCAGCTGACACATACTCTATCACCTGGAGACGTTGTTTATTGAACCTGGTGCCAGCATTGCTTGGTGGAACTTTACATCCAATACTATGCAGGAAGTCAGTTTTGATAAAAATATCAGGTTTTTAAGTATCCTGGCCTTAAAATCTGAATCTAAGCTCACTTCAAATTGGCAAGGCATTAATATTCTTGCAGTCTTGCAGGGCAGAAGACTGTGATTCATACTTATTTGAAAGCTTTCAGAGTTATAACTTTTCTTTCTCTGTTATGGCAAGTTGGTGTAATGTATCCTCCTTGCCTTGTATGCAAATTATCATGATTTCTAATGGTATTTGGGACCTACACCAAAAAGGGCTATGTTACCTAGGATGTGAAAAATAATGAAAGACACATTCTTTGTCCCAGAAGACTGAATGTCCATGGGGTGAATGAATTGCAATTCACTCAACTCACAGTAAATTTAATAAAGAAAGTTTAAGGAAATGCTTATCTATCCACCTGGGCAAAACAAAATAGCATTTACATGCTTTTAATCCTGAATCTCTCAGAGATCACTTTTTATGATATATTTTTGGTAGCCTAAATAGATACAATTAAAGGTTCTTTAAATATCATTCATGGGGATCATAAATATCCTTTGTGGAAATTGAAGTTAGCTTGGTGGACAAATGTATTACTTGTTGAGCAAAAAAGAAATCGTTGTTTAAGGTTTAAGATGAGACATAACCAACGTATTTTGTTAACAGAAACATTTTTAACCAACAAGGTAGCTGCTGCTGAAAAATATTAAGCTTATGAATAAAAAAAGTATCAGTTTTACATTATTGGATCACAGCTCAGAGGCTGAAGATCTACATGTCTGGCTGTAATCTCAAAATACGAATAGACAGTACCTCTTTGTTTTAGAATACAGGATAATGCAAGATTTTTATTTATTTTTTAGCCAAAACTGCATGTTCTCAGGAAGTGATTTTTATACTTCTTTTCCTACTAAGATATTCTGGAGGAACAGATTCAATTGCTGGTTTATTTCAAACAGCCAGGAATATTTTTTGATAACTGTAAATGTTGACTCACAGCTGATGGAATCTCCAACTCAGCTAAATTGTATCCTATGCTGTTTATTTATTAATCTCTCTTTTTTAATTATTCAAGATCTTACAATTGCACTAAGCAAAACAATTTTAAAAGTGATGGAATACATACCGTCAAAAGTATGAAAGAAAACAGCTCAGCAGGAGAGTGTGATGACAGATGAACATTAATTTCTTGGAATAAAAATCAAATCAAGTTGTAGCAATGCCTATAATTACTACCAATATACTGGGGCAGAAGAAAAGGAGGAAATACTGCAAAACTGAGAAAACTCTTATTTTATATGAACACATCTAATGGACAATTAGAATATTTTTTAATATTACAACCTGATTTTGACCTTATGATACAACATTCTCAATGCTTCCGATTCAATGCAGTTAATTAATTAACTTTAGTGAGTCAGTTGCATAGTAAATGAATACAGATTAGACATTTAAAAGGTATTCTTTAATGATACATTGTACAATGCAGAGTACATCTAGAATTAGTGGAATGACCTACATAATTGAATGGAGATAGAATGAAGAGGTTTTGCATAGATAAATGACTCTTACAGTCTACAAAATTTATTATGAGCGTGACAATTTTTAAATCCTCCTCCTTTAATGGTAAATTTTAAAATTTTCATTATAAATAGCATATTTGTGTCTAGAAAAGTGCATTGGGCATTTTTATAATTTCACTATAGTCAAATGATGTTAAATTAATATTTAATAATTCATAACATAACACTGTCCCATTTACATGAGAGAATAATCTCATTTCTGTTTGACAAGCCAAACTACAGGAAACAATTTAAATTAAGGCTTTTTCAAATCAGGCAAAGTCAAAGCCATCAAAGTATCCAACTGTTCTCAGACAAACTGTACTTTTACACTTTGGCTTTTTTGAGGTGTTTGCCCATGCAAATAAATACAAGAGGATAAACCTTTGGACCGCTTTCGACGGGTTGTGCCATGGCTAACATAACACAACCATGCAAAGGATGTCAGAAAGAGTGAAAGGAATCTCAAACTAGTCACATAATAGTTTCCAGAGATGGCCTTTTCAATGTTCAGTACTTTATATAATTGACACACTAATATTTGCATTTTTAAAAAAGTGAGCATAGATAATAACATATATTTTAATAACACATTTTTATCCTTGAAACCTCTGTAGGTTAATAATATTTTCCTCTTCCTATGTCATAGAAAATCACCACTTGTTCAAGGTTTTTAAAAAAATTATTTATGTATGTGCATTAAACAAAAAGTGGCTAAGTAACAAAAAACATTTTGATAGAACAAAATATAATATATACTCCTTCCATTTCTTCCTATAAAGTGTCACCAGTCTTTTAAACCAAACCTGAGATACTTTTAAAAAGTCAGTTGAATATTGCACCCTCTTCCTTTATCAAACCAAGAAATACTCCACAGAAAAAATATATGTTTGCAGAGGAAAGAATAAGCTTTGAGTTTTTAATAGACTTGATCTGCTCTAAGTATGGAGCTTTTTAATATAGATATTTCAGTTGTCTCTTTTTGGTATCTTTAAAAGAAACTGTGTCCAAATTCTAATAGAAGCATGCTTTATTAAATGAGCATAGCTGACATACTCAAGATTGAGTCCTTCTGTGGGAAAGTAACTGCAAGACTTCCCACCATATGGAAAGTGGAGAGGGTTTAAATATAAGGTAATCATAGAGCTAGTGACCTATCACCTGCAGAAGATTAACCACATGGGAATCTTTGACTTCAACGCATCAGAAAGCCTAATTTTCACAGAGGCTGGTGCTTGATTGACTTCTTAACTGAATTAAACTTCAGTGAGAACTTGTATTTCCTGCAGCCTCTTCTCACCACAAATCTTCCATCTTCTCCAATACTTTTTGATAACATTCCTAGAATTCTTAGCTTCCATCTACATAAACTATCTTTGCAGGGAATAAAAAGACAACACTAGTTTTGGCTGGTCTTATGGTCTTTACTGAACATTGTACCTTCTTTGCTGATGAGCTGAATGCACCCAGGGGTTCTGAGACTCTGCAGCTCTAGTTTTGTTAAGCTGCATTTTTGTACCCTATGAAGGCTTGCCACAACATCAGTCCTTTAGTCACTTGAGCAAAAATTAATAAGGAAAATAGATAAAAAATAGTGGGCTGCATGTGTGCATAATCTATATTTTTTTAGGTGAAAAAAAAAAAAAACATTTGACATTCTTAGAGGGTCCTGGTATTTCAAAAGATAGTTAGTACCTAACCAGCATAATTTGATTACTGTATTTTTACACAATATTATATAAATGTTACGTAGGTCTCCACAAGGGCCTTATTTTGAATCTATCACTCAGTTGCTTCTAGGAATGTGCTATATGGCTTTTACGGCTTTTAGTTTATGACATTTCTATGAAATTTCTATGTTTCTATGAAACTTCTTAGTAACTTGATGTTAGTACTGCTTCACCTGTAGTTATAACAGTAACTGTGGAAATACTAATATTTGACAGTCCTCACCAGTATTTGACCTGTATAGGGACAGGTTTTACATTACTCAAAGGCCTGATTCTTTCTAGAGCTGTATTTCCTGAAGTTTCTGTCTTATAGACAAAAAGTGGCATCTGTATCCTGTGTAGTTGGCTGAAAAGCATAAAATGGATACCAGTAAATTCTGGGCAATTGAAACTTTGTGGAAATGAGATTTCTCATAGAATCACAGAATTGTTTGGGTTTGGAATGACCTTTAGAATCATGAAGTCCAACTATCAATCTAGCAACACCATGCTGACCAAGTAACATATCCACACATAAGTAGGATGAGGCAGGTAGACATCTAAGATCCATATTAACACTGAGTTACTAATACAACTTTTTCAATCAAATGTAGATGTCTACAATGTGCATTCACAGGAAACAGCTATGCATCATGATGTAATTCAGATGCTTATACAAGTATGTTAATTTTGCAAGAATAACCACTGCTTTGTTAAATTTAGTGCAAAAGAGCCTGGATTACCTCTTTCACCCACAGCAATACGAGAATCACAGACAGAAGGAATGAATGTACTGAATAAAAAACACTTATTGCTACCTTTGGGAAACTATTTTTGAGTATGTCTATACCTATATAGCTTCTTGGCAACATTTTAAAATAGCACAAAAAAGCCCCAAAAACCCAAACCTCTATAGTTTATACATTTCCTGATATTTACAAGTTCATTCTTTAATGTGAGCTTTTAAGACCCTATTAAAAGATCATAGTTAAGAGAAAAATTTAATAGAATGGAAAAAATTGGAAGAGGTAATCACAAGTGGATGGCTGAAACAGAAGCAGTCTGATGAAGCTGATCACCCTTCCAGGATTTCATTATTAGAAGAATAATTCTTATAGTGGCTTTCATGGCCATACGGAATCCAAAGTATATCCCTACATGTTTCCACCATGAAAGACAATTTTAAACAGGATACACATAAATAGAAGTGGAAGCATTCAACAAATGAAAACATTCCCAAATTACCTGCAGTGTTGTTCTTCATATTTCGGGGTAAGATCTTCTTGATTTTCTATGAACTAGATGGATGGTTATCTGGTAGAAAAAAGAGGGAGACATTAACAGTAGATCAGGTCAGCTGTGTTTATCTGAGTAAAACTCCAAAATTAGAGATTCTTCAACCTATGTGGACAATGTTGTGCATTACTGAATCTTCTCCCCCACAACCCCTAAGAAATTCTTTAATGTTCATCTGGAACCTTCCAAGCTGTTATGTCCGTTGCCCCTTTTTACATTATTTGACAGTTATGAAAAAAAAAATCTCCTATAGTGTCTGTTTTTTCATTATTTTGTTTAATTTTATTTTTGACAAACCCAAACCTTAAGTCCTCAGTGTGTTTCAAAATGCTTTATTATATTTTGATTTCATGGTGACTCTCGCCTGTGCATAATAATATGGACATTACCTTGAAACACACATAAAATGATTGGTGCACAAGAACTAAATTTATACTAATATACTAATATACTATTTCATAACCTTGGACCAAATAGCAAAGTATGGCTACCTCTGTAAAATTTTCTTAGTGCTTTATCCTGGATATTATCAAATATGCAAACATAGGGTTTCTGTGAGCTGTCTGGACTGTGCCTAAACAGAGCTTGAAGACTGTTTGAGAATTCTTCTTAGCTTGACAGCCCTTATATCACCACCTACTGTTCCAGGAGGCAAGGAAAAAAACAAGGCAGGCCTGCCCTAAAATTGATTGAAAGTCTGTTTAATATTGGTTTATATATGTAGATAGAGGCAAGCAATATGCTTCTGAAAATTTTTACTTAAGGCAGCCAGAAAGAGAGATAACTGTTCTGTGTGTGAAATAATGCTGTTAACTATGTCTCTCAAGGTCTAATTGTGAAATCAAGCACATTAGTGCAAGAAACTCAATTCTCAGATTAAAGATAAGAAATTCTTAGTTCATTTCTCAGTTTCACCATTGACTTTCAATAAGTCACTTCATGATTCCATACTTCAGTTTTTCCACAGGTTATTACTTCTGCTCTTTAATTTCAGGACTTTTGCAACTCTTATAGTACTAAGTGATAAAAATCTCCAAGACACTAATAAGAACATAAAAGATGTTGTACACTAAAAATTTGCATGATGCCAACAGTCTGCTCCAGAAATCCTTTTCTTTAACAGTTTTTTTTTTATCATTACATAAATAAATAATAATGATAATATTATTTGCAATGACCATGAGTGATTTTTCAACAGGATTTGTTAGTATGACACCTTTTCAGTCCCTAAACTGAAGAAGGAGAAAAAGCCTGGCTTTAGAAAAGACAAAATGCGTGTGTCATGCAAGGACATCAGAAGAAACCTAAATCCTTCTCAAGAGAAGAGAGTAACAATAGAAAACTTGCCAGCATTTAAGAAAAAAAGGTAAAATATTTCTTTCAAACACATAGGAGTTGAGTGAGAAAAAGATTATCTCATCACACTGACAAGGATCTTACCAAAGAATTTCAAGAAGCCAGAGCTTGAAAACTATCCTCAGTGGATCTCCTTCCTCCTTTGTTTACTAATGTCTTAGCACCAGAGGAAAAGCAAACGAGGGTATTAATTATCAATTGCCTGAAATGTGCATACAAGAGAAGATTGCTTAGAAGTTTTCCTATTCTCATGTCTTGTGTGACTAGCTCCAAAATTGTGTGCTTAGAGCCAGATATGTGTCTGGGACACAATTTTCTCCTAAGGAGAATTTATAGGACACTTTTAGTTTCTGAAGATGAACTTGAGGAATGAACATTAGCCATTAAGTTACATTTTGAAGAACAAAAGGTCTGATTCTGCAACTTCATTTTACACCAGATTTTGCAGCTTCTGCTTTGTGCCCTGTTCATTTTGCTGATGGCTGAACATAATTCCTCTGTCTCCCAAGTCTATAGTAAATGCAAGTAGTATTCCTCATGGTTAGTAGGGCCAAAAAAGTCTATAATACAACTAGCACAGTATTATTAGAAATTGTTCATTTCTGAACATCAGAAAAAACATAAAAATAAAAAGCCTTTTTAGGAAATTATACCCAGGAAATTTTAAAAATAATTAACTGTGTGAATAAAAGAATTAAAAATGTAGTATTAAGATATGAAGAAAATAATCTCATAAATTAAAACATACTGCAGAACAGAGATTGAAACAATCCAAACAATATTAATGGCATAAGACATGAAGAAAAAGAAAGCTAATGTAATAGAATTAGCTAATAAAACTAGAGAAACCCTAAAAAAATAGAAAACTGAAAGTTAATAAAAACAACTAAAAGTTAACTTGAAAGACAAGAAATATTTTATTTTTTCACATGAATTACTCTGTCAGGACTATTTGTTCCATTTACTGAGCACAAACAGATGTAAAAACCAGACAATGGCAGAAACTAAACAGAAAACACTAGAATGGTTTCATAACTGGTTATATTAAATGAGACAATTATTGCAAGTGTTACCTGTATTGGGTTTGTTTCCTCCCAAATTTGCCCTAAACCAGGACACTACCATACAACTGGTGAGTGTGAAGAACTGTCACCTAATCCAATGGTAGGTATGGACAGAAGTTAAAAATCTTGCAGTCAAGTCTTGCATTTTTAAAGGGACAACACATAAACCAAATAAACACATGATTTTACCTATAAAGCAGAGGATGAACATGAAAGCAAACATATCTTCTACATTGTCAACATGAACATTGAAATCATACAACAGTAATAGTCTCAGAGATTCCAGATCCGACTGAGAAAGAAAATCCATAAATTCATTAAACAACCTGTGTTAGCTCTTGGAAGTCTATCAAACCATTTTGAATCTTACAAAATTAATATGTGAAAAAATAAAAAAAAGTGAAAGACACAAGGCTGGTGGTGTGTTGATTTTTCAGGAAGAATGGAAGTATCCTCAGTACCACATCTACTTGACCCTTTTGTAAATTTAAAGTAGCGTTTTTGTAACTCCAGTGCAGCCAAACTTGAAGTAAGCTTCTGAGGCAGATTTTAGATTCTGCCAAGTATTAAAGCATAGTGGTATAATGAACCTAGATTTCTAAATTTTTAGTAAAACTAAAACAGTATAATTCCAATATCTGCTTAAAGATGCTGTAGTATACAGATGCATTTTGAGTCAGAACTTAGAAAAGGAGGTAAATTCAAGAAGCAAGTTGTGAGAGTTTGTGCGACTTTTTCAGAATGCTCTGGTTATAACTCTCTGCTCCGAGGTTAGACATGAAGGTGGACTTCCAGATATTACAGCTTGAGTTTTGTGGGGCCTGAGAGTATTTTAGCTCCCTTATGAATTACAGAGCAGAAATAGTGTGATGTGTTGACATTCTAGTTCTGGTACTTCCAGTTATGTCATTCTAGTCTGTAGAAAAATCTTTCTTCCTGTCGTGGTTGGACACGGAAAAGAATTTTCTTGGAAGGAAGAGGTCAATATGGATATTGACCAAATGAAGGTGGACACGCCTCTGAGAACACAGAGGGGTTAAAAGCAGAATTCCCAGGAGAACTCGCTCTCTTGGGTTCCAGTCAGCGTGCAGTGCAGGCTCTCCCCTGCTGGGCGATGAGCTGGGTGGGGGAGGGGAAAGCCATGTGGCCTTCAGAGGTAGGCCCAAGGGTGGAGGGACTGGAACTGGGCTGGCCCCCTGCAGATGGAAGGGTGGAGAAATTTGAGATGTCTCCATTCCCGCCCCAGAGTCTTTCTCTCTCTCTCTCGAGAGAAAGAGACGGCGGTGGTTTTGCCAGCAGTTCACCATGGGAATTAGAAGAGCGGGGGAGCCGCAAGGTGCCCAGCCGCCTGTGGGAGCTGGAGCCTGGGCAGTGAGCCATCCTTGGGAGTTGGGACTTTTAACCCTTCCTTGAGAAATGAAAGCTTTGTGAAATTTTTCTCCTCCTCGGTTTGAAAGAGAGGAAGAGAGACAGCTTGGACCCTGGGATGCTAGAAGGAGAAATTCTAGGTGGGAGGAGACAATGGAGTGGCTTTTGGCTGGACTTTTTCTTGGTAGACACAGACTGAAGCGATCTTGTCCTCCAAGAGAGACTGTATTTTAGGAGGATGCCGGTGAGCCAAAGAGACCATGCTTCAGCTGGGAAAAGACAGAAGTGTAGCGAACAGAGAAAAGTTAGGGAGGTTTGTGGTGGTGCCCCCTGTCTTCAGAGAAGAAGAGAAGACTTCTGTTCTTGGATCCTCGGCCCCAGGGGAAAATGGGGGGGACTGTGGTCCCAAAAATGAAAAACTGAACTGTTTTTTCCCCTCTTGGCAAGGCATCCTTGAAAGGAAAAATCCTAAAAGCAGTCTGTTCATCCATGCATTGGTGGTGAGGGCACTGTGCATGGAAAGGAGAGGGTCACCATTGGCAAACTTTTTTCTCCGTGCGGTGCCACGTGTGACATGGAAGCACAGGATGTGGCAGCTGTGTTTCTTGGGGGGTCTGTGGCACAGGAGAGGCTCCTCTCTCCCTCGATGGACTGAGTGTCGATTGTCTGGAGGGTGGAAACCTGATTGGGGTCCAGGTTGTGTCTCACTGTGGTTTGTTGGAGTTGGGAGGTGGGAGGAGGAATGCTTTGGAAAGTTTTCATTTTGAATTTTTTGTGTGTTTATTTTTCTTTCTTTTTCCTTTTATAGTGGTATAGTAGTAGTAGCATAATAAAGTTTTTTTTCCCCTTGTTATTAAGCTCGGGCCTGCTTTGCTCTGTTCTCGATTGCATTTCACAGCATTCGGTTGGGAGATTGCATTTTCATGGGGGCACTGGCATTGTGCCAGTGTCAAACCATGACACTTCCGAATCTGGAAATATTTCTTTTTAATCATTCTACCTGAAATTTGAATGTTTAGTGTTATTCAAACAGGCATGAAAAAGTTATTCAGAGATTTGTTATTTCATGTTCGTAGAAAAGGAAGACTATTTCTGCAATTGACCAGGTATTGTATCATGCCATGGTAGTCTCATTTCTCGGTGTGTTTGACAAAACAGGCCAAGCACCTCATCTTAACTATTTATTTACCAGAAGAAAATGTAACACAAGCAGTTCAAGTGAAGATACTACTTTTATAATATCAACATAGCATCATATACAGATTAAATGTGTTAATTACATTTTATGATACTTGTGTCTGTAGAATTAATGTTAACTTGATTTCTTGCTTATACATTATGTGGTCTTTGAAACACACCCTCCTTGAAAAAAAAATCCAATTTTGGATTATTAATTTACAGCTGATTAACAAACAATGAAATGCTACAACAAGTAATAAGCAACATCCAAATCCACATCCACAATTTATTTTTGTGTGGCAACCACCCAAACAAATAGAAATGTCAGGTGGCTAAATGCACAGTTTACCCATGTAGAGTCTTTAAGTGATATAGAAGTGCAGCCCCATCAGTAGCTAGAGAGGTGTTAAGTGGCAGAATGTGTGCCATAGGTGTGTAGGAAATGTGAGTAGGTAGGAATTAGGTAGATAAATGTGATTACATTCTACATACCCCAACATCTCCAATGCGTAAATGTTTCCACAAATAAATGCTTCAAAATTATATGAATAGGTGTATGTGTTATAATTCACACTTCTCTCATTACTGGAGTGAGTTAATTCTTTTAATTGGATACAAAGCTATGCTGAGCTTTATTTCTGTCTGAAGAGGAAAAACAAACACAATACAAATCAGCAAAAACTTTGCACTTAAGGGGAAAAAAGTTGTATGATCCTGACATTATGCAACATAATATACTCACCCTCTTACTTAAAGATGTTTTTTGTAGAGTACCAGGATTGCTTTGTGATAGATATGCCTTTATATTTTAATTAACTGGTGACAGCAAGGCAATCAATGTTTAAGAAACAAATTTTGCTTTCTAACCACACCAATTCATGAAATCACCTCTTCTTCTAAGAGTGCATGCTAAGAAATCAACACAATTAACAAAAAAAGAAAAGCTCTTTTTATGCTGTGAAATGCTAAGAAAGTGCAGGTAATAGGAGAAATTGTGCCATAGTGGGGACAATCTGCCTTCAGTAATACCAGTACTTGAGAATGAAAAATCAATTAGTTTGAGTGGTTTCAGATTTCAGGCTTTTAAAAGAGCCTTGTTCTTGCATTTCTAGTAATTTAAAGAAATTACCACTGGCACTCTAAAAGTTAGTACTTAGCCTATAATCATGATTTCAATGAAGAACAGAAAAAGCAATAAAAAAAAAAAAAAAACCCAAACAAAAAAAACCCAAACCACCAAGCACCAAGCAGATCAGTTGTAAATGAAAAGGAAAAACAAGAAAAGAAAATTCAATGAAACATACCATCAGCAAGGACTTTCCCATTACAGATTATTACATGAAATTTCTGAGGAAATGTCAGCTGAATATTTTTACAATGTCTTTGTAGATTCTTCTATAATATTTTCCTTTTTCTGAAAAAGCTATTTCAACCACCTTACTGGAAGTAAATATTTGACTGTTCATGCCCTACAGGTTGGAAAACCTGGAGTGATAGAAACAGGGGATTGTTTTGATTCTTATTTTTTGACTTGACTAAATGACTTCCAGGAAAAAAACAAACTAACAAAAAAAAAAACAAAACCAAAAACAAAACCAAAACCAAAAACAAAACAAAGGAAAATCTGAATTTCGTATTTCTTTTTCTTCAATATTTGTTTATTAAATTTTAAGGCTTTGTAGATCCAGATTTTAGGGGGTTTTTTCTTCTCTCATGCAAAATTTTATATTCTTCTATTGTTGACTTCATTGTTATTAGCAAATGTGACTTAGGCGCTTTCTTCATTACGTTTCTAATCGTTTATAACAGCATGATTTTTGATGAGAAAACATTGTTATAAAAAGTTCCTGTGATTTGTGCTGAGGCTCTGGATTTTTCTTGATAAGAGGTGTTTATAAAGCTGGAAAATATCCAAAACAATGATAATTTTCATTTTAGTTCATGAGTCCAAAACTATGTTCACACCTAAAGTTTCATTCTGATTTAGCAGTGGTTTCAGGTATGGTGACATTTTTCACATTCTTGAAGTCACAGAAAAAGAGACAGTTGGCAAGAAAGGAAGCGGGGATTTTAACCCAGTCTGTCCCAAATTCATGACCATGTAGTCATTTCCATGTTGTCCCATCAAAATTTAAATATTTATATGACAGTAGAAGACCTCCAACAGGCATGATTAGAAGAGCAAATAAATAGTTTGGTAATTTCCTTCAGGGAAACTATGTTCTCATAAAAAGCTTTGTTTTGCAAAAATCCCCATCTGCTAATGAAAGTCTGTGGGTTTTGGAGATGCTTTTCTCCCCTTTTATTTTGGCTAGGTCTAATATTGTTGTGTCATGCTATATCTACTGCTGTTGAAAGTGTTGTGCTGCAGAACCCATGAGCATAGACTATATTAGACACAGAAGTACCATCAAGGTTTGCATGAGAGTGGTCTGGCATGCTTGAGGCAATGAGGCATAAGTGGAAACAGAAACTTCAATTGCCGATATCACATCCCTGGGGTGTTATGAGGCAAAGCACAGCTAAGCTGTGCCTCCGACACCTCAAGATCTCAGGAGTATGTTATCCAATTATCTCATGGCAACCACTCCCCTAGGGCCCTCTCTCTGCTATTAGGAAACACTTTGATGGTGTGTGGAAAAAGATATTTTTGGAAGTGGAGGAAGAAGTTTAGAAGAGAGAATTGCTGCAATCTGTGCATTGTGTTGCTAAATTGGAAAAGAGAGAGAAAATGTTGTAAATTTGCTGGCTTCTGTAGATGTTAAGAAAATGTGCTTCAGCACCGATCCCCATGTTTCAGCAAAATTCACACTAAATTTTCTTGTAGAAGACTTAAAATGATTAGGTGTCATAAGAAACTGAACAAGCTGCTGTAGGGTGTTCATAAAGTAAGCTGTGTAAGTGATTTAGAGCTCAGAAACTTTTCCTACACTCTCACCCTGCCACAACTGTGATGCAACTTGCTCCTCTCTCCACCGTAGAGTGGGTTCTGTAATATGCAAGATTTACTGCTCTAAGATGATATTATATTTTACCACAGGGACAGCGCTTGTTACCCTCATCTTAACAGCAACAGTTACGGTCTTGCTGTGTCAGGGGGATAAAATTATAAAAGCCCACACACATTCCTGGCAAAGCACATGTACAGAAACACTGATGCAGGGACAGAACAGGTTGGATCTAAAAGACATTATTATTGGAGCTCAGCCTCCCCTTAAACGTGAGGGGAAGCAGATGGCAAAAGCTGCTCTCTGCTTTGGCAAAGGCCTCAGAGCAAAACCATTGTAAAACACCCAGGATGCAGACTGCATCTAGTCACCCATACTGACACAGGCTCAATTTGAAGGCAATCTCCCAGCTACTTTACAGAGGTAGTTGTAGCCCTTAGGTACTTCCTCTGTCAACCAGTGGAAACCTTTGTTTATTTCCCCACCACATGCAGTAGAATTATTTGAAGAGAAAGTATGACCTCAGTTCAGATGTTTCAGGGTGGCAGAGAGGTGGAGCAGACAGTAATTTTAAATCACCTTTAAGGATGATTCACCATACCTAATTAGCTGTTATTAGTTGTGTAGCTGGGATAACTGTGAAAGTTTATTGGAATGTTGCAAAAGTTCACATTATCCACCCTTTCCCCCCCCCACCCCCCCCCCTTATGTTAGTGGTAATGCAACCTATCTCTAGGAAGTCCAGATTGAAATCTAGATTTGGCTCTGCTTTCTTATTCTATGATTTTCCTTCTTGTTTGGTATTTAGTAACACTGGCTCTTCTTAATGAAATTTAGATTATTGCTTTGAAAATAAAATCATTAAATACTCTGCTTATTTCTCAGTTCAAGAATTGGATGCCCTATTGTTGGCCTCTTGCTAAAATAAATATAAATCTCAGAGCTTTAGGTAAGTTTAGTCAGCAGATTCAGGTTCAGATTTGCTTGAGAATTCCTCTCTTCTTTTAAAGCCAATTGATCCTGTGGGATCCAGTGACTACCTGTAAATTATGTGCTGCTGTAGCACCCTCAGTTACAGCCCAGGAGTTTCTGAATCTGAACAGAAATCCAAACTTTCTTTCTTCACAGCTTCAAAATATGCAACTTCAAACTCCTTCTCAGATTCAAATCCCTATTAGAGCATGGGACAGCTATGAGGAAGAATGCAGAAGGCCCCTCATTATCACAGAGCTAACTGTGATATATGCTACATAGAAACTCTTGACATTCCTTTTTGTCATTTCCATCCTCAATAATAATGCATGACAAGATTTAGCCTGGCACAAGTATATTGTCTGTCAAAGGCGCTTCAAGATTTTATTTGACTTTTAGTCAGCTCACATTACCCCAGGCTGTTTGATACACAGAGCACAAAGCAGCTTAACACTGTTGCTATTAATGTACAAACTACACTGAAAACACTTCATTAAACAGCCTACTGCAGTGTAATTGTTTAATAATATTTTGATTAGGTTGTTTAGTAGACAACCCTTGCTGTAAAACATTTTCTTTCTGTCAAGTGACTCCCTATCAAAAGGTAAGGTAAAAATGCTCAGAATAGTCTTATTTTCTTAAAGCTAAAGTCAGAGAAGTTCAAATTTTTTTCTTATCTTTGGTTACCTTTTATGCTGTTTGGTTGTTTTTCTCCATAGTATTTATGAAATCCATTAAGCTTTAGCTGCTGTTACAGAAGATCTATTCCAAGTCATTAAGAAAGAAGTGCAAACACAGACTTCTTTGAATACAGAAAAAATCATCCAGCTGAACTACTCAGGAGTCTTGATCCAAATTCATTGTTCTTCCAACAGTAATGTGTACAGCATTTGACAATCTCTTCAAGCCTGGTAGATTCTCTAAAGAGTCTTGGCATTATTCCTGTTCTTAAAATAAGACAAAGTTCTGGTTTTGCTTTCAGTAGGTATTTGGATGGACATTTCCATTACATTAACAAAAAATTACCTGACAAGATTTGCCATTGATAGCAATTTCCCAGAAGTTACATGAAAGATTATTCAAACCTTGAACAGAATAAAGTATAAAATAATTTAAAAATTATTTTACAAGAAAAACCGAAAATCTTGATTTTCTTATCATAGAAAAGTATGTAAAGTGTTTTGACTGCCTCATATAAACAAAAGATTAAAAGATAGATAAACCAGGGTGACATAGGAATGAATGCATATACACCAGGCAACATGGGCTGAGAATGAGAATATTCTTATTTTTGTAAAGTATAGATTTGGGGTAGATATTAATTAAGTCCAGTACAGACAAATACGAAAACCAACCCTTCTAGAGTTAGAAATTTAGGGACAGTTGTAGGACATGGTGGTTTGACAGCAAGAACATGAAAGACCTAAAATGTACTTTTCTGTCCTGTATTTCAACAAAAGTGAGACCAAAACCTGTTGAGAGAATACAACCTCAGAACTGCCAAGTCTTTGCACATAGAGCATTGAAGCCAATTATCAAGAAACTGTAAGTTCCTTACATTTCTTGAAATTTTTATAGATCAGAGATGGAATAAATTGTGGATTAAAGGTAGGTAGCTCACATTGCTATTGTGATATGTCTTATAAAGTATAAGAGACCTTTAATTTCTGTGACTGATCTTTGTCTTTTAAGAAATGTTAACTTAATAAACAACAATTTAAAAATGAACCAAAGTGTACTTTACGGTGTAGATATAGATAAATAAATATCCCTTTCATTAAATTAATAATCTCTAAACATTGCTGCAGTAGCTTGCTTCCTGCAGTATCTGGGGCACAGGTTGAAATTAGAGGACAGTGAAGTGCCAAGAGTCTTCCAGTTTCCTTCTCTCTGGCTCTAGCAGGGCCAGTGTTAAAGGAGACATCCTTTTCGACTGCTCAAGTTCTAGTACAACAGCAGTGACTGCCATTTGTATTTGAAAAATGGAACTTCTAAGTGAAGCCACACACTAGGTTCATATTAAAAAAAAAATATTTACTAGATTTTATTTCATGGAAAAGTTGACTGCAATATTTTACCTTCCAGATATGCAAATTCACAACAAGACATGGTTTTAATAGTTTTCCCCTCAAGATACCTGTAAAGAAGATAAACTCCTATTCAGCATTCTTCCCACTTATGACAGTTTTGACCAGAAGACACTGAAAATAAATTCTTTTCATGCTGCAACTTTCTCTAGGATCTACAATCAGAAGAGGACAGAAGGCCAAATATGCTACTTCTCTGTAAAACAAAGCCAGGATGCTGGTAGTTTATCCCAAAAAAACAAAAGTAATATGAACTTTATGCCATACTGTATCAATAGAAATTACAAATTACAAATTATCTTGAGTGGTAGTTCTCAGTGAATTCTTTGGTGTCATAGAAACAGTTAATATAGTAAAAATATCTAAACTTAATAGGAGGACAATATCTTCTTCTTTACCTGACAAAGGGACAACTGGGGCAGAGAAAGTCTATATGGCCTAAGAGGTTGCAGTCTCTCAGGCCTTTATTTGGAATCACTTTAAGGCAATCACATTGTATCAGGTGAAAACCTAATAATGGAATAATGTTCAGTTTTGACCACTTTTCTGTGCTACATCTATTTTAATTATGGTATGACTTTGCATATTCAGCTTCTGGCTTACCTTCTTCAGAATTCTTAAAAAACATAGGAAATAATTTTACTTAATGCTGCTATTGTTCCCTACATTTGTCATATATATCATAAGCAGATTCCTTCAAGTAATACAACACAAAAAGTTTCAGTTTAGTGCAACAGACAATAATACATGCATCAGTTGTTCTAAAAATGTTTAAATTTCCTAGTGGGAAATTGAAACACTAGGAAGCATATTTTACCAAAATATATATTTTATATGTACATGTATATATATATATATATATACATATATATATATGTATATATATATGTATATATATATATGTAATTTATTATATATGCAATGCATTTTTGATAATTTATAAATTTGCATATAAAAATTTATATTATAAGTAAAAATAAAGGAAAATATTCAGCCTAAACTAAACCACACTAACTAAAATATCTCCTTTGCTTCTTCAAATTTATGAAAACTGGCATAATTTTAGCAGATAACAGAGATGGTAATTATTTAATTGATCTTGGTTAGAGTGATTTGGCTTTATAAATGTGCATAATTAAAAGTATTTGATAAAAGGAATAAAATAAGACCCTCCATTTTGCATATAGAATTTGGAGTGGGACTATGAAGACTTATTTCCTTGACTATTTATGAAAAGTATAAATTCAGTGTCCTGTGTAAGAAATAGGAAGGACAATTTCACTCAGTTTAGAGCTCCCGAAAGCATCATCAAATGTTCAGGTTCAGACTCACTCCAAAATCCATGTGTGCTCGTCCAACAGGTTAAAAAATTGAGCATTTGGGAAATGCACAATTTATGGTTTTGTAATTTGGAAGAGAGGAGTCAAAAAGAATCAATGGCTTGCTGCATGTTTGAAAAATGGTACTGGAAATGGCACTGAAAAGTGTATTGGAAGACACCACTCATCGATAAGGAACAACTTGGCCTGATACTAGAAATATTGCTTCTTACTGTGAAGGTATTTAATCCTTGAAAATTATTGCCAGTAATGCCACAGAATTTCTGTTTCTGGATGATTTTTTAAGGAACAGGGTGCTGAAACATTTGTTAGCAATTACTTTTGCAATGAGATGGAAACATTGATCTCTTCTAGTTCCTTCCTGTTGAATATTGTATAAGTTTCTTCATCCTTATCTCTTTACATCTTTGCTTCTTCCCATGACTGATTTCTTCCCTGCCTAGCTGGATTGCCCCTTAAAACCTGGACAGTTTTAAAATATGAAAAGTATCTATGAGCATGTACAACAATGTATATCACACTGGATAAAAATGTAAATGTTCTTTTTTCAGAACTAGTTTGTATAGTATTAGTACCATATAGCTTCACATTCCTTCATTACTCTGTGTGTTGTTATTCTAAACCCATCCTCACAAGCACAACAAAGTAATCTAATGTGCTTAGCTGTATTTCTATGTATGCTGTGTTCTTTCTATGTATGTATGCAAATATATGTGTCTTATATGATTGCCTGTTTTACACTATAGAAAAAATAACAGTGCAATGACATAAATTAGTGTTGTCTACTACATAGATTCAAACTCTGATTTGGAGAGGGAGAGTATTGCTTTTAAAAAAAAAACATTATATATGGTAAATTTGTAAAAAATTTAAGAGTTTTTCTTAAAAATCTACAGGATTTTGTGTGTATTTTTATATGTTAAATTACACATTTAAGACATTACTCATAAAACAGAGATACAATGTAATTAATAGGTAAAATTATTGAATTTTTAGTAACATAAAATTCCTTCTTTATTTTCTCATTGCTTTAGTAAGTGGGCACGCTTTTATACACCTGATGTCTGTTAGAAAGCTTTTATAGGTGCTATATTTTTTACACTGAATTTTCTCATAATAACCTCAGACAGCTCCACTCAATTTTAGACCTTTTTCTGAGAAAAATTAAGAGGCAGATTATTGATTGGTTCTCCAATGGAAGTTTCTGGCAGATAGAGTGGAAATAGACTTGCCTGTTAGTCACCTACTCAAACAGTATATCCTGTTGGTTTGAATAACTCAGCTGGAATAGAGGGCTGGACTTCTCTAGTCAATTTAGAGAAAGTATTTGACTGTATATATACTTTATATCACTATTCTTTAGGGGATTCTTGTGGGGTTTTTTATTTGGGTTGAGTTGATTTTTTTCTATTTTTATTCTGAAAATTTAACTTTAAGTAGTTTCAATTTGCATGAAATACTGAAACTTTTACTGGAATAGCACTGACAACTTTCCTACCTGGAATGAAAATAGAGAACATAAAAATTCTGAGGAGCAATAGAATGTTTTTGTGCTCACTAGCATGCCAATAATATTGAAGTACCCTTCCAGCTAAGTCCATTTATCTAGTTATGCTTCATGTCTATGTCCTTGGAACAGCTAGGGTGCTGCCTGGATTGCATTTGGATGAACTGAGCTTCTCAGCATTCTATACAAGCTTTAATCATGAATGTTTTCCAGATACTGAACTTTTATACAATATAAATTTTAGCAGTAATTTTTATTATGACAGTGCAGCTGAAATTTTGCTAGCAAACGGCGTCGTACAGACAATGTAATTTGCATTTCTGTGTAAAGTGGTTTTGACTACAATGTCAGTGTATGAATAAGAATGCATATTTGTAAGAATAGCTATCCATCTCTGAGACCAAATATATGTTGTGTTTCACCGAGCTGTGCATTATGAATGATCTTAAAAATAAAGGAGGAAAAAGATTAGTAGTAACCAATGAGTTATTAGATAATGAGATCTAATCTTCCTCAGTCACATATTCTTAAGCAGTTACATAGTGCCTATTTTCAATCAGCAACCTCAAAATTCACAGCCCTTGTATCTCCGAAATCAGTGAAAAAATTGACATTAATGTTTATAGAGTTGTGATTTTAATGTGCTGCCTACAACATTGGGGTTTTGTTTTGGTAAATAGTAAAAAATTTTTAAAAATCAAGAATAAATTTTTGTTGCTTGGGCAAAGTAATCCTTAAACAAAAACCTTTGGAAATGCATAGGTAACAAAATACTGCTACTGCTCGGAAACTCTTCTAGAAAACCTATTCAGTCCCAAAAAGCTATTGTGGTCTGGACACAGGTCACGCTATGGGATTCGCTCAGACATGAAGGCCAAAACTTCTACTCTTGTTCACTCTTTGGGGAAGGAAAAACATCTTAAAGTTATAAGACATAGCTAAAACCTATAAAAAGACAGTAAATGATGACAAGAAAAAATAAACAGTGATGAATTAATAGCCTACTGAATCATCTTTTTCATTAGAAGATTATACAGAAAAAAATATATGCAGAAAAAAATAGATACAGAAAAAATATTTTCCAGTACTTAAAAAAATTTAACTATTTCCCCAGGATAAGGTCTTCTATTTTCTTCCTTTTAAATTCTGTGTAATTCAGGTACTAGTCCTTTTGCCAATATAATTCTTTCATGTCTGCTGCACAGCTGGTTCAAGTTCTTCTGGCAGCTATGCAGAGGGGTTGTATAGGTTTGCTATTGTATAGCTTTCCTATTTCCCTCTCATTTTAATTTCCTTCTTTGTCTCAATGTCTCATTCTGTCTTACTTACTCTTTTAGTCTGCTTTATAGACCATTCTTTTCTCTTTTTTTTATTTTGAATTGGCTTATATGAATGTTTATTGACTTATACATGTATACATTTCCTACAGTGTGAAAAGATTGCACCAAAGTTTCCAATATTTGCCTTCTCTGCCAACATTAAATGTTTCTTTTCTTAATGCCTCAATAATTCTTAATATTTCATTTTAAAAAGAATACAAGAGTATTCATCTTGATGCCTTAAGTTTTTAGCTTTTATATTTTTCAGACCCTGTACTGCATTAGTGTATAACTCTGAACTCCATATAGAGTGTTAGGAAGCCCTCCTCACATTTTGGTCAGATAAAAAAATCCTTCCAGGCCTGGGAACCCAGGGCACCTTATGGCTTCAGGCCCTGAAAAGTATAAACTAAAGTGAATTAGAGGAAAGAGCAAACCAGGGGAATATGACTTCATTACTTGAAGCTATAACTGGACAATGAACTTCTGATATGCAAAGAGACCAAACTTTTATCTGAAAAACTCCTGACCATCATCTATCTCGGGTGTAGCCTCTGTGTGGCTTTTGCACTGTTCAAGGTGTACCTGTGAAAGGCCTTTAATAAATACCTGCTTTATTCTCTAACTCTGTCTAGCCTGTGTTCTAGGTAGCCAGTCCCAGGCATCAATCTCAGTGTAGCAAAAGGACTCAAAAAGGACTAACAGACACAGGTATTTACAGAGTAATATTAACCTTTGATCTGTTCAGCAGCAATAAGCCTCTGTTTTAAAACAGGGCTTTTCACCTCATGAAAGCTGGTTTACTTCTATCTACATTCAATGTACTGATTTAAGTTTTGTTCAGTTGTACATTTGCATTTTACTCATCAGGAAATACTAAGGGTATGTGGAGAGTGTATTTTCTTACATTCTCCTAAAATCCCATGTGCCTCTATATTTTTTTTTTACTTTTTCCACTTTCTCACAGTCTGTCATTATATTTATCTGGTTATACTGCCATATATATATATATAACATATCCCACATTCTCATTTATTAGGAGCATTCACCTATTTCTTATTTTAAAGGGCATTCCATTTACTGTATATGCACAGGGAAATGCACACACACCCATCCATTTGGTTCATAACCTTTTTTTTTTCTTTTCAAGAAATATCTTCCTTTTTAGCATTTCAGATGAATTTGCAACATGAGAGACTTTTAGCCACTCGAGGTAAATTCTGAGAGTAGTGATGGTGAACTGGGATGAGGAGCACATTATAAAAAATCTCCTTAATATTCTTGTGTTGGAAAATGATAGCAAAAAAGTATAAATTCTGGCATCTACATTCTATTGGATCTAATTTCTCAATACTTTTAGAGCTTCTCTACCTTTCTGAGCTTCTTTACCTCTGCAGCAGAATCTGGCATGCAGATAATTTCCCCTTGCAATTCATGGCACGTGTCAGATTTGCTGACATGCTGTCAGATTTGCCAGTATCTCCCTGGATCGTGTCATAATCACGGGAAAGGGACTTTGAAGGGGATCTCACCATCATACATGATAAGTGTTTCTGGTTTGTGTTCTGGAGAGATGTAGAGAGATCTCAAAGAGTAATAGCTGTTTTACTTTTAAGAAGATGTTTGTCTCTAATGCCATCAATGAATATTTGGTTAAAAAAGGCCCAGCAACCCCCCACCCTTGAAATACAGCTAATGTGGATATGAAAACTTAGCACAAAATCTTTTGTTTAGTCAATCTGTTCTGTACAACATTACCACATTCTTACCTCCAATGTGTCTTCAATGTTCATGGAATTTCCTATGCTGTCAGACAAGGAGAAGTTTATGGTGTTGTATGGTTTGATTTTTGAAGGTATTTTCTCAGGTTAATAGGAAGTAATTATGGGAGTATGAAGAAGAGAAACAACAAAACATAAAGATGCCAGACTTCATAAAGAAAGACTTTCTGGGTAGATTTTGAAGATTTTGATCATGTTGGGCATTACCTTGTTCGAAAGGACAGAAAAGGAAAGGCAAGCCTGAACATAGACTGTTTACTTTTCAGATCTACTTTTCTTTTGAATTCTTTTATTTCAAGTTATATTATTCTTTTAAAAGCACAAGTCATAGATATGGTATGATTGTTTCTGCAGGGGGGGAAAATACAGGTGCTGAATAAAAGATAAACATTGCATCATCTTAGATGAAAGTGGCAGCAGGAGAAAAAAAATCTGCCTGAAGAGAGACAGGTTATCTTGAAAGACTTAAGAGTGATCCTGTAAAGAATGTGTGAAAGAGGTAACACTCCAACCAAACATGACAAAGCCAGACTTGTGGTTCCTTTAAGCAGTCTTTGAAGATCAAAAATACTGAGGAAAATTTTTTCACTGAAACAGGAGAGATCTTCAAGTTGAAGTTTGAGTATTATCAAATCTGTTAGGTCCTCTGCTTTATGGGTCTCACGTTTGAGCTTTATGGTTTTCCCTGTCACTTCTTGTCATAGTGCCAGGAAGCAAGGTGCAGAAATGTCTAGAAACCCACCATACATTTTGCATTGATCCTACATTCTCAAAACACTAGGATAAAACATATAATTATAATTCAAATATTGAAAAATACGTCTCTTTTATGTGAGACAAATGGTTAACATTCCTTTCTCGTTATTGTCCCCTTGATTTTTATATTATGACCCTGGTGATGAGAGAACATTACTAGATGTTCAGATTCTCTGTTACTGAATCACTGAGATGTTTTTCATGATGTCTTGACAGTTTAAAAGTAATGGAGATTTTCACTGAGTAAGGACTGCAGAATTCAATCTGAATAAAACGGGTAGGCAAGGAATTTTAAGCAAAAGATATTGAAATGAAGCCTGAAAGACACAATAGGTCAGTTGGATCTGGACTTCAGTTTCTCTTGGATTTGGATCCTTAATTCACCTAAACAGCTACTGAAAAGCCTAACCTGAAACATTTCCATGAACAGGCCTGTAGAAATGGTTTCTGTTATGTTGCTTGCCTACATTATAATTTAGGTAGCAAAGAGACAAACTCGAAGATATTTGAAGGGATTCTTCACTTGGATATCTTATACATATGAGGAATTTCAAATTTTTTTTGCTGCCAGGAGCTAAGTAGTTATTTCACCTAACCTAGAAATATGGGGTTAATCCAAGCCCCAGTGAAATAAACAGAAAGATATAACACAGGAAGTATATATGTGTATTATGATGATCAAAGGGCATTAAAGTGACGAAATTAATTACAAACATGAAAATATACAAACATACAAAACCCACCACAATGTAATGAAAAAAAATAATAGAACTATTTTTGTCTTACCATTCTGTTTCTTGCCCATCACTTACTTGTGACATTTTCTGTAAGTCTCTGGATCTTATCACATGCTCTTGGAGCTTCAGGACACCTTAGCAGATATCTTAATAAGAATGTATTGCTATCTTAATAACTGGAAGAGTTATAGTATTTCACAGATATCTTAAAATATACAGCTTTCATCAATGCATGCTCGAAAATAATACATTTGTTGTGTTACATTTCCATGGTTCACCTTCTTTTGCTTTATGCTTGGGGTTTCTCTTTTGATTTTTTTTTTCTTTTGCTGCTTTTTTGCTTTCTTTTGATGGCAACTCTTTATTTAAAGCATTTTTCTTTCCTATGAAAATTTTAATCCAAAAATGTCAAATTTTTCATCTCTTCTTCAGAACTGAACAGCCTACATAGTCTCTAAACTAAGGAAAAAATAATCTCCACATAAGTTAATGAAGTAAAAGAATGTAAGGAGGCCAGAACTTCTACCTGGGGTTTCTGTGTTTTTCTTTACTTATTGATGGCCCTGAATCATTACAGAATCAACTATAGGCTATATTTCACAGGACATTGCATTTCACAAAAGAAGTGAAAAGAGAACTAAGAACAAAAAAAGAAGATTTATTAAACATAAGTATAGATTAATAGTTATGAACTTGGTGTGTGACAGAAAAACTTGGTACTAATATGGTGGAAGTACCTAATTACTGACAAGCAATTATCAGGATGGAAATGGACAGTATGAATCCAGGAATGGTAGCATGTAGGATTCAGTATTCCTCAAGTCCTAAGTGAATAACTGAACAATATTTGTCCATTAAGGCAACTAGAATATCTATGTGAATATTCTTTGTTATAAAAGGAGGAATTCAGGGTTTATAGGAAAAAGAAAGAGGAAATTAAAAAGGAATATTTTGCAAAACTGTCAACAGTAAATGCTTATGATTGTTTTAGATATCTAAATTAATTTACATGCTTTTCTAATAGGCTGCGCAAATCAATAGAATGGGCAAAATTAATTCACATCTGCTATCTATTATTCATGGAGTAAGCTATCAAAAAAACATAGATACTTCATTTTATTCATGCTCCTTGATACTTCTGATAACTTATAGTTATTTTACCTTTTCTTAGATTTAACTGACAGATTTTAAATAAAAGAAAATAATTTGAGAAACATTGTTAGAAAGTGCATGAGCAAACAAGTGGTGTACAAAGTCCCTGGAAGTAAAGACTATGCAAGTCTTTCTTTAGAAGTGTAGGTCCAGAAAGAAGTTGAAGGTAAAGAAATCCTCTACTTTAGCCCTGTTAGTCAAGTACAAGTAAGGTTTATGTTGGGGTATCAAAGCTGTTTATTGAGTCTATATATCACTTGTGTACACTATGTACAAATCACACCAGTGATGTATGAAGTTGTACCTGAAAGGCAGAGCTGTGAAATGGAAATCTAGTGGTGGTCAGGTTTTGCCAGAACTCCACTAACCCTAATTTCTCTGTGAAGCAATTCCAAGCATGTTCTAGCCTGCAGCTAAATAAAGGACAAGCCAAGAATCAAGAAAAAGGACATGAGACAGGACCTTCATTTCAGAGTCTGGATCCTAATTTCAAAAATGTCAAAGTAAATGGAAAGGGATTTTTATTTAAATTGAACCATGGCCTTGGCTAAAGATTTCATGAAGCAAAGGTGGGAACAGAATGCCAAATAACTAGGCAAGGAGGATAATGTGAAAGACTGAAAAAAACAAAACAAAACAAAACAAACAAAAAACAAACAAACAAAAAAAAAAGCAAAACACCCCAAAACAACCAGATGTTTTTTGCAATTTGCTGCATACTTTTTTTCAGCATTAGTTTATGCTTTTGTCAAGAGCATTTAATAATCTTTCTAGGAGATAATTTGTAGATGTGTCAAGCCAAACTAAATGACCGAAGTGATCCCTTATGACATGAAGGTTTATACTTAATAACCCTTTGGGGTTGTTATTACACACTCTAAAAGACTGAGCATGTCTTGAAACATCGTACCCTAGAGTGCAACATCAGCAAGAAAAAACAGACAAGGTAATCTGGAATGGTTGACCACCTACAGAGGGTCCTGAGGGGGCAAATATGTTAAGTGTCTAGTTGTTTTGTCCTCTCTCAAGAACCCTGGTGCTACTCATTTACAGCAAGACACGTGATAAGCATCTTCGCCCTGCTGTAAAATTAACAGAGGACTACAGTCGGACAATGCCCAACTTAGCTCAGGGTTTGAAAACTCCGGTCAAGTAAGGATCTTCTGTTAAAACTCAAAAGATATGATCTAAAATAATAAAAGAGAAGAACTAGAAGAAATATAAGGTATACATGACAAAACTGAAACAGAAAAGTTTTGCTTTCAGCACATTTACTCTTTCAATGAGGATCTTTTTAAAAGAAACATTTTATTGTCAGCAATTGATATGATAAAGATATGTATGAAAGGCACCAGCAATAGAGTATCTCGATATGGATTAAATATACCTAACAGATATAGAGGATATAGATATATTTAAAATATCTTGACACTGGTGAGTTACTAATGAAACTGGAAAAGAAAAATCAAAATAATTGAAGGGACAAAAAAATATTTGGGTATACAGTTTACTAAAGTATTATCAGGACTTACTGATTATCAAGTATATCAGCAAAAAGATATGCCTACTCTCTCCATTATTTGGTCTGCACAAATATCAGCGAAAGGGTGAATTGTTGAGTGAAATGTAAACAACAACTATGTAAATTCATAATTAGAAATTGTGAGATTTACATATTGAAATTAAAATCTTCTGAACAATGAGATCCTCATACTATTGCATTAATTTTCCCCAGGCGTATGGACAGTTACCATTCCTTGATATATTTATTTTTATAGTGGACTTAAGTAATTCTGACAGGAGGACAAATGAAAAAGATTTAACAAGCTTTTTTTCACTTCTGAGGTCAGAAATAACTTCCACTGCTGTACAGTTTAATTAGAGGTCACTAAAATTATACAAGTGTAAGCAAAATAACAGATAATACACTTTCCACTGGGATGTACATGAACTAATTTTGGTTCCCATCCTCCTGCCCAGGGAAGAAAACATGAGGAACTGAGAGTGGTTGAGGTGAAAATTTTGTTGAGAAGACCTGGGAACATCTCATGACTGGATGATTGAATCCAAGGCACCACTATTTGTTAGACAGATGTATAATCTCTGTACAATGACAAGAGCTTTTGGATATGTTCAGATGTTGCAATAGGAATAAAAACATCTTGATAGAAACTTGTTTTACCACAGATCACTCTTCTTCAGATCAATACTTGAAAGTCTATTGCTAAAGCAAACACTGTGTTTTACCATTTGTTCCCCAAAACTATTCTGAACTTGAAATTGTCTTTATTAAGCAAATAGGGGTGACTTAACTAGTGGTTTCAGAGACAGCCAGACCCTCCCAGGTAATTTTGTCTTCACTGACAGAACTCGGCAGAGTTATACAGAGCTACTGCAAAATTATACTACACTGCTACAATTCGGATTTTTTTAATTTAGTTTTTTATTATTTGGAAATTAAGAAGAGAATAATGTAGCAGAAGATGAAAATCCTTTCATCCTAGGTTGCAACAAATAAAATTTCTGGATGTAGATACTGCTGGCATTTTGGCTCTTTTCCACTGCAAACAAAGTAAAAATTTCTTCTAACATCAGGACCTTAATGGAATTTTGAGGCTATGCTAGAAATCCAGAATTAAGAACACTGGGTAATTAGATTTCTACTGAAAACAAAATAGGGATAGATGACATTGTTTGGCAGTTTCCATTATGAAAACTAATAGAACTGCAAGATTTTGAAGTCTGAGCAGGAGTCCCAGTTTATATATGTGATATGTGGATTCAGTTGGGAACTCCCAATTGCACAGCAAAGCTTGATTTTTCTTCCGCTTTGTGCAATTTGCATCCCACTGTACTGGCAGCTTGATTGTGGATAAAATTTAAAGTGTTAGTTCTGCATTAAAAGAATAACACAATGAGAGCAGTAATAGATGTAGACTGATTTATCATTACAGGACAAATCACTCTGTTTCTGCAGACCACTGGAAGTACACAATAAGTAGAAAATAAACTGGTGAAAGCACAAACTCAGCTCCTGGAGTTTTTCATTATGGGTTTTTTATTTGCTTCTTAGAAACAGTATTTCTTCAGAACAAACACAAACCAATTTTTCGTTTTTATGATGTGAAAGACAAAACTAAATAATTTGATTAAATTATCATTCAGAAACTTGTTGAGTTTTACTTTGCAAATGTGGATCGGCTGGAGAAACACAAGGGACTGAGTGAACACCTGCAGAAATGAATCACTGTATTATGTGTGTGTTTGTAGATAGTTATTTGACATGTTGCCTCATTGAAATATAAGTAAGAGAGATAACCCAATTAATTTTTTTTCACACATAATAATAAAATCTGTGTTTTGTCCTTTGCACCTGGCTTTGAGTTGTTGCAATTCCACTCAAGTCATGTTTTCAAGTTTTGCCTCATAACCATGAGGACTAAAACCTTAACTTTTTTTCATAAAAGCTTGGATTAACACCTAATTTATTGTTTCTAAAGTATATATATAAAAAAATAAAAATAAAGGGATATAAAATAAAAAAAAGAAATAGCGTAACAAAGGACAATCTACACAAGACCTGTGAAAGAAATAAAACACAAATTGTGGCCATTTTACTTTATCAGAATTCATGAGACGATTCATGACTCTAAATCCACCAGGAACAGAGGAAGGATGCAGACTTGATCGTAGTAAATAGTTGCTAAAATAAGTACTATTAACATTGGTTACCATTTGAATAACTGAGAGCTTTAAATCACAGTACCTATGAATAAATTGGCCAAATTACTATACAGTAAAATAAAAGTTGGTTTGCAGAAGCACAGTCTGCCTCTAGGCTAATTAGCCCTTCAAGCTGAATGATTTAGACAAACTGATATTGTCTTATATGCTTCTTTTGCAGACTTGAGAGATACTCAAGGTTTGTTCATAGAGGACCATATAATACAAGAGTGCCGAATAGAGTAGCTGAACATGAATCAAAATGTCTTTGTGGTTCTGTCTGCACAAGTCCTTTAAAACTTGAATTAAGACTGGTCTGAAGTGAATCTTACAGTTGTTTTCAGTTACCATTCTTCAGTTCAAATTGCTTTAAAAACATTATAAAATTCTAGCCTTTGCTACTTATTTATACTATTTTTTATGTCCCATTGTATTTCCCTTTGTAGCTCCACTGCATTTTGCTACACCACAGTATCACAATGTTTCACAATCATTGCTACAGACTAAGCTTAGATTTTTTATTTCTTACCAGTAGTCTGATATAAAAACATTTTCTCTGAGTTCAGTGCTGCTGCTCACCAAGACTAGCTTGTCCTTCTAGCAGTTTGTGCTGATCTTTTTGATGGATCAGCAATTCGTCAAGTGGGCAGACATTGAAACATAGCCTAATGATTCATGACTGAAAACAGTTTCATTTGTTTAATCTCTAATAACTGCAGTAATTCTAGATTCAAAATAGTAGTGACATGTTTTTAAAAAATACTTAAAAATGTGATTTGGCATTTTAAGAACATTTTACATTCTGGATTCTCAGCAAAGTGAAGATGTCAGAAATTCAGAAGTAGGAGTAAAACTTTTCTTGCTCAGGAGTCCAAGAATTGTTGCAATCCTTCAAAAGTCGTTCCTTGCACCTATGAATCATGTCCTTATTTTCCCTATGGTAATGAGCTCTACCTACAAGAGAACATACTAACAACCTTATTATGAGGTTATCTAAACTGTGTTTCTTTCAACCTCTTGTTACTTCTTCACTACAAGTCAGAAAGAAATATTTTAGACTGAATATCATACATTGTTGAACCTTCAACTGCAAGATTTTTAATTTACTTTACATGGAAAAAAAAAAGAAAGTAGAAAACAAGTAAGTCTTTGTGAGATAAACTTTATTTTGTTCCTTGTTACTATTGCTTTTATTTTATTCATCTGCTTAGCTAAAACATAGAAAAAGTAATTTATTTTTTCATCATTTATTCCTTACATCTATTCTGAGCTCTCTTCTCTGAGCTCCTGATCTTTCCTTGGGTCTTATCTTTGCACAGTGCCTACTGGGGAATATAACACAAGCAGCCTCTGACATTTGCACCATTGTTCTATGACACATCAACATTTGTAATATCCATAACAGAATATTTTGTTGCCCATGGCATACTGTGAGTCTAGGGGTTATTTTTGTGCTGTCAGTTGCTCTTTATTCCTTAACTCCATGATGTGCAGGAGATCCCCAGAAACTAATGCTCTTCTAAAACTATGTCAGTGTTAAAGCACTTACAACAAACTAAACAGCAAAATGCTATATTAGCTCCAAGTATGCACACCAGGGTTCCATGGGCAATCAAACTTGCTGGAATTAAAGGTCAAGAGATCAGGACTGTAACTTTAAGCAACCCTGGGGAAGGCAATGATCTTCCACCTTTTTTGTATTATGCAAGCTGTCCATGATCACAGAAAGTGAAAAACAGCTATCAGATCACAGGATCTTTTCAGAGCTAGAAGCACCTGCAGTTAGGAACAAAAGAATTCACAAAACCCTCCTTTCATAAGGAAGGGCTTAGTAGCACTCCTTTCAGTGTGCCACACTTTGGTAAATGTGTGTAAAATCATCTCAGCAGAAGACAATGTAACGTACACCTAAATTTTGTTATGAATAATTTTCCTGTGTTCAGGTTGTCAGAGGAGAAAGTAGCAAATCAATTTATTGAAAAAAATAAAATCCAGAACATTGAAAGAAGTTTGCATTTTAAAACAAACATTTATTAGGGAACAGTCACTGGACTAAAAGAAATGACAGAGTACAATAAATGCAAAAATGTTGTATTAGCTATCATTTCAGAATTAGGAATTAAAAAGTGAAAATATGCCCAAAATATGTGTTGTGACTTTCCTAGTCCTATCTGATTATAGAGTACTCACACTGGCTCCTACGGAGGGATAGTGAGACATGGATATGTGCAGTCTGTCTAACACTAGTAAGAGTAATCAACACCAATTGCCAAGATCTTCAGGCTAAATCTGTGCTCCATGTAATACAGTTAATTCTAAAAGCAGTACATACTTTGTTCAGTATTCTATTGTTGCCTATATTAGCATTTTAATTTTAATCAGAACTGCAGTTTTCACTCAGCTGTCCTGATAATCCTACTTACCACTTGTTATTGCACATATAAATTAGCATGAGCTCAGAGATCACAACCTGAGCTCCTTTCAAATGAAATTAAACCAGAAGATGTGCTTCATGAGTGCACCTAAATGCTCTCTGCCTGCTAATAGACATAAGTCCCTGGAAATGGACTGGAGTAAAATGAAATTAAATCCACCTAAATATATGCAGTATACCTATCAACTCTCCAGCATTAACTACTTTGTTCAACACTTGCTCCTGTTGCACTGCCAATGAAGACACAAAGTTTACCTTCACTATTCAGTCATACAATCTTCAGTGTCCAATGTTTCTCCTTACAAACTAAGAGTAGGTGAGGCTCAGACTACTTACAGATCTCATCAGTTTTGCAGCATAGTGAAATCAGGACTCATTTGTTTATTCACCTGTGTAAGAGACTGAAATATTAATGGTTAATGACAATCAATTGGCCGTTTGCAGAAGAAGCAGGGTGCTTTGCTAAGGCCAGGTTTACACCCCCCAGTCTAATGGGCAGGGAGAGCTTTTTGTGAGTGCTGACAAAACTTCTGATTGACATAGAACAGAGGGGATGCACTCCCACTACCTGAGAATAACCATGACAAACCAATCTTTGTTTAGCAACAAGATGGATTTTAAGCCAGGCTGAGGGAAAGGCTGAAAAGAAACACATCCTGCAGAGGTGGGATAATGCTTTTTATCATGCCCATGTCCTGTCTTACACAAGTGGTTTAGGTGTGAAGCTCCCCTCTAGGGGAGGTATGGGACATGCGCACATAGGCCTGAAGGTATTCATCCTTTCCGATGGGACATAACTGGCTCAATTGTATGGGAAGCAGCTGTCACGACTTAGAACATATCATGACACATCCAAGTCACCTAAAGTGCCCTCAGACACATTTCTAGGACCTTCCACCAGAGAACTGCTCATGATCTACCGTGTTACAACATATAGTGTAAAACTTCCCCCCAAGGGAGGTACCTTGGCATTCCCACCTGAACTTGAACATTTATTAACCTGCTGAACTTTGTGTTCTGTGGGCCTCCCCACCCCTGACAGACCAAGACATCTAAATGGCAACAACCATGTCTCATTACCTGATCCACTAAATCTTTCCTCTCCTGTATCTACCTCTTGTCCTTTCTTTATCTTGCTCTCTTTCCCTTATATATTTTCTTAAGCAGTATTTTTCCACCATATAAATTTTTGCCTTTCTACAGAAAATAGACAAAACACTACAAACCTCCTTTCAACTGCAATAAAATTGTTCTAAAATAAACCTGTCATATATGTACCTAAGCATCAGTCATTCAGCGTCATTTCACTATAATTCACCCCAAGGGATCTATAGACAAGAACCTCAGTTTCCCTGACCTTCTGGGGTGGATCAGAACAACCTAATATCAGGCATATCATAGCACTCGACGTAAATTGAAAAGACAGTGGTGCACCTGGCTGAACATCACAAATAGCACAAGTTGAAACACATATCCAAAAAAGCTTTGAGATTCCAGGATTTCTCCCCTCATGTTCTCCAAAATACTAAAACATTTCCTTAATTTAAGACTATGTACTCTATTTGAAATTATGTATTGAAATTATGAAGAATATATGGTACACAGAACCTCCACTCTATGATATTATTATTATGCTTTGAAAAGAGCATTGTGATCTAATTGAATATCCAGTTAGAAAATATTCTATTGGAAACTCAGAGTTGGAGGAGGTGGTGCAATTACAAATTATGCAGCAGTAACTGATACAAGCACTGGACAGCATGGCACTTATTGCATTAAGAAGGATTTTTAGAGCTGTATGTGGCACCCAGTAATTGAAGAATTGTGCAATATACTGTTAAGGTCAAAGGTGTGAACTGCAGGTTGATTTCACATGGCAGGCTTTCCCAGCACTGAAACAATGCAAGCCCTGTTTATACATCCTGCAAACATATATAAAGGCTGTGTTTGTTAAGTGACTGAGCAGTTCTAGTATCAAGTGAAGCTTAGCACAAAGGTGTTCAGTGGCAAATTATTCCCATGTGTCCATTGGCCCAATAGATCTGGTTTTCATGCTTTCAAGCATCTATCCCACTCTCTGCCCGTGCAAAACCACAGACTGTCAGTGTGTTCTCATGAAAAAATGCTTGTAAATGGAGATTTCCAATATAAGAAATAGAAGCTGTTCTTGCTTTCAGTGTCTGGACTAGAAGACATCCAGGCATTTTTTTGTATGCTTTTTTATTTACCACTGCAGGACGTCTATATTCAACTTGACTTGACTTAGTACCCTCATTTCTCTTTCTAACTCTACTCTCCCAGAAAAGGCAGGATATTATTTCACACCATATGGGAGTCACTATTAATGTTCTTTTCATTTTTTAAAGCTCATTTTAGAAACAGTAGTGTAATTTTTAAGACTTTTCCAGGATGTTATTTGAGTCATTAAACTTCTTCATGGGGACATGTGCTTTTGAAATGTGTGCTGCACATGGGAAAGCAGGGACAGGAAGATATTAGCTAATTCTCCTGTAAATGCTCATTTTGTTTCAGAAGAAACCAGGTTCAATATCTTCACCTAAGAAGAAGCATCAGTCCTGTCCTTATCTTTGTTTCCCACTCCCAGTCTCTTACAGCAGCTCTATTAATATTCCCAGCACCTCACTGATACCTCTCTGCAGAAGTAGAGAAAAGGACATGGTGAAGTGGCAAAAACAGAGATAATAATATAACCAAAATCCAGTAGAGGAAAACAAAATAAAAAGGAGACCAATGAAGTCAAAAAGTGAAATCAGTGCCACACCTAGTAAACCTAGACTCCATCAGTCATACAGAAAAAGTAACACAAAAGAGAAATGACTAGGTGAAACACAACTGGCTTTTCATTTCCCCAAAAATATTATTTCAGCCAACAAATATTTAAATAAACCAGTGATGCTTCTTTTTTGAAGCTGTATTGGTTTTCCAAATATACCAGATTAGAAGGTGCTTTTAATTTGCCTATATTTGCTGTTTGATTTGGGTGAGAGATGTATCATTGAAGGAAACCTCCTTATTGCCAGCACTTTCCATTTTTCAGTTGTCATCACACTGCTTCACAGTCCAGACACATTTCAGCAGATTTTGACTTGGACTAGAAATGTGTCTGGTGTGGACTAGACTTGAAGCTTATGCTTCATATTTTCCTAATGTAGACATCAGCAATAAAACTCACAGTACATCTGAGAAGAATGGCCTAACTGATTGGCAGCTTTACCCATGTCAAAAAATGCCTGAGTCAGTTTTTTTGAGCTGTTTTTCTCTTTCTTATCTTCAAGGAAAAGAAAATCTGCCATAAGTAACAAAAATGTAAGAGTCAGTTTAAGAGAATATTTTGTAAGAAAATGTCTATTTAATACTGTTTTTACATCTCAGTTGCAGCTGTTAACATTCTGACAAAGTCTAGTAGTTAATGAAAGGTGTGTAGCATTTACAAAGTGTTTGCTCTTTCAGGAAGAAGGGAAGTTCATAAAATGTCTAGAATGGTGTATAAATGAATGCAGAGAATGGAAGTTATTTGCTGGCATGTGGAAAGATTTTATTGTAGAAATAAGCCACTCAGAGAAAGACCTATACATATATACCATGTAGAAAATGCATCTAAATTTGAGAGCTTTAAAACTATTACAACACTTCATATATCCCCAGAGAACCGAGTTCTTATGCTATCAGTCTAAGAACTTGTGAAAAAAGTTGCATAAACATTGCATTAAAAAATTGTAACTAAGTTATGTTTTGCAAACTACACAAGTATAAAGACCAATTCATAACAAATGTCCACGTCTCTTACTCACAAATTCTCTAATTCATTCCTGTTTTTATTACCCTCCACTCTATAAAATGTTGTAAGTGCAGTACACATGTATTTATACTTGTCAGTCATGCAACCTATAAAGTTAATACAATTATCAACTTTAAATTTTCTTCTTGCAAAAATGCAGGATAAACTTGAAACCCCAAAGAAAAGATAGTTCTGATTACACTAATAGAAAAACTAACATCCAGACTGTCACTAAGGCTTCAGAATCTAGAATACTGAAGAGGAGAAAAGACCTGTGCTGTCTGCACTGTTTGATCCATATCTTACAGTCATAATTAACACCATGCCTTATTTTCATCTAACACAGTTTTCTGTGGCCATGGGAATGTCCTCATAAAACATTCATTGTCGGTGTCAATATTACTAGGTTTCAGACCCAAATGACACTGAAGTGCTATTTCACAATTTTTTTTTTTTTTGAAAAAAAGGACAGCTAGTGAAACTTTAGCAGGTAAACTTCCCGAGCCATAGGCCTTGCCTCTTGTAGATATATGTACCTCATGATGATATGAATAAAAAGACCCATTTTTCTTTATGCAGATAATGAGTATATTGACTAAAGCTATAAAAATTATTGGAAAATATTTGAAAATATAACAGGACAACTAAGGGCACATTTCTAATATCACTAAGGTGATATTTCCAAGACCAGAAGGAAATAACAATTCAGTATTGAGCAAATGCATATGTGTATTTTCTTTGCTCAGATAATAGTACTTTGTATATTTGTCAGTAGAAGATTACAGGAATACTTCTAAAAAAGAATAAGTGAGATTTCGGGATAATAAATAGGACTGTGAAGAGATCTGCTTTCCGTATCTACCTTTCACATGCACTTCTGCTATAACCTTGTGCAAAACATATTCCAATTACACTTTTCTCAGTTTTTCTAGCCATAAAATAGAAATGATCCTTCCTCACCTCACTGGAATGAGGTCATGGTCATCTTGGTACTGTTTATTGCATGTATTTCAGAAGACAGGCAGCTGTATATCTCGAGTAATATTTCATAAGGAAAATATCATACAGTTCCCTGCATGCATCTAACAGTGAGGTTATTCTCTACACCCCTTTTGTATCTTTTCTTTTGCTCTATTTCCATTTAAATGTAGCCTGTGGTAATATTTTCTGTTAATCACATTAGCAGGTGAAAAGTTCAGGATACATTAAGCTCAAATGGCATACTTTACATGCAAGTCAAAGAATGACTCTTTAAATTATTTGTTTCTCTAGGAAATGTTTCTTTTATATTTTCTTTGTTATTTGTTTTCCTAAACCTGCCAGGTGCCAACATAATTGCCTAGAGAAAAAATAGTTTAAACATAAGAAAATGTGATTCAAATACTCAAACGTTGCATAATTAACCCTGTCAATTGTTTTTGCATGTTGTATGATTGGCTGTCTCAAAGAAACTGTGGATTTAATAGAATTTAAATATTTTTCATCATATGTGTCTGACAAAAGATGAACTGGTACATGTCTTCCCATCATGGATTTTTCAAGAACTAATGCTAGGATAATAAGTGTACTACAGAATTCCAGCTCACAGTTACTCATAAATTTATAGCAACTTCTTGAATACAAATCTGCGTTTTTCAACTCTGTATTTAAATGGCAGGATATTCACTGAAGTCAGTGCATATCACTTCACTGTTTTCATTATCAACTCCTTTCTCAAGCTTAGGTCAGTGTCAGTCAAAAGCTCCAGTGCTGCCGACCCTTGTGTGTAAGCATTCTCTGTTAGAATATTTTGAAACTCAGTGCAAGTATACACAAGCATATTTAAGTTATTTCAAGTCATATACTATTCTTCTTATGGAGTGAGAGGGTAGAGGGAAGAAAAAAAACCAGAGGATCTAATCGTTCTAGGGTTTCTGAGATACATTTTTAAGAGTTTGAATTTTCTCATGTATGGTGGGGGGAACCTGGACTCCAATGTTGTCCAAAGACAGGATGAATGATGCAGGTAGCTGAACAGATATATGTTGAACAATGCAATGCTAACCACTGCAATACACAAAAATCTTCATGGATATTACAAAATCCTGAGTGCTATGTTTTAACCCATTCTGAAAAAAAATTAAATGAGAAAAGGATTTTAAAAGTAATTTTAACAAAATAAATAATTGAAAACTTATTTCAAATGGGGAAAAAGTTCTTTAAAGAAGTAGTTTAAAGTGTTTGTGATATTACAAGTCTTTTAGGAAAGGATGAAGTGATGTTAAAGTAAGACTGAGTTGCTGGGCAAACTAAAGGATAATGTAGATTGATAAGATATCTGGAAACTTTCTTCACGAAAATGTAGGAAGACCAAACTTTTCCAAACTGTCTAGTCCTGGTGTGTAAAATAGGGATGGGGCAGAACATCTTAAGATTTGTATATTTACAAAAGAACCTCATGCAGCAGCTAAAGAATGACATGTCTGAATAGCATGTAGTGATGTGGAAGATACAAAAAGACCAACAACAACATATCAAGTCTAAGAACTAGGAAATGGCACAAAGAAATATACCTGCATATGCTTGGTTTGTGCTTATGTAACAAAGGTGGGGTTTTGTAGACATTCCTATCATCAACCACAACAGGCACCCAATATGGACTTTCATTCTGTTTTAATCCCATGGTAAATGTACTTAGCCCACAAAATTTATCATAAAAATTCTACCATCTTCCAAAATCCCCAAGGAGAGGCTCTTTTTGGAAAAGGCCTGAGGTTGGCAGATTCTCTCATAATTAAACAATATTGTAAAATAATGTCAGCAACAACAGAACTGGTCATAATAATTTCTTTCTGTTTCCTTTTTCTTGACATCTGCTTTCTCATGTGTGAAAGCAGCATCAAGTTGTGAGTTCAAAATACAACTACCTACTGCAAACATAAATATCAGCACATTCCAGAGTTAGACTTCTAAATTTTTTCACCTCTTGTTTTAAGGCAATAAGCCAATAGACCTGGCTTCTAAACATAAATAAATTGTCAATATTTTTTTCACAAATGGCTGACCAACAAGGAAAGAGCACAATAGTATTTTGCAATATTTTACTGCCCCAGGCGAAAGAATTGAGTATATTATTGTAATCCAGGAGTGAAAACATTATGCAGAGGCTTTGCTTTGTAATTTGAGCCAAGTCAGTATAAAAATCACAATCATAATAGTCTATTATGTATTGGACCAAGTTTTATGGGAATTGAAGACTATTACTTTAGTGATAATGGTCATTGAACTGTGCTTCTCTTTATATTCTTGCACACACAATTACTCTAGTATCACATCAAATATCACTTGAATAGGTATTGCAATAGTTTGAAATTCACCTCCTTCCTTCCATAAAACATAGTAAATATATCTTGTGCTGTTAATATAGTCGAAGAAAAGGACATACGAAGAAGATATATAGTTGAACTATAGATGTTGTCAATCACAAGCACTCTGTGTGAAGTGTTCTGTAACGACGTATGTTTGTATTCCACGGACAGATTCAAGCGAGATCTCTTTGGTTGCTCTTGGGGGATGAAGTTTATTCAGGACGCAGAGAGGCTCTGCCTCGAGCTGCCAGACACAGCACGTGGCTGGGCCTCGGGTGATGGGGGAGGGGAGAGACAAAGAGGAGAGCAGGGACTCCTGGAGGACTCTCCAGGAGGAGAAGGGAAGATCCAAGAGAACGTCCAGCCCCCCGGAGAGCCTTTATCAAAGGGGGCTCCAGGGTGGGCTGGAACAGGACCTGGGCCAATGGGGTCACAGGCACCTGATGGTTCAGGGGAGGGTTACAGATGTGGGGTGAACCATACATTCTGGGGGGTGACATGGAACAGTCCATTTGGCCTTTGGACCCCGCTGTGGGTGAGGGTAATTGTCCAGCCAGTAGGGGGCGTTATATTCGTCCTGGCTGTACCATTGTGGTTCTTAATCATATTTATCTACCCTTCCCAACAGTGTTCATAGTATATAGCATTTATATATGTCTTCTATACAATTTTTATCCCAATACATACATTCCAGCAACCCTATAATGGTGCACTTGGGGCCCCAGTGTCAGTCTTATGCAGAAAGACACGAAATTATTATGAAAGAAAGGAAATCTAAGCAGATGTAAAAAAGTATGCATATTTTGGAAAAGAAGCCATTTAAAAAGGAGGAAATTTATATAATAGTCCTCACTCCACTTCTGGACCAACGGAATAGATAAAATCTTTTCAAAGCACATAGCTAGAATATTTGATTTGCAGCACATGAAAAGGTTTTTTCTGGTCTAAGACTGGGCTCAAACTAGCTAAAAATTGTGTGAGGAGTGTTCATGTGTCTCCTAATTTTTTTTAAGTAGTAATCAAGAGATAAATATGTGAAACTTTGAATTATTAAGCAGGCTTCCAGAATATTTTTATTTATAGCTGTCAGGCACACTCTATGATTAGTAATTAATTTCAAAAAATCTAGGAATTCAAAAGCTGAAATAATTTTATGGGTGAACTACATAAAAGTGCTTATGCTGATAAAGCTACATAACATATGAAGTGACAGAGATGGTAGTCAAGAAAGAGTATGTTGTATTATTCAGAGACATGTTATTTTCCATAAAAATCCAAATGGTTTTCAGTATGCAGACATTTAGTAACACATCTCTGGGGGAGTGTAGAGAAGAATTTCTGAAGATACATATTATCATTTATACTTGGGAGTAGTGACTTAAAGATGATTCAAAACACTGTGCTTGCTTACAAGTACATTATCCATCTCAGGAAAAAAAAAACCTTTTTAACTACTATTTTACTTAGGGCATTTCCCAGATTAATTACATCTATTTAAATGACAGAAAAAAAATATGTTGCATACAAACTACAGCTTTCTTTAATTTCACACTCTCTTTTCAATTCTTGTTACAGGTTTTTAGGCTTGCTTGCTTTTCCCCATCACATTTGGCATACAACTGACCTCTGCGATGTTTGCTCAACTATAGGTGGAAAAGGAACTGAAACAAAAGATGTGACGACAGAATTGTATGTGAGCCATTCAACACAGCTGTTGTAAATATCATACACTTGCATTATGCGGTGCCCTTTTACATAAAAAAGAATTGTGTTTGCACCATTTTGAGCTATTTTCCTTTGTTTTTTATAAAGAAATTATTTTAATCTTTTTTAGGTTTATTCATTTGGTTTTGGGTGGTTTTGCTTCTTGTCAACATTTCCTTATTTTTTTCCCAGCTAAAACACATTCTCTAATATTTATCTGTCAATAAAAAGAAATATGTTTTCTAAGCTTAATGGAAAACAGGAATACTAAATTGCATCTGTATCCTCGTTTTGTGATTACCAGAGACTGACTTTAATCCAAAGATTGCACCCCGTGGGTCAATAGATTGCCAGATTTTTTGACTTCTTAGATTTTATTTGGAGGTAAAATTTTGCTACCCTTACTCAGAATGGGTCAGATTCCAGATTTTTAATGTGTATTAACATAAAATGTTATGATCTCATATACTATCACTTAGCTGTGGGGGATAATCTGGTGGAAATTACCTCAGTGCCTCAATGTGACTAACAAGTTAATGTAACCCTCAGATCAACTCCCTTAAGGTAAGAAGGTAAACTGTGTAAGAATAAGGAGTGTATTTTATCCTATTTTCAGCAGTGATGAAACCATTACATGGATATTGTTTATATTCTGAGGTTCAAGATTGAAAGAAAATAATGGATAACCATGGGGAAACAGAAATTTGACAATACAGAGCTCTTTAGACTAGTAAACAAGACTGCAAATTGAACAGAATCTGAGTAAGAATGATATTGAACTATTCCAAGTCTTGCTACCTATTTGAATATTTTGGAATGCATTTTACTGTTTTCCATATGACCAAATGTTATTAAAACTAACTTGTGGTTTGATACTTTTAATGGTCCCTTTTCTTGAACTATAAATTAACTTCTTTTTTTAAAGCTCAGATATGCTTTCCTGCATAGCAATTTGGCCTAATATTAATTTAATCTAACAGACTCTGTAAGTATGTAAAGCATATCTCTTTCACACATGTGAGGAAAAAATCTTTCTAAGATTTGGAAAAGCTATGGTATTCAGATGGTGAAGTTGATTTCCATGTGCACAATTTTAATATGCTCTAAATACACATACAAAGAATCTCTATCTGGTGAATGCACAACTTTTAAGTCTTTCAGGACTCATGCCAGATTCATGCTGGTCCCCACCATCTCAAATTCCTGGACACTAAACAACTCAGAGCATAGGAGAATCAGAAATACAGTCATTAGTGTAAAAACCAGTAATACGCTACGCAAAGAACATAATTTTCAGGTATAATTAAGATCTCAATTGTTTTACATTTCCTGTGTAATCACTGGAGGCATGAACAGCCAGAATTCATCAATCCAATTTTTCCAAATTCTAGACTACTTCACTTGAGTAGCAAAAATAATGTTAAATGTGTTTGAGTCTTAGGCTATAAATGTCTGTTGGTTTAAAAGATAACTTGCATAAAGGATCTGTATAGTTGTTGCCTTTATGAAAGACAACCAGGGGCCTGGTTCAGGTGGCAGCACGGCGGCCTGGTCTCGTCCAAGCCACTCGGGCTAATCAACACACGCAGATACCAATATGGCAGACGGTTGAAAAGCGTTTATTATCCTATTTCGTGGGTTTAAATAGGTTTAGGGGTCTTTGCTACGTCAGAGGGGGGTTGGGGGTCTCGGAGGATAGTGGGTAGTGGAATTTTACCAGAACAGGTGTGGCTACATTCTTCTCTGACTCCTGGGGTTAACAGATAAGCGGGGAAGAGAGAGGGGGGAAGGGGTCTGTCTTTCCGTGACATCCCGGTGATCTTCCGCTCCGCCTGTCCCTATCTACCACATCTCCCCCCTCCTTATCACATACAAAATGAGGTAGTTGTAGATAGAAGCATTGGAGTGAGGTACAGACTTGTAACTTGTTAAGGAAAGGGTGGTTTAGTAGATCAGGGTAGATTTTTTAAGGCAGGTGCTGAAGGCTTTAGCTACTGACTGTGTTTGCAGTTTTTTGGTTTATAGCATTTGTTGGTGGCCTATGAACAGAATGTTTGACCTTTCCAGACGGGCTTGAACAAACGAGACTAGTTTGTTCAGCAGGCATGGTCCTATGGTAATAGCCAAAAGCAGTATTGCCAGTGGACCTACCAGGGCAGAAATTAAAGTGGTGAGCCAAGGTGATTGATTGAACCAGGATTCAAACCAGCTCTGCTGGGTCTCCCTGTCTCTCTTTCTCTGAGCCAGTCTGTCTCGGAGTTCTGCCATGGAGTCTTTAACGACTCCTGTATGATCTGCATAAAAGCAGCATTCCTCCTTCAAAGCTGCACACAGTCCTCCCTGCTGCATGAACAAAAGGTCCAGACCTCGCCTATTTTGTAAAACTACTTCTGAAAGTGAAGAGACTGATTTCTCTAGATAGGAGATGGATTTCTCGATCCTCTGCAGGTCCTCATCGATGGTCATTTGCAGCTGGGAGAGTCCGTGTTGCTGGGTTGCGATGGCTGAGACGCCCGTGGCGGTGCCAGCTGCTCCCAGGCCGAGCAGCATTGCGATAGTTATACCTGTGATGATTTCCCTTTTGTGGAGTCTGTTAGGTTCTTCGAGAAGATGGTATATTTCTTCGTCTGAGTGGTACAAGACCCTGGGGACAATCAGAACTTGGACACAGAAATCAGTAGAGTCATTGAATTTGTCAAGGAACACACAAGGACTCACTCCGGACCTTTGGCACACCCACATTCCAGACGCAGATGGGATCACCCACTTGCTAGTTTTTCTGTTAGGTTTGACAACTTTAGTGCAGAAGTTGCCTTTCTGCTTCGCTAAGGTTGCATTCCCAAAACATCTGCCCTGTCCTGTGATTTGACTCAGGGTGATTCCTCTGCGGGGAGTGTCCCATCTGCACTGGTGGGGGGCGCTGGCCGAGGAGTAACTGAAGGGGGTGTCCAAAGCAATGCCTTCATAAAAAGGGGGTTTGACATCATAGCAAAGCCAACAGGAGTTAGTTAGGTTCGGTTTGGTTTCGTTTAGGGTTAAAAAGGTAGCTTCTAGCATACGAAAGATTGGGTTTGGGTCTGACTCAGCCATGCGGCCTATCTGGGGGGTATCTGCAAGGCTGGTCGGGGTGTCAGTGGCTTTTGGGGTCAGGGTTTTGAGGTGGGTTGTGTTTTTCCCTCTCAGCACATTCCCGATAATTTTGTTGGGTCCCACTGGTCGAGGCGTTGGCGGCTGGAGCCTGATAATTCTCACATTCACCCACCTCCTCGGTCCTTTGAGGACCACTGTCCATGTTCTACCCGTGGCCCAGCTAGGGTGATCTGGCTGTAGGACAGTCATGTTATAACTTACGCATGCCCGTTGTCTAGGCTGTGCAGTGTGGTCTCCGCAGCCAAAGGGTGCCCAGGTGAACTGTAAGAATTTGTCGGGCTCCTGTGGTTGCCACCCGTCTGCCCATGGTCTGGCATCTGTAACAATGGTTTCGCAACCCCAATACCCACAATGTCCCCATCCCGGGTAGTCACAGTACCTTTTCCCTGGGTTGGACGCTGGGCACCAATAGGATATGTACATGAGTATGATGTGTGGGCTTGAGGGCCGTATTTTCGGTTGCCCTGGAAACAGATCGGCTATGTGGAATACGAAGGATGGAGCGTTTGCGGTGGTGACCTCTTTGAACACCTTGTCGCTTGAGAGATGTTGCATGACCCATCTGAACGGCTGGTGAGGGTAGTGGCCTGGGTCGGCTTGCCCCCCGGCCACAAACCCCATCAGCAGGATTGCACAGAGACACTGTACATGTCTGGGTCTCACCGCCGTGGGACGCTCAGGCTCTGTCTGGTGGCTTGGTGGTCCGTTATCTCTCTCTGGAGCAGGTGTGTGTGTGTCGCGGGGACGGTCCACGAGCGTGTCCTGCGAACGAAAACTCACAGTTTTCCATTAGTTTCATTCTTAAGGTCAGGTTTGATCGACCTGAGTGGACACCACCTGATCTTGCCCTCCTTTTTAACTGCCGCGTACCCCCGTCCCGTAAGCACCAGTCTCCAGCCCCGTTCCCACTCGCCTAGCTCGTTTTTGACCATGACCTGTGGGCCCTCCTCTAGTGTCTGGGTGGCCCAGTGTTTTCGAATGGGACTGTTTGCTTCATCTCCCCTAGGAAATTGGTTCAGTGCTAGCAGCGCGGTTGCTAGCATGCGCGTGTGGTCTCCTGAGGGGATGGAATTGGCAAAGCCCTCTGCCTTTGCCAACACTTCTAACTTGGCTTTTAGGGTCTGATTTGCTCACTCGACAATGGCCTGTCCGGTGCTGTTATATGGGATTCCCTGTGCTAAGGTGATACCCCACACTGAGGCGAATTCTCGCACTGATTTAGAGATAAAATTGGAAGCATTGTCAGTTTTAATTTGCTTGGGGATACCAAGCCATGCCATAACTGTCAGCCAGTGCTGGATCGTGGCCTTCGAGTTGGGTTTGAGATGCTGTGTCGCTATGATCACTCCGCTGTAGGTGTCCACTGTCACTGCAAGCCATGCTCGGGGCTTCAGCAGTTCGCAGAGGGTGAAGTCTGACTGCCAGATTTCTGATGCCTTGAGGCCTCTCGGGTTGACTCCACCGGTCCATAGGGGTGACTTCTGGCAGTGAGGGCAGGTGGCCACTACGTGCCTCGCGTCTGCTGTCGAGATCCCGCATCTCTTTGCCAGTGCTTTGGCCCCTATGTGGAGTGACTCGTGCAGCTGACGAGCTTCCTGCAGTGTCCACACTCCCTTCGCTGCGGCATCTGCTTTGTCGTTGCCAGTCTGGAAGAAGCCCTTGACTGGGTTATGGCTGTTGACGTGGATGACGGACACGGTGCCCTGGCGTGAGGAGAGTGCCTCTTCAAGCATGGAGGCCGTCGTGGATGTTGACACACCTGGTCTTGACATGGCTAGGCAGAGCTTCGCCACGAATATAGAGTCTGTCACGATGTTGAGGTGTTCGTCCTGGAAAAATCCGCATGCCAAGACCACTGCTGCTGCTTCCAGCTGTTGCACTGACAGCGTGGGGTCACACGTTTTGACGCAATGCCATGTTTCTCCTGCCTGCCACACTGCTGCTGCGGTAGAAGTCATGGAGGAGGCGTCTGTGAAGACCGTTGGTCCTAGTTGCGGTCGGTCCATGACCTTCGGTGGCACATCTATGTCGACAATGGTCAGTAGCTGGGTCCAGGGTGGTTTGGTGGCGTAGGAGATTTCTCCTCCAAAGCCAGTGAGAGCGAGGGCCAGGTGCTCCGATATCGCAGTTGACTCCATGGTTGGTCGCTTGCGGAAGGGGAGGTGGATCCTTGCCGGCTCGGTTCCCAGGTGTCTCAGGGCGAGTCTCCTGCCTTTCGTGATGAGGTTAGCAATGCACTCAACTCCTGGGGAGAATGCGTGAGTCGGTCTTCCGAGGACCACCCACTGGATCGGCTGGGATTTTTCGGAAGGTCCTTGGGCAAGTGCTCCTACTCCTCCCTTCTGCGTGAAGTGGACGTATAAGTCCAGTGGTACGCTCGGGTTCCACCTGGCAAGCAGGCTAGTGGACATCTGACGTTCGATGAAGTCGAGGGATTTCGTTGCTTGCGGCGTCAGCTCCTTGGGGTCCCACGGGTGTTTTCCTTTCAGGAGGTCATACAGGGGGTCCATGACCTCTGGCGGAACTAGGATGATGTTGCGGAGCCACTGCAGAGATCCTACGAGTCGTTGCATGTCGTGGAGGGTCTTGATGTCTCGGCGGACTTTTATCTTGGGCGGGGTCACGTAGGAGTTTGTGATCCCCACTCCCAGGAAGGTCACGCACGGTCCTCTCTTGATCTTCGTGTTCGCGATCTCGAAGCCGTTGGCCTGGAGGGTTTCCGTGATCGTGGACACTAGGTGATCTACTTGGCCTGCCGATGGTGCGGCGACGAGGATGTCGTCCATGTACTGAATGATGGTCGCAGCAGGGTGGGAGTGTCGGACTGGCATCAGTGCCCTGTCCACGGTGATCTGGCATATGGTCGGGCTGTCCACAAGGCCTTGAGGTAGCACCTTCCATTGGAAGCGAAGGTTAGGTCGCTCGCCGTTCGGGAACACGATGGAGAAGGCGAACCGTTCTTTGTCCTCGGCATGCAGGGGTATTGAAAAGAAACAGTCTTTGATGTCCAGCACTGCGCACGGCTGCCCTTTGGGGATGGCTGAGTTCGCGGGCAGTAGTGTCTGAACTGGACCCATGGGCTGAATTGTCTTGTTTACTTCCCTCAGGTCGTGGACGAGGCGGTAGCCTTCTCCTGATCTCTTGGGGATTACAAACACAGGGGTGTTCCACGGGCTGGTGGAGGGTTCGATGTGGCCCTTTTGTAGCTCGCGGTCGACCAGTTCCAGCAAGGCTGTCATTCGAGGCTTTGACAGGGGCCACTGCTCAACCCATACGGGGTCTGGTGATTTCCAAGTCAGTTTGATTGGCAGCAGTGGGTGCACAGCAGTGGCCCTCATCATAAATTTGTAATCCTGACTCCTAGCATGGCGAGAACGTCCCTTCCTATCAGGGGTGGGGAGTTTTGCAAGATATAGGGGTGGATTGCTACTGTTTGTTCTGGTCCTTTCTTTGTATGGAGCGTTATAGCTACCAATTGGGTGCTTTTCCAAGCCCGGGACAGCCCTCCCACCCCGTTCACTGGGGGGACTTCCTTGTACGGCCAGTGTCGGGGCCACAGGGCTTGGGGTAGGATTGTGCAGTCTGCTCCTGTGTCTGCCCAAAACTGAAGTCCTATTACATGGGGGTCCCGACTGTCATAGAGGCGGCATGTCCCCCAGATTTTCGGGGGTTCCTTCCCTATTTTTAGGGCCAGGGCCACCCAGGGGTTGTCCTGTTCTGGGGCGCCCCCTGCTGACCCTGTGGCACAGGCGCTGCTTGCGGTGGCGGTGGGTACGAAGGCACCGCAGGCTGTGCCGTGATACTCGCTGGCAGGGGTATGAAGTTGGCTGCTTCCTGTGGGAGAATGGGGTACGAGGGCTCCCCGCCCCATTGGGGGTTGGCATGGATGGGCCGCCTCATATTCGCAGCGGGAGGAGGCTGGGTGCGGCCCGCGGGCCCCCTCCCCTTTCCGTTTCCCTGGGCCCGGGACCTGCATTCCCTAGCCAGATGTCCCTTCCTCCCGCAGCCCCAGCAGGATCCCTGCGGGCGTGTTTGGGGCGGAGGCGCTGCGGCGGGCCGCCGTGCCGGCTGTGGGCAGCTCACCGCGATGTGACCCGCCTCCCCGCACTTGAAACACGCCATGGCATTGGTCAGGGTGTGGACGGCCGCCTGAATGGGCGTCAGGTGTTCCTCCCTAACTACATGTCTGATCATGTCCGCCAGGCTAGCCCCGGCTGGCAGGGAGCGTAAGATATCCTTAGTAACTGAGTTGCACTGTTGGCGCAGGCAGTCGGCCACTACGGGGCCCCTTGCCTCTGCCGGCAGGGTAGAGGAGTCTATCGCTGCCTGCAGGCGATCCACGAACTGCGTGAAGCTTTCGCTCTCTGCCTGCCTCACGGTGGACCACGGTGCCGGCTTGGCCACGACTCGGGAGGCAGCGCGAATCGCCTCTCTAGCAGCCCGAGTGGTCGCTCTGACCTCCTCAGCCTGCATCTGTGCAGCTTGCTGCTGTGGTGTGATCATATCATCATGCTTTCCTATCAGTCTGGATAAGCTCGATCTGTGCAGGGGCTGCCGCGCGCCGGACGCCTGGGCTAACTGCTTCCTGCTATTATCCTCCCATTCCTGCCTAAAGACGATCATTCCCGCTCCGTCTAGTATCATGCGCCCTATCCGTTCGATATCAAAGGGAAGCAAGTCATCGTTGCTAAAAAGACCATCGATTAACGTAGTAACTATAGCCGAGTTGATCCCTTTTTCCGCAATGGCTTTGACAATTGCCTGTATATCCTTTGGGTTTATCGGGGTATATACCCTTTGTTGGTTCCCTTCCGGACCGGTAAGCCGTACTGGGAAGGCTTGTATGGCTGCCGCTGGGGACCATTCAGCACAAGCTATCTTTATTTTCCCCCAGTCAGTAAACTGGGCTGATTCGTATTGTAGTTGTTTTTCGGCGCGGCTTAGAGCTTTACCCGGCTTTGTTTCAAGCCGTGCCGGTTCCGTTTCGTCTGAATCGGAGCCATCGCTAGCTTCCGTCAGCCCCTCTAAGCTGCTGGAGCTGTTGCTGGTCTCCGAGCCGGAAGACGAGTGCCAGCGTACTTCCGGGGCTCCGTGCCGTTTTGTTCGGCCCCGAGCTCGCTCCCCCCCTCGGGGGAGGGGCCGTTCCCGCCCCCCCGGCTCGCCGCGCCCCTCGCGGGGGGTGGTTTCTCCCTTATATGGTGGCGGCTCCCGGCGCGGCTGCCGATTGGCTCTGTGTCCCGAGCCGCTCTCCGCCCCTTTCTCCCGCGCGCGCGCATTCCCGAGGTCGCGCTCCCCCCGGGTGTTCGCGCCGGGACCGCCCGAGCCCCGCCCCTCCCCGCCGCTCGCGGCGCCATGTTCAAACGGGTAGGGAGGCGGCGTGGCCGCGCCGTCTTCCCAAACCGCGGTTTCGGCGGCTTGGGCTTCTTTTAGCAGCCCTTGCCAGAAGCGCTCCGCGTGCTTTTGCATCTCCGGCATCGGATCGCGGACGGGCGGCGGCGGCGGCTCGGAGGAATTTGCGGTCTCTCGGGGGATATGAGCGGGGGGGGGTTTTTGGGGATTTTCGGCGGCGGGGGTGTCGCGGGGGGTTCCTGCGGGGGGGGGTGGGCTCTGATCTGGGGGAGGGGGTGTCGCGCTGAGCCCCCCTGGGTCCCCGCTGCCGGGCAGATCGCTCTCAGGGGCAGTCTGCGTCCCCGCCCCCACCCCGAGTTTAGGAGTAACTAATAAACACGTGCGCGCCGCGGTCCATGTCTCCTGCTCTTCTATCGCTTTGCGTAGGGCTTTTTCTACTCTGCCCCATGCTTTAAGATTTCTGCCGCTGCCGGAGGATTTTGTGTCCTCGGCTAGCGCGGCAGTGCATTTGTCCCATATTTCCGGATGTAATACATCCACGGGACGCTCTATTGCCCCTAGCTCAAGCAATCTCGCCATGGCAAGATGAAAATCCTTGAGCTTACACCCAATACCCCACTGTGAATAAATAGCACTCACGATCCTGGCCATTGCGTCCATGACGCCCGCGGATCCTAGGGGACGTCTCCCCTTACGCCTGGGTACGGTCCGACCGTCCTGGCCGCTGCTTCTGTCCAGGTGAAACCCGTCAGCCGGGCAAATTTTTCTTCTTTTGTCCCGGGTTTCCGGCACCAGTATGTTGCCTTTATGAAAGACAACCAGGGGCCTGGTTCAGGTGGCAGCACGGCGGCCTGGTCTCGTCCAAGCCACTCGGGCTAATCAACACACGCAGATACCAATATGGCAGACGGTTGAAAAGCGTTTATTATCCTATTTCGTGGGTTTAAATAGGTTTAGGGGTCTTTGCTACGTCAGAGGGGGGTTGGGGGTCTCGGAGGATAGTGGGTAGTGGAATTTTACCAGAACAGGTGTGGCTACATTCTTCTCTGACTCCTGGGGTTAACAGATAAGCGGGGAAGAGAGAGGGGGGAAGGGGTCTGTCTTTCCGTGACATCCCGGTGATCTTCCGCTCCGCCTGTCCCTATCTACCACAATAGTCTTCCTTCCTTCCTTCCTTCCTTCCTTCCTTCCTTCCTTCCTTCCTTCCTTCCTTCCTTCCTTCCTTCCTTCCTTCCTTCCTTCCTTCCTTCCTTCCTTCCTTCCTTCCTTCCTTCCTTCCTTCCTTCCTTCCTTCCTTCCTTCCTTCCTTCCTTCCTTCCTTCCTTCCTTCCTTCCTTCCTTCCTTCCTTCCTTCCTTCCTTCCTTCCTTCCTTCCTTCCTTCCTTCCTTCCTTCCTTCCTTCCTTCCTTCCTTCCTTCCTTCCTTCCTTCCTTCCTTCCTTCCTTCCTTCCTTCCTTCCTTCCTTCCTCCCTTCCTCCCTTCCTCCCTTCCTCCCTTCCTCCCTTCCTCCCTTCCTCCCTTCCTCCCTTCCTCCCTTCCTCCCTTCCTCCCTTCCTCCCTTCCTCCCTTCCTCCCTTCCTCCCTTCCTCCCTTCCTCCCTTCCTCCCTCCCTCCCTCCCTCCCTCCCTCCCTCCCTCCCTCCCTCCCTCCCTCACTCCCTCCCTCCCTCCCTCCCTCCCTCCCTCCCTTCTTCCCTTCCTCCCTCCCTTCCTCCCTCCCTTCCTCCCTCCCTTCCTCCCTTCCTCCCTTCCTCCCTTCCTCCCTTCCTCCCTTCCTCCCTTCCTTTCCTCCCTTCCCCTCCCTCTCCTCTTCTCCTTCCCTCCCCTCCCTCTCTCTTTTCTTTCAGTGTTGGGAAGTGTCAGTATCACTGAGATTTTTACTGCCTGCTTCAGGCTGGGCTTGCATCTGATTCCAGTATTCTGTTTGGCTCCATTTCAAATGGAGCCCAGTTCAACAATATTTTCAAGAACTCAGAAAGGTAAATGAATGGTATTTACATTAGTAAAATACTTACTATGAGGTTTTACCACCTTTGAGACTACATCTGGGGAAGGAAACCTATCTTGCTTCTCTTTCTCAATCTGGAGAGCAGCATGGTAACAGCCATTTACCCATCGGGAAGAAAAAACATATTCCTAAGAACTTCTACTGCTATCTGTTATTTATCCCTCATTATGTCTGTCTGAAGCAATTTAATCTCTCAGCATTATCTTTGCCAGAAGAATGGTTGGTGAGCGATGATGGAGATGATAAAGTTTATGAACAGTTAGACAGAAATAGGAATGAGGCCAAGTGACATTGTTCTATGAAAAAATTAGGTCACATTTGAATAAGAACATAAGGACTATAAGGGACATATTTTTTATTGACAACATACAAGGGGTAAGCTGAGCAGCAAAGGAATTAGTCAGTGTCTTGACTTCTATGCCATAAGTATAGTAGGCCTTACTGTCACCTTTTTTCATGCTTCTACTTATGACATGCTTCTTTTTCTTTGGTTTAGTATTTGTCTCATTTACAAATATTTAAAATTGGACAGTATTTTCAAAATAGTTCTGACAGTATTGCAACTGTAAGTTTAGTTTATTTTTTATGTGCCAAAGTTTTACAAAAGAAAACTTTCCAAAGGAATTGGCTGCAGACTTTATTAATATTACTCTTTTTATTGGGGGTGTCCATACAATTTTCTACTCTTTTGATATTACATGGTTACAAGAATCATACTAGACTCTCTTTTAGTCTTCCAAAGTAGGTTTTTAATAAGAGTTTATGCTTAGGAGTTTTTTAATCTTCTAGAATATACAAAAAAACTGTTGTCTTCTTCCTGGAACCTCAGTAACATCTTTAAACTTTTCACATGCAAGTAGTCAATAATAAACCTAGTGTTTGGGTCATAGAAACTAATTCTGTAAAGGCTGAAAAAATACATTTAAAAAAACAGGCTTGTTTTCATTACCTGTTCTATCCCTTTCCCATATCAATCATACAACAAATCTCAAAGCATATTTACCCAAAACAACATTATTTCATCCCTAACATTTTGGGAATGACCTTTAAATAATGTGCGTATTGTTATGCAGTATGTATGTAGAGTTTTAGTTTAAACATAATGAAGAGTGGTAGAACATGAAGCACTGCTAATGTTTTTTACAAGCTATCTGTCATACCTCAATTGACATTTTCAATCAAATCCCTTGAGGGTGCTTTCTTCTACAAATAGCAGCCAAAGTATGCACTTTTTTAATCAAAAGTTTTCTATAATGGCTAACTAATTTCTACTGTCACTTAGCATAGACATTTTTTTCTAAGGAAAGCACCATATGTTCACTTTCTAACCATGCCCAAGTTACTGTAAAATATGATGTGCAACTGAAAGAAGAAAAAAAATGTAAAGTGTAAAAAGTGTAAAATATAAGTGTAAAAGCAGAGCACTGGTTCTTTGAAATCAACCAACCATCAAAGAAGGCTCCACTTGTTGGAAACTTTTAGTTTTCCTCTACACTTCCTCTGTTCTCTGTGAAGAATTTTTCATCAATTGTGTTATGTCTGGTAGAGCATTTAGGGATTGATTTCAGTATGCTTTATATCAGGCATTTATTTTGATCCAAAATATTCATAAAGGACAAAAAGCAAACTGCAGTTATACATGAGACAATATAATCTTTTCAAATTTTTGCTATTAAAAATTCAATATAAGTTTTCATTTTGTAGGAATGCAGATTTAAGAATAGATCTAAAAACTGACCAAAATAGGTAACAAACACAGATTTAAAGCACAGAATAAATCAACAATATCACTGCGATAAACCCAGCAATCTAGTAGGTTTTTTTGCCAAGATTATCCTGACAAGAAAAAAGACTAATGAGGTAATTTCTTTTGCCAACCAGACAGCCTGTGAAGAGGAATGTGCCTAGTAATAACAGTAAAAATCCAGTGCCCAAAGTGATATCATGGTATTTCAGTTCACAGAAAATATGGTCATAGTGTGCCATGCATTAACAGTGTCCTCAGCAATCTGACTTCTTGCTCTCACTAAAGAATGTCTGTAAAATGGACTTACACATGTAAGAGATGTCAGATTAACAAATAGCAAATTTACAGGGTGTTGGGAAAACAGTCAGAGCTGGCTCTTCAAACATTGGAACTCCATTGAGGTTAGCTGTTAGTCATCTATATGTCTGAAGATCCCAGCCAACCTCTCCTGAATTTTTTTCCCCCTAGTTTATTTGGCTTGTGTGCTGGAGATAAGTATGATATTGATTTACATACTGCTGATATTTTTCCTAGCTTTTAATGTCTGTTTCTCTTCAGATAACACAAAATTTTCATTGCATTTTTAACTTCTTCTAGTCACTTAATAACCAATTTTAAAGATCTATCCATGGATTAAAAATATATTTCCTGAATAAATTAGCATGCATAAATCACTATGTATATATATACTAATTTCTATATATATAAATTTTTATTTCCCATATTCATTACTTAGCATTTATTTGCACTGAATTTTGTTTATCATTTCATTGCCCAGGTCTCTTGTTTGGTTTCCTCTCACAGCTGTGAAAAAGTAAATTGCCAGCCCAAGATCATTATTTAAGATTTCCCCCTAAACAGCAAAGTATGTGATTCATCTTTCTGTAAGTACAAATGGATGAATCAGCTTCCTAACGTATACATCTTTCCAAACTCTCTGCTGGAACCTTAAAAGCCAAGTTTACTCTGGATATCAAACTTCTAGACACCTAAACTTAGATTACATTAATTCCATCCTTAGTATCATAAGATCTTTCAACTAGTTATTATATGCACATTTATCTTACTCTATTCAAAATAATTTAATAATTGTTTAATCAGCAACTTCTGTGACCTCTGTGTCCATCATCTTTCTGAGACTCCTTGCAAATGTACTGCAGAGCTCAAGGTCCTGGTGGAACCCCAGCATAACAGCTGTTTTGAAGGTTAGGTTATAAATTGAAATTAGTAATTCAACAATATTATATTCAAATTCTTTTCCAGCTCTTGGGTGAAAACTGTCTGTTCCTGGAAAATTGGTTTTGTTCCTTTTCATCAACTTCATTTCAGTCAGAAGGAGCTTTTCAGACTTGCCTTACCAGCAATGTCCGTTATGGCTTTAATATTGTTGGGTGCCTCTTTGACAGTTTTGAGTTCTGCCATCTCTAGCAGACATCTGACTTCCAGAGCACATAGAAAGAATTTTATTAGAATGATTTTTATATTGCTTCTTAGAATTTTGTTTTGTTCTGTCTGTTTTATAATAATTCTACATTTGGTTTTTAAGAGTTAATGTGCTTTTCCCTTTTATGCAATTGAAGACTTCCACTTTAGGAAGAAAAGTTACCACTTAGCACTTCCTTTACTCTTATGGTTAGCCATACACAGCAAATAATAATATTTCAGTACCTTCATTTTTTTTTTTTTGGTCATAGTCCTATTTATTTTTTAGATATTCCTCATGCCTACTGAAAACACTTGGTCCTTTTATGCACTTTTTACGTAATCTTGTATCTGTTTTGCTTAATTTTATGGTCCTTCTCTTTTGAAAGAATATGAAAGAATTATTCTGTTGAATTATGAATTTACACTCATTATTAAAAAATTTTTGGATCAAGCATCCTGCATCTTTCAATAACAAATCAAAATATTTCATTTCTGTAATTTCCTAGAGGCAAATTTCTCCAAAAAGCATTTGAGTTTAAAAAAAGGTAACACATGATAGCACATGAACAATGTTCATCCAGTATATGATTGAACAATTAAAATATCTCAACATGATTATGCTTATTATTATTACTATATGTGGGGGTTTTTTGCTATTTTTCAATAATTTTCAATATCTTGTCTACATTATTGATTTCTAAATTTTAAAAATTCAGGTATGATGTTTCAAGCTACTGAGATTGTTATGTTTGATGTGGCTAATTACAGTCCAAATAATTTTGCTCTGCTTTATTACTAACTTTCAAATCCCTTTTCTTACATAAATTTTCTCAGACACCTGTTTGGCATTGCACACAGAGCACACCAGGCAATGCAATGAAATCCTCGTCCCTGGCTGGAGTTCAAAGCTGGCATTTCTTGCCAGAACTGATCCATGTGTCATTGGCTACTACATACTCTTCAAAGACTCACTTGTTCTAGAAGTTTGGAATGCAATGAAATAGAATAGAATAGAATAGAATAGAATAGAATAGAATAGGACTTTAGCAGTTGGAAGGGGCATATAATTTTCATCTAATCCAACTGCCTGATCAATTCAAGACTAACAAAAATTTAATGTTCTTGAGAATGTTGTCCAATTGCCTCTTAAACACTGACAGATTTGGGGTATCGACCACCTCTCCAGGACGACTGTTGCAGTGTCTGTTGCTTCTTCACTCAGGAAAGAAATTTTTCCTGGAGCCTAAATCTCCAGCTTTTAACCATTTCCATGTGTCCCATCACTGAGTAGCAGGGGGAACAGAACAGCGACTCCCTCTCCACTTGCTCTTCTCAGGAAGCTGTAGAGGGCAATGAGAACTCCTTCCAGCACTTTCATTAGTTTTGTTGCCATTCTCTGGACTTACTCAAGGATCTTTGTGTTGTTCATAAAGTGTGGGGCCCAGAATTGCACACAGCACTCAGGTGAGGCTGCACCAATGCTGAATACAGTGGATTCAGCAGCTCTTTTGACCAGCTGGTGTTGCTGGTTTTGATGTACCCCAGGATCGAGATTGCCCTCTGGGCTGCCAGGGCTCAGTGCTGCCTCATCCTGAGCCTGCAGGACTCAGTACCGCACAGGACCCCAAGATCCCTTTGAAGGGCTGCTCTCCAGCCACTCAGCTCCAAATTTCACATGTGCCTGATGTCACTCTCTTTTAAGTTCAGAGTCTGGCATTTGGACTCATTGAATTTAATCCCAGTAATCATTTTGCAAAGTGTCAGTCTATCCAGATCCCTCTGCAATGCCTCTTGCCTCAAGAGTCAATAGCACGTCCCAGTTTAGTATCAACAACAAACTTGTTAATGGTGCATTCAACTCAGGCATCCAGATCATTGATAAATATTATTAACAGATCCGACCTTAAAGTTGAACCCTGAAGAACACCTCTGATGACTGTCACCAGTGAGATGCAGCCCCACTCACTACAACCATTTGACCTCTGCCCTTCAGCACACCATGAACCTGCTTGTCCCAGTTTGAATACACTGTTTGAAGGATGCTGTGATGGAAAATATCAAAAGCTTTACTAAAAATCCAGAAAAAATACATCCAACAACTTCCATTCATCCAAGTGGGTGACTTTTCAATAGCAGGATATCAAATTAGTTACACAGGACTTTCTTTTCTGAACCCTGTGTTGACTGCATCTGATGATTTAATTGTTCTTAAAATGATTTTCAATGTGCCTCAATATAATCTTTCAATCTCAGTATAATCTTCTCCATAATTTTCCAAGTTCATAGTTCCCTGGATCTTCTCTAACCATTTTTATACATAGGAATAACATTGACTAGCTTTCAGTCAGCAGAGACTGCCCTTTTTTTAGATGATTGAGAGTGCTCCTGTCATAACATCTGCTACCTCCTTCAGTACTCTGGAATGAATTGTCTCAGATTCTATGGTTGTGTGAACATTCAACTGATACAGCTGGTACCTTACCATTTCAGTCATTGAAAATGAAAAGCTACAGATCCCATGCTTGTGTTCTTTCAATTCAAGGGAAAGGGCTTCCCAAGGTCTATCACTATTATTAAAAGCAGAGTCCAAAACATCATTGACTATTTCAGCTTTTTCTTAAATCATGTTAGTCAGATGACCATCTTTAAAATGTATTGGTCTGATGTTTTATATAGACCTGTTCTTGTTATTAATATGCTTTTAAAAAGTCCTTGATATCTGAAATAACACTGGCCAGTTTAAACTCTAAATGGCATTTGGTTTTTTGTTTCTTCACTTTACATGAATGAACCACAGCACTGCTGTTCCTCCTAATCATACTTCCTGAGTTCATAGAATTATTTTTTGCCTTTTGAGATTCATTAGAAGAGATGCTTTTTTCCACTTTGTAAATTCTCTTGAATATCTAAGCAAGATTTTACTATTTTAAATTTATGTCCCATCTATTATGGATCAATTATATTTGAGGATACTGCAAGTATTCTGTGCCTTTGAAACAAGTGTGGAAATCCCTGTTGCTTTCAGCAACATAGGGTACAGTTTGATAGTGAAGTAGTGGACCTGCTGTGAAAGAGAAGCAGGGAAGCAAACAATGTGGAATATATACTTATATTTAATGACAAAATTGCTAGAGAGACCCTGAAGGTACAAGTTCTAAACTACTTTTGAACTTGATTTTTTTTTTATATTAGAAAAACCAGTTTAAAAGTTGACATATATACTTAAAATACAGCTTGATAAATTTGATAGCCTACAATTACAATTTGATCACTCAGAAAGTTTCTTTTCTACATGTTCTCCTAATTGTTACTACAACCAAGATCTTAGAATATGAAAAAAAAAATCTACGTTCAGCTAAACTTTGCTGTTTGAGCTGAGCATTGTACTGACTATGATTACCTTGGTCTTAAAATGAAGTGTTAATTTCTATGGAGATTTAAAAGATCAGAAATACACAATTGTAGTGTGTATTTTATTCCATTTGTGGTATATCCTTTCTTTTATTTTTTTTAAACAACTGCTTTTTTAGGAGAAAAGTACAATGCTACCTGTCGGATAGGAACATATTCTTTCACAATAGGAAAGAGAAAAGCTAATTTTGCCTGGAGATATATTTGAGAAATCACAGTGCAGTGACTAATCAAACAGCAGCAGTAACTATTTTTTGAAAATTATAAAAGAGGAACACCTATGAGAAACCAGTCTGATGTTGCTTTGTAAAGAACAGACATAGGATCTGTTAAAACCAGTTACTATTCCATTAAGTAATGGAACACATATAAAAAGAAGTATTACTATTTTAAAAATGTCAAGATAGTAAAAAAAAAAAAAAAAAAAGAATAAAGGAACTTGAAGGGGGGAACCTTGATTTTTTTTTTTTTTAATTACTCAATAAAATTTTAAAAATTGCTATGATACAATGAGTTAAAAACAGTCCTGTTGCGTCGCGGTCGGCACGCTCTCACCGCGACACCCCGAGCGTGGGCATGCTGGGTGGCGAGGGAAGAGGAGGGGCGGCCGATCCCCCTGTGAAGCTCTGCAGTCCCAGTTGTTGGCACGGGGACAGATGGAGGCGACACGGGACTTGGGAGTGAACAGGATGGATTTATTCAGCAAGGCCCAAGACGCTTCGGGGGGGGGGGGAGGGGGAGGGGGAAGGAGGGCAAACAAAGGTTTTATACAAGACCTCAGGAGGCGGGGTATAGGAACAGTAACCAATAGGGAAATAGCAGGGGAGGAGTTTAGGGCAGGACTAACATATTATAAACCTATCAGGGAAAACAGAGGAGTGGAGTAACACAAAGTAGCCAATAGGGTGTTGACCCTCACTAAATAGGCAGGGACTGTCCTGGGGAAAGGGGCAGGGAAGGGGAGGATTGACATCTTGGAAAGAAGGGGGTTAGGAATGAGCTAGGGAAGATTAATGACTGGGGAAGGGAAGAAGATTCGGGGGGGGGGGTATGAACAGACACTGAAAGAATAAAAAACACGCCACCGCACAGTCCTGAGGAAAATTTTAGAACCAGTGAAAATTTTTTGTAATATTTTAAACTAAACAAGTCAATGCATGTGCTATAGGGAAATAACCCTAAATTAGTGTGAGAATAGATTAAATGACCTAGTTTCAGATGCTCTTCTATGAAAGAAAATGTTGTGTTTAAGGGCTTAAGTGAAGTCCCACTGCAATCAATGGAATGACTCCAGATGGAGCAGACTCAAATAATCACTTCTCAGTCCTCTGGTAAAATACACTTTAAGTAATATATACTCCAATTTATAACAGATTTGAAATTTTGGGAATTCTGTTTTAGTTCTCAGTTAAAAAAAAACAAACACAAACTTTTCTATTGCTGTGTCTTGACTTTTGTGTTTGTAGAATACCTTACAACTCCTAAGAATATGTAGACAAACATCTATATGTGCCATCTCAGGCTTTCTGAAGATGGCATGGATTTTCTAGGTCTAGTTTGCCATAGGGTCATCTCAAGAACAGTTTATGCTTCCAATGGGAAGTGCAAGTAAAATAAGTTGTCAAGAGCAACATAAAGAACTGCCACAATCAGTGTAAGACTAAGATGTTAGGCTGAATTTTATCTGTGAAATTGATGCTCCAAATAAATAATTAAATAACTAAATATTTGGTTGAAACCAGACTTTAAAAAGGCATGCCTTTATGTGATCTTGAATTATTTTCTTGTTTTTAAATTTATATAAAATACTTTGATTTTTGAACTTCAGGACAAGTTCATATAACATGCTTAATAGTTTGCCTGGTTACAGAATTTTATATGTGACCAGAAAATTCTGACATGAGAAACTGTTTTCAAACTAATGGCTGAAGGCAAAAATGAAGGTCCTCAAAAGTAAAATATTTGTTTGTATTTGTGTAAAGAATACAAGACTACTTTCAAGTAACATTTGCGTTTAAAAAGTCAAATGGAGCATCAAGTTTGTTATCTAAATTTAGCTTTTCATATTAAAAAAAAAAAAAAAAAAGCTGACCTAAAAGCATCCCTGCTGGTTTTAAGTTTCCACAGCCTGCAACATCCAGATGAGACAAGACTGTCCACCTTTGAAATTCATCTACCCACAGTCATCCATGGTTCATACACAACTTGTGTGAAAGATGAATGCTGTGGATTCCTCTTCCCTTTACCTCTCTGCTGGCAGCAAATTTGTCAGAGGCAGTTGGTCTGCTCTAAGGTTTTACTTTCTCTTCAGAAAATAAATTAGGAGTATTAAAACTTCAGAAGATAAGATGCCTCTGAAGCACTGTTGAACTCTGCTGCTAGGCAGGAGTTAGGGGAGAGAGATTATGTATTCAATGCTGGCATTTCTGCTAAAGCCTGCAGTAGCTCTTGAGCAAGTCATTCAAGTAGTTTGTATTAGGAAACATACTTTTTAAGAGGCTTTAGGCATATTCATTCTATTTTCTATATTATTTTTATTGAATTATGACTACATCCTAGTCCATTTTTGTAAAAAAAAAAACAGCGATGAAACACGCTCAGTATTATACCCATAGATACTGTCAATAAACTAGTAATTGACTTCAGTTGTGTGTCATCAGATACTGTTGGGGTTTTTATCAATGAGGGGGGAAAAACCCCCCAACATTATAATTACTTAGAATATTTTTTTGTAAATTGAATTACTGTTATGCAAACCATTTCTAATCCTGTTAGAATGTGTGATCTACATTTCCATAATTCACCATTAGCTGTCTAATAAAATGTGAACACATTATCAGCACACAAAAGATGAATTACAGCAATATAAATCACATTCTATCAGGCATTGTGTCTTCATTGTCCCTTTCACATTTGCACCCATGATCACTTTCATGCAATGAAGTGCTATGTAAACTATGAAGCATACAGAAACAACACTAAGAATGCATGGAGAAACATCAGAAAATACCACAAATGCAACCAGAGCTATCTTACATTTCCTGTACAATGAATATTAAAAAAAAAAGATATTAAAAAATGAGTATTAAGAAAACCTAATTATCCAAGTGTTGAGGGCAAAGTTCAAACTATTCTTCAGCAAAATACACAGTTAACAGAGTGTCTGTTCTCATTAAGGGATTATTAACTAATGGCTTTTGCCCTTAGGAGACAGTTCTAAATGCAAAATATATTGTGAGCAACACGTCATTTTCAAAAATCTAGCCATACTTTCTTCTTTATAAATCCTAAGAAATTTGGTGTTTGAAAAACTTCCTCCATAAAGAATTTAGATAATTTTATTCTAGAATTTAATTTAGAAATTAGGAATTTACAAAAACTTGAGTACCAAAAAATTAGTTACTCTAAAGAATGTCAGTATTTAGAAAATTTGACTGTTAAAACAGAAAATTTAAAATAAAAATAGCAGTACCTTCTGTTAAGCCAAAAGGAAAAAATCCAAACACACCAAAACCCACCCACCCCTCCAAACAACTAACTAAATAAACAAACAAGCTAGTAGAAATAACTTGAATGTGTAGTTTCTGAGTTTAGTGTGCTAAAAATTGTGTTATAACAACAGTAATTCCAAACAACTTTGTTAATGGCAAATATATTTTAAAAATACTACTCCTAGGAGGATGGAAGTGGTAGAAAGTATAGACATATCTGGAAATATTTCTTTGCACAAGCAATAACTATAGCTGTCATTTTACTTAAAACTGGTTCTTAAAAATACTTAGGAATATTACAAATGACTCAGTAATGCATGCTGTGATGTGTAAAAGTGTTCATGTGGACAAGCTTGAAAAGATTCATAGTTTTACCATGACAATGCCTTGGACAGAAGTGTTTACACCAGGAAACAGACATTTTGGAAGATATTTGGAGTTTCTTTGCTGACTTAGTGAAGTGGCTTTTTTATTATTATTTTAAGGGTCAATAGATTTCCACAAACATACATAGCATGGCCTATGGTTAATATACCACTACAGCACTTTTTCTGTGACAGAGAATATACACAGAAAAAAAAGCATTTAGAAGAATCTAGTAAAAGTTTTGTGTGGGAGAATTTTATGTTTTGTTTTGTCAATAAGCAAATAATTAAGAAGCTGGTTGTAAAACTACAGTTGTATCGTATAGGTAAGGAAATGTTCACGTGATAAAAAAATGTTCAGTTATTCATAAGATGTGGACTGCTTTGTACTAACTAAAAAGATTAATGAGAGAGTAAGATAAAAATTGTGTTTTGCAGTTGATAATTGTGGTCCTATAGACTGAGATATTCGATACCATGTCTAAACACTGGAAATGAGATTTCAAGGACAGCATTAAGAGGAACTTCCAGAACTGCCTTCAAGCAATGTGCTTATATGCAAGTACCGAGTTAAGGAGAATGAACTGTTTCCTCCAGTTCTACCCAGAATATATTCCTTCCCTCAATAAGTGGCTAGTTAATCCTGTTTTCATCAGAAAAATGTAAATCAATATTCCTCCAGACCTGGATAGTGGAACACACCACACCAGCAAGGGCATAATTGTGTTGTACATTATTTATAGTCCAGTGAACTCACTAGAATACATTTCACCAGATTCTTTATGAAGCCTATAAAAGTTAAAACTGTATCTACAACAAAATAAGAGCATTCTTTATAAATTCACATGAGCAAAATGGACATTCATCAAGAAGGAAATCTTACAGGCACAGGAGAAGTCCATGTGCCAAAAGACAAGCCATAAAGGGAAGAAGACTGACCTGGCTGAACAGAGATTTTTGGCTGGAACTCAGGAAGAAAAAGGAAAGTTTTCAACCTTTGGAAAAATAGGGCAGCTACTCAGGAGGACTACAAGGATGCTCTGGAGTAATGCAGGTGGAAAATTAGCTGTGCCAAAGCACAACTAGTACTTAATCTGGCCAATAGCATAAAAGAGAAAAAAGAAACTTTTTAGAAAAATCAACTAAAAGAGAGCAAATTTTAAATCCTCCTTTTATTGGATACAGGGTAAAACAGTGACAGATGAGGAATAGGTGCTTAAAGCTTTCTTTGTCTCAACCTTTAAGAGCGAGACCAGCTGTTCTTCAGGTACACAGCTCCCTGATCTGGGATACAGGGAAAGGGGATCAAATGAAGCCCCCATAATCCAAGATATAATGGCCAGTGATCTGCTGCACCCCTTAAACACACACAAGTCTATGGAGACAGATGGTATCCACCCAATCTGCTCAAGGGTACTGAGGGAGTTGGTAGAAGCACTCACCAAGACACTTGCAGTAATTTACCAGTAGCTCTGGTTAACCCAGAGCTATAATTTACCAGTAGCTCTGGTTGATCCAAGCTGACAGGAGGTTGGCAAGTGTTGCCCATGTACAAGAAAGGCCAGAGGGAGGGCCTGGGGAACCACAGACCTGTTAGCCTGACCTTGGTGCTGGGGAAAGTCAAGAAGCAGATCATTTTGAACCTCATCATATAGCACTGGCAGGACAAACAAGGAATCATGTCCAGCCAGCAGGGATTTATGAAAGGCAGGTGCTGCTTGACTGACTCATTCTCCTTCTCTAATCCCAGAGAGTGCATGAGGGAAAGGCTGTAGATGTTGCCTGCCTGGATTTCAGTAAAACCTTTGACGCCATTCTCCATGTTATTATCCTGGAGAAATTGGCTGTTCATGGCTTGGGTGAATATGCTGTTCATGGGATGGAAAACTCTCTGGATGGCTGGGCCCAGAGAGTGGTGGTGAGTGGAGGTAGATCCAGCTGGTGGCTGGTCACCAGAGGTGTTGCCCAAGGATCAGTGCTGGGATCAGTCCTGTTTAAAATCTCTATCAATGACCTGAACAATAGGATTGAGCGCATCCTCAGCCAGTTTGCAGATGACACCAAGTTTGGTTGAGAGTGTCGATCTGTTGCACAACACAAAGGCTCTGCAGAAAGATGTGGACAGGCTGGACCAGTGGTCTGATGACAATTGTATGAGGTTCAACAAGGCAAAGTGCCAGCTGCAGCCCTTGTGTCACAGCAACCCCATGCTGTGTTACAGAGCTGGTTAACAGCTGGACTTGGTGACCTTAAAGATATTTTCAACTAAATGATTCTAAGATTCTAAGAGTAGATATAAAGATGCTTAATGAAAAAGGATGGGGATGCAGGCCAACAGCTGGTAGAACATAAGCCAGAAAATTGCCGAAAAGGCCAGTGTATCAGATGGATCAATGTATTGTGGCTTGTTTCAGAAACAGTGTGGCCAGCAGTATAAGGGCAGGGGCCATCTCCCTGAACTTGACAGTGCTGAGCCCCACCTTGCATCATGTGTTCAGTTTTAGGGCCCCCAGTGCATGAAGGACATTGAAGTGCTGGAAGATGTCCAGAGCAGGGCAATAGAGCTGGTGAAGGGTCTGGAGCACAAGACTGGTGGGAGCACCTGATAAAGCTGGAGTTGTCTTGCCTGGAGCCAAAGTAACAAGGAATAGGACAAGACAAAGTTGTGCCAGGAGAGGTTTTGATTAGATAGAAGGAAAAATTTCTTCATCAAAAGGATTGTCAAGCATTGGAACAGGCTGTGAAGGTCAGTGATGGAATTACCATCCCTGGAGGTATTTAACATATGTTTTGACATGTCACTTAAGGACATGGTTTAGTGTTGGACTTGATTATGTTAATGGTTAGACTTAATGATCTTAAAGGTCTCTTCCCAACTGAATGGCTGTAGAATTCTACAATTAAAATCTCCAGTTTAAGTTTTCATACCACGCGTGCAAGGGATCATTTAAATGGTATCTTGCAGCTGGACGCACAAATACATTTTCATAGTTCTGAGGTTTATCTGTAAATTTCTGACCATTGTCCCTTCTCAGTTACAGGGTTGGGTATTATAGATCCAGAAAAGCCTATGTCTGTACATCCTTTGTAATGCTTATACTATCATATTAACATACCTGATACATCAATTAGCTTATATTCAGGATTCCAGCAAAGTAATCTCTATGTTCATACTGCTTCCTGAGAAACTTCTTCTCATCAAGGGGATCAGAGCCTATGAGGCCCAGAATTTCTTTATTCTTAACTGTCTATTCAACCCAGGCCTAATTACGGATTGATCCTGAATGGGATTTCTAGGTCTTTAGTACATCATAAATAATAAATAGATAACAGTAATGAACTGACTTTACCATACTGCAAGAGTTCATTCTATAGTCAAGGCATTGTTTTGTGTGAAACTAACAGCACTGAATTTAAGATTATTTGCCACATAAATAAATAGAACCGCCTTCAATATACTTTCTGAACTGCTTCTCCACGAAATCACCTTGTCAACTGGAAATCTACCTGACAATCAGATACAGTAGCATAAGTCACTACAAAAAAAATTTCAGTGTTAGCATATCACTCCCACAGGAATCTCATTTATATTATGAGTGACACAAAATTTAAGAGCTGTCTCTTGATACTGACCCTGTATTTTTCAGCAATGTTTGCTACTTGTATAAATATAACTTCTTATTTGAGAAGCAATATAGCCAGGTATAAGAGACTTGCAGTTTTCCATTGGCAGTATTTTTATTTCCTCACCCTGTGGACTCTTTATTCCAGGGAGATAAATCACTTCCTCTAAACAAGGAATCTAGAAAAATCAGTACAGTTTTCTGATATTTGCATATTAGAATAAGTCCAGGTCTGAATGGATAAACTATTTGTAAAAGTAAGATTCAATGTATTTTTAACTGTATATCCCAGATAAATTAACAAACGAAGGACCAACAGACTTCTAATCTTCAAAAATTAATACTTTTTTGTGGTTTTCAACTCCTTTTTTCTGTACAAGTAGAGAAAAAGTTTACTCTCCTTTCTGTTTTGAAGCGTGTCTCTTAATGATAAATGAATATGGCAATGGCACATAGGGATTTCTGATTATACAATTTGTCTTCAGTGCCACTAGATACAATTTCCTGTTTCAATCTTCTCCACCTTTTTTCTCTTATATCAAAATTGCTACGGTTTTATAGATGTGTTTTTCTCTGCAACAGCTTGAAGATATAAGTAAAATGAAATGCAGTTAGTACTTAAGATCTGATAAAGTATTGCTAATTTGTTTTCTAGCATATTTAATATTAAAATCTCCACAGACCAAGTTCAGGCAGGAAGAAAGAAAACTGGTTAAGCACAGAAAATCTACAATGACGGATACTACACAGAATTCCAAATAAAAGAGCCACAGAGATGAGGAACATTAAAAGCCCTGAAACACCTACATACTATTCATGTCTCATAATAAATTTTAACTAGGTAACTTCCACTCAGAAAACTGTATCTTAAGCTAAAAGTCCAAGAACTTTAAAACACAACTCAGTGACAGTAATTGCATTAAAAGTAAATGCATACAACACTGACAAGTGTTTTTCAGCTGCCTGGCAAATATATGTAATGTAGGATGTCACAAGTTATTTGATTTCTTTTTACTATTTAGTTTGAAGCCCTTCATTTTCTTAAGAATTATATATTTTATATACGCACCTGACATTTTATTTCACTTTATTTGATATTTAATTGTATTTTTATGATGTTTGTGCTGAAAGGAGATGATATGCTGTAAAGGATCTAATCACCTCCTGGAAATCATGTTCTGACATAGCAGTATTACTTCTTTTGTGGCTGTTTTTTTAGCTTTGACTGCATATCTGTTCACTTCTTAAAGCAACCCTTTCCTCTCTGATTTCTTGTTACAGGGAAATTTAACTGGTGTGGCCAGAAGGACTAAACCATAAAATTCAGTGACACACTGACTAAAATTTAATGAACAGGACACACAACATACTCATACCAAGCAAGACACCTGCCCAAATGCTGATCAGTAGCAGTCAGGGTACATCTAGGAAATGGAATGCTTGCTCCCACCCTTCAGGAAGATGGTGACCTGGCTCCCTCATCTAACACCACCTCCACTACACTACCACATATGTTCCTCTCCACCTCTGAGTGGCTATGTTCCAGCTGTGCATTATTTTCTATAGCGATTGTCATCATAAACCACTAATGGTCCTGTTTATCGTGAAGCTGAAGGCAATCCCTTTGGCTTTGACCATATATGAGGACAATTGATGGCTTGCATCAATGTCTGCTTTGCCAGTTTATCTGTGTTATACAAGGGGTGAAGTAAGCACAGTGAGAATCACACAACAAAGTTCCTCCATGACTTCTTTGTTTTCCAGATCTGAGTAGGACAATCAGTCAGAACTGGGCAAATCTAGTGGGGGTCACAGCAGTTCTTTCAGATAGGCTTCTTCTTTGGCTTTTTTACATATATGTACTGAGAAACATAAAGCCTATCAGAGAAATATCAACAAGCTTGTAGCCAGTATTTTACATTTTGAGGATGAGAGATTAGATGAAAAGTACATTTTAATACAGATCGAACTAAAAGGCAGGTTTATGTACACATCCTCCCTGCCTCCAGAAACTCCAAAAATATTGCACTGTTGGCTTTATTGAGCACAGAGCATGTTCTGGTGAGCACCATAATAATTACCTATCAGCCTGCTACAAGGTATCAGTTGTTCTCAGTTTGAGAGATAATCAATAATTATGTTAGGAGCTGATACTGTCACAGATTGCTGCCAAGAAACAAGGCAAAAATTAAAATACAGTTATGCAGCATATTGCACAGTACAAATTCTCCAATATAATTCATTCTGTAGAAGTGGCAGCTCCTGAAACCTTCTAAGTACACAAAATAATCCAGCTATTTGGAGATGCATAGGTCTGCACCCTCCTGGAGACTTTCTCTGAACAGCAGAAACACCTGACAGCTCATTGCAAGACCAAATGAATTCTAAAACACTTTCCCTTTCATATTCATAGAAGCATAGAATTATTTAGGTTGGAAAGGACCTCTAAGGTCACTGGGTCCAACCACTAACTTAACAGGTGCCAAATTCACCACTAAAACATGTCCCTAAGTGTCATATCTATATGTCTTTTAAATACCTCCAGGGATGGTGACAACCACTATTGCTACCCTGGGCAGCTCATTCCAGTATTTCATTCAGCAAAGAAATGTTTTCCTTATACCTAATATAAAAACCCTTACAGTTTTGAGTCTGAAAACAGATAGTTATATGGAAACTTTTCTGTGGGTAATAAAAGCAAATTTTAACACTATTTTCATAACCATTCATGCAGAGCTCATCTTTTTAGCAATGGAGACAGAAACCATTGGGATCATTTAGCATTCCCTTTATTGTTATTCAAATGAAAAGACACTAAAAAAAAAAAAGGAAGAAGTTCCAAATTCACAATCCAACTACACTAACAAAGTATAATTCATGCACAAAAAGCTCAAGAGTGTTGGCAACTGAAAGCACATTAAGATATTTTATGCTTGAGATTCAGAGGACAGATGAATGGAAACCTCTTGGAGGTTGTTCATTCTTTTGCCTCTAACTGGATTCATGGACTTGAGTCAATTACACTTGCCTTGTCTCAATTTGCACTAGTTTACAAGTGGGAAAATAACCCCCTACTGGCCTCAAAGCAGGTTGTGAGAACTGAAAGGGAAGCCCTGGGACTGTCTCAGATGAAAAGCAGTGCTTAAATGAAAGTGTGATTCTCTACTCTCTCTTACCTTGGTGCTACAGTCATGCAATACTTTCAACTTCCTGGAAAAAAAAAAACAAATAATGGTATTGGGTGTGGTCCTTTTGGGTTTATTTATTTTTTTCCTTTAATGATCTCTATGACTTCATCAGATGTAATGGCTGTTCTTGTTCCCAATGGACCCTAAATTTCTTAGACTGCTACTAAGCAGTAACTTTCCTCATTGTGAACAAAGTAAACATTGTTCTAATTAGATTTTAAATCTGTAGGATTTATATATATGTGTATGCTCTTCTCCCCCATAACACAGTAGATTGAGTGATTTTTTTCCTCTATGTGTGGGTGTTTTTGTATGTGTGCTATATTTGTGGCCTATCTGGATATTTTCTCACTGTCTTATCATCACCACAGAAAGCAAAGTAATTTTAAAAGTCAAGATACAGAATTAGAAACTGAGAGCACAATCTTAGATTACCTCAGAGAGTCCATTTGTTATCAATTGTTTTCTCCTATGGGTTCACTCAGCAAATTTATAGCCTTTTCAGGAGAAACAAGTACATGGTGTGACCTTGAAAATACACTAAAAAAAGGCCCATTCCTTACTTGTGGCTTCACTTGGCAAGACAAATAAATGGAGATATATATATGTATAATGTGATAGTTTATTTTTGCTCTTGATTATTATCCAGATAGAGAGTTTCTTGGGATTGATTGTGGCAATCCCAGTGTGATTCTAATTACATCTCTCTGGACTCTCTCTCTATAAAGTGCCCTGGGGCATTAAGGTGGTAGATCTGGCCTCATAATAAACACTCATATGACATTAAAGGAAACTGCCTACTTAGCACTGGCTTTTAGTATATTCCAAACTGGTTAAACTGTGCGCTGGTGAAGCTTGGTTAGAACTGACCCCACTTACCCTGTGTGAAAGAGTTGGAGTCTGCTGAGCAGAGGCAAGTATGGATGTATGCATTTGCGACTGAAGCAGAGCTGCATTTTTCTGTCATCAGAACTGAAATTCATTCCATGCTTTGTACAGTAATCTGACAAACTTTCACCTGAAATGAACACAAACATTTCATTTGTGATACTGGCACTTGTTAACTTTAGTGTTCTAAAATAAATTACCATTATTAATATTAAATTAATCAAAAAAAACCCATCAGTGACTCATTTCTCTTTCAGTATATACATATACATCTATGTAAGAATGTGTCTTATACTGAAATTAATTAAATAAAGCTGTATTTTTATGTACGCTGTATTCTTTCTATGTATGTATGCAAATATATGTGTCTTATATGATTGCCACCAGAATGATAGATCCATGCTGCTTATCCACTAATGTAGCAACTGCCTTAAATGACCTAATCTGATTTTCTCATTAGTCATCTGCCACATGCAAGTGGAGATACATAATTCATCATACTACAGATAAATTATAAGAAACATTGCAGATTAAGCATAGAGTATGAAATCTTGCGTGCTTTGTAATTAGTACAAATATTGCAACAATTTTGTAAAATGAATCAGCAAATGATAAAATAAAAATTTACAAATCTACACAATCCACATATTATTGCTATTTCTACATGGATATATATGTACACACACAAATTCATACTGAATAGGTTTTTATGGAAGTTTGTACCAAGTTTCACTGAGAATCATAAGCATCCTTTAGAAGACACTAAAGAAAAAAAAAGCACTAAACAAAATGAAAGTTAATTGATTCTGTGCTTTGAATCCCTATCACAGAATTGCTGGTTGTACTTTAACCTTGGAATAGGTATTGATTGACATTTACCACATGGGACTTCATTACTTTACACTAGTATATCTGAATGTAAAGTGATGTTTTCCAAATACAGGCAGACACTATCCTCTATGCACTCACACATTTATCTATGACATACTGGGGCACTTGTATTGACCTAGTCTCCATTTTGCCCAGAGTGGGTAACTCTAGAACATGTACTGGCTTTTGTTAGGCATATTCTTGATCTGTTTTTCATGGAAACTAGGTTGTAGGCAAACGAGAAGAAGCAGATGAGATCACTGATGAGCCATCCCAGTATGTAATTCAGATGATGCACACACTGTGAATACAAAATTTCTTTTAGGTTTTCTGGCCTAGGCTTGGTGCTGAAAGCAATCATCTTCTCTGTATTCTGCTTCACTAAGGTCAGGAGGGATACTCAATCTATACAGTATATTCTTCAGTCAATGAACAAGCTTAAGGAACTTCAGTGTTTGAATCAATCTTCTTTCCATTGAAAAGGACATTGGTTTCATTATGAAGGTATTTATTGACTTGAATAGGTCTTCCCTACCAAATGACAGAGGTGATTGTTGGGAGAGCTTTTTGCTTTGACATATGAGATACCATAGTAGTGACAAGATTTTATTTTTAGTATCTCTTTTTAAATATTTGAAGTACCTTTTCCCTGAAAAAAGGTCACTGTTTTCTGTTGAGAGATGGGAATGCACTTGATATTGAAGTGAATAGGAGGAAAGCCAAAAACCTGGCCCAGGATTTCTTGTTATCCCAGGATAGGCATGTTATTTCCAGAAAATATGTTTTAGTGTATTCAAACTACTTATTTCTTACCAGAAATTGTGTATGTCTCATTTCACATTATAGGAAAAAAAAAATTAAAAATTGCAATCCTGCAATTTACTACTTATTTAAATAGACTATGTCAGGACAAAATGCTTATAGGATTATGATTATATTGATATTATCAATGAAGCAACCCTGGCAAGATTCGACAGTAGTATAATACAAACTTTGTTTCAACCCAAGGTTACTGAAACAGCACAGAAAAATATCTGAATTATCTACAGATCCTTCTTGTAGCAAGTCAGAATGATAAAGGCTGCCACAAAGAAACTGCTTCCTGTTAATCCTTCACATTTAAACTCAGTTTGAAACTCCACTTCATCCTCTTCCCTTTATGGCTGCTGTAATGCTGCCACAAAGGGGAGAGTCTAGTTCTTAGGCAAGAGGCTTACAGAAGATGCAAAGATTTAAACAAACACCCACGTAAAGATTTAGCAGCTAGACAGCATAGCATAAGCGTAATGCATTTATATTGTGAGAGCTTGCTGATAACAATTTTTTGTATACTGCAGTACCCTCTCTTCCTAACTACTTAGAGCTGCAGCCCCATATGGAGACCTTTATATTCTGATCCTAAAGGAATAAATTGCTCCCTGAAGAGGAGTCAAACAAAAAGAAAAGCTTGCCTTTTTTTTTTTTTTTTAATTCTCAAATAAGAGAAAGTTCTTTTTCATGTTATTTGTAGTTATTTCATGTATTAATTAAGAAACCAAATTGTTCATCTATTTTCTCTGAAGACTTTATTACTTGATTGTTCTTCAATAAATACAAAGCATTACTTTCCACCAAAATAGCTTTTGCATGTGACAATAATTTGGTTACAGCATGGTGCTAATAATGCCAAGGTCATAGGTTCAAAGTCCATAGGGGCCATTCACTCAAGAGATGGACTCCATGATCCTCTTGTACCCAAGAATACCTAAGCATCTATTGCTCTAGTGTCTAGCCATGTCAATTTGTTGGACCTTTCTATGGGACTTTCTGAATCATAGAATAGTTTTGGTGGAAACAGACCTTAAAAATCACCTATTTCCAACCTACATATCATTACACCAGGTTGTTCAGAGCCCCATCCAACATGGTCTTGAACACTTCCAGGGATGAAGCATCCTCTGGGTAACCTTTTCCAGTGCCTCACCATCCTCACAGTAAAGAATTTCTTCCTAATATCATTTTCCATAACTGATTTGCTTGTTCCTATGACTCTGATATCTAACCCATAGTTACACTAGCTGTCCAATTTGAGCACCTGGAAGCTTAGTGTTAGGTCCCGGGAATACTTGTGTATATTATCAGGCTACAGCTATTATTGATTCAATGTATACAATATAGTGGCAACATTTTTTAGCATATTAACAAGATTCTTTAGTGTCAATTCATATTTTCAAATGTCTATGGGTCAAAGGATGTAGTCCTCTGACTGAGTCAGCAGCATGAGAATGGCAGAATATTTTCAATGAAATCTACAAGGATGGTTTTTTGCTCAGTTGTTACATATAACATAGATATATAGCACCAGTATATTGTAAAAAGTATATACTACTCTTCACCTGGTTCAAGAATACTTAACAAAATACCCTTTGTCACACTCACATTTATGGTGCACACACAAACACCTCTGTGTATGTGTACCTTGCTTTCACTAGCCTTCTCACCAGAAAGAAAGAGATATTTAAAAAGTCAATGTGCTAATCTGAATCAAGATTGTGTATATCAAGACTCTTAAAGGCCTCAGAGTTGATTGATTTTTCTGTGCTTCGGATTACAATCACAATATTTTACATATTTATTTATCTTAAGAAACTGGTAGAAATTAACATGAATACACATCTTTCTAATTCCTGTCTACATAGTTACTTAGCAGTAAAATGCTGCATAAATATATAATGTTGTATGAATAAAACTTAATTTTTTTTTCTGTACTTGTCTCTCCTTGTAGTTATTTGTTGGAATACTTAATGGCCAATTAGAAATCTATTTCTCTGACAGTTAAAATCTATAATTCATCAGATGTGATATGATAATTGCCTGTTCATAATCTCAAACATTGCACATCACTGAGGAAATGATTCAGAATTGTTTTCCAATTATAAATAAACTTAATTGCTTGGAAAACATACTGTCTCTTACAATCTCGTAGAAGCTGGCATCGGGAGCTAAGATGACACTACTTAAAGTTTTGCAGCTCATAATTTAGCAGTTTAAATGCACAGTTAAAACTTTATAGACATACATCAAGGCCAATGGTGCTATTCATGCCCTGCAGTTGCATCATTTGAAGCTTAAATCAGGGATATGGTGATGATCACATAGAGACAGAGATCTGCCTTCGGCCATAGTTTTCAACTCACTGACAAACACAGAGTTTCTCAACCTGCAGACTTCAGCAGACTAAAGGGACAGTAAGGATTGATTTTTTTTTTCTTGGTTGTGTTCTAGAGACTTATTAGCCATCAGAAAAGTATTTGAATATTCACACCCTCTGGACACTCATATCTTATATCAAAAAATCCCATAATCACAGAGTCAGTTAGATTGGAAAAAATCTCTGAGATTATCCAGTCCAACCTATGACCAAACACCACCCTGTCAACTAGATCTTGGCACTGAGTACCATATCAAGTCTTTCCTTTAACACCCTCAGGAATGCTGACTCCACTACCTCCCTGGGAAGCCCATTACAATATCTATATGATCCCTTGTGTAAAGAAATTCTTCCTAAACTCCAGACTAAACCTCCCCTGATGCAGTTTAAGACTGTGACCTCTTGTCCTGCTGCTAGTTGCCTGGGAGAAGAATCCAATACCTACATGGCTACAACCTCCTTTCAGGGAGATGTACAGAGTGATAATGTCACTCTTGGGCCTCCTTTTCTCCATGCTAAATGATCCTAGCTCCTTCAGCTGCTCCTCATAAGACTTGTCCTCTAGACCCTTTACCAGTTTCATTGTTGTTCTCTGGACCTGCTCTAGTGACCCAATGTCCTTCCTGAATTGAGGAGCACAGTACTCGACACAGCACACAAAGTGTACCCTCACAAGTACTTGTACAGGGGAAGAATGTCTTCCCTAGTCCTGCTGGGAACACTATTCCTGATACAAGCCAGGATACCATTGGTCCTCTTGGCCACCTGGGCACATGGCTGGTTCATGTTGAAGTGGCCGTCAACCAGCATTCCCAGGGTCTTTCTCTCTGGGACACTTTTCAGCCACTCTTTCCCCAGCCTGTTGCCCAGCATGAGGTTTTGTAGCCAACGTGCAAGTCCTGGCACTTTGTCTTGTTGAACCTCATGCTGTTGATCTCAATCCATCAATCCAGGCTGCCCAGGTCCATCTGCAGAATGTTTCTGCCTTTCTGTAATCTTTTGCATTTTATTTCTTTCCTGTCTTTCCTCCTTGGTCTCTTCCGTGATAGTAAATAAAAGTTAATTATCATTTTTGTCACAAACATTTGACCTCGTCTGTGTCTTAATCTTGCTCCAGATATTTTCAAACTTTCCCCCCTCTCTGGAAATGCAGACTGGGGCACATGGGCTGCCAGTTTTCCCAGGAATATGTCGTAGGAGATGGTGTTGAAAGCTTTGTTGAAGTTCAGATATGTCCACAGCCTCATCCACTAGACAGGTCACCTGGTCATAAAAGGAGATCAGTTTATTCAGGTAGCACCTGCCTTTCCAAATCAATGCTGTCTGGGTCTGACCCCTGTCTGTAGGCACAGTGTGATCACATTCAGGACAATCTGCCCCATAACCTTGCTTGGCAGCAAGTCAGGCTGATAGGCTTGTCCTTCCCCAAATCCTCCTTCCAACCCTTCTTGTAGATGGGTGTCATAATGGGACCTCCCCTATTAGCCAGGAGTGAAAAGATATTTGGTGAAAAGCGGCTTAGTGAGTTCTGGCAGTTCCCTCATAACCCTAAGATAAATACCATCTGGTTCCTTAGATTTGTGAGATTTTAGTTGGCTTAGTAGGTCACTAACTTCTTTCTCCTGGATACAGGGGGTTCATTTTATTCCCCATCCCTGCCGACCAGCTGAGGAGACAAGCTGAGGATAACTAGTCTTACTGTTGACATATCAATTTCCCTCAAAATGTGCATGAAGAAGCTGTGGAAAATGTGATTTTCATAAAATTCATCCTTGCTAATCTAAATATGTGTGCTACAGGAGCTACTTGGACACAAAACCGTTACCTAAAAAAAAAAAAAAAAAAAAAAAAAAAGAAAAGATGGATAGGATTAAAAGTATTGCTATTTCACTCTGCATTTTCAATGATAATTTGAAACTCGTGTTGTGACCTTGATATCCCAGGCAGGTGGTTGATATGCTAGGTTCTAATATTTCTATGATGAATATGTAGTAAGGTTGTTTGTTGCAAAGGCAGAAGCCTTGACAATGCTGAAATGTGTCACAGACATCCTCCTCTTTTGTCTCCTTTTGAAGACTGAAAAGCAAATTGCTCTGACTGATGAAGTTGTTATCCAAGTGTGATTCTTAGTTCCTCTTTCAAGTACTTGAAATCCGGAACTGTCAAAAGACCACATGGAAAATGAACTAAAACCTGTTAAACCAGACTATTTGCAAGCACAATCACAAACCAATCCCAAACAAAACGACCTTCCAGTCTGGAGAACTTTTGGTTCCTTGGAGCTACAGACTGAAACAAGAAATACTGATTCACAGAGACAATGGCAATCTTGCAAATGATTGCCTATCCTACTCTAAAAACTCTTCAGTAGCAAAAGCTTCATGGTGAGTCATTCCTTAACTAAATCTTACCTCATACCCTGTAGATGAGATCATAAACTATCCAAAATAAGGCATGTCTGAAGCACATATGTGAGAAACTCCACAAAAATGACAGAGATTTGTATATTTTAGAAGTCTGTGCGTGTTATCTTTTAAAAATAATTTTTTTTGTTCAAGTTCCCTGCATTGAATATTTGAGAGACATCACACTCACCTCCACATTGTATCTGTGAATAAAATCATACATAAAGAATCATGAAATCACTTAATTCGGAAAATACCTGCAAGACTGTTGAGTCTGACTATTAACATAGTTAAGTACACCACTGAACCATGTCTCTAAGTGACACAACTTTTAAGTAACTCCAGAAATGGTGACTCCACCACTTCCCTGGCCATCCTGTTCCAAGGCTGGACATTTTCCCCCTAGCTTTCAATCTAAGCCTTCCTTGGTGCAACTTTGAGGCCATTTCCTCTTGTTCTATCACTTGTTCTTTTGGGAGAAGAGACATCACTACAATCTCTTTTCAAGTAGTTTTAGGGAGTGATAAGGTCTCTCCTGAGCCTCCATTTCTTCAGGCTAAACAACTCCAGCTCCCTCAGCTTCTCCCCATAAGACTTGTATTTAAGGCAATCTACTTTTGCTGCATCTGAAGAGAAAGAAACCAGTTATAACTAGTGAGAAGCAACAGCCTTTTCCCCTCAAATAACCCTAAGGGATCAAGAAAGAAATAAGTACTGTTATCTTGCAAAATGCAGGGACATCTCACAGTATATAGCTAGATTTGCCTTTTTTTTCTGTAATTACTCTGCTGTTTCAATATAAAATACTTGTTTGTGGGGTTTTTTCCAGTATTCACTAAAAGAAACTCTATAAGTCATCACAGTTGGTGTGACTGTGCAAATTCACTTATATCTTCAAAGGAAAAAGGTCAGAATGAGATTACTACTCAAAAGCATTTCATACAGGTGAGACAGGTAGAAATAGATACCCTTTGTTATAAAACCTGCAAATTGAACATGGACAATATGTCCTGACATTTAAAAAATGTTTCTTTTCTTCTCTACCATGCATATTTAACATAATTCAATCTCATGAATATATAATTTACTATTTCCCAGTGATAATAGCAGAATGGAGAACATAAAGTATCCAGAAGAGCAGAAATATGAAAGATAAGGTTGCAGCCTCAGATACATATACTTAGCAGCTAGAAGTAATGTACATTAAATAAAACCAGAACATGAAACAATGACAAAATACACTTCAGTCAGGCTGAAGTTCAAGTCCTTTACATATTTTGGGTATGTACTTAAGACTACCAGCTTATTTCTTCTGAATGTGGTAAAATAAAGGCTTACAAAAGTACTTTATCTTTGATGTCTTTCCTCTCAAAAGTTGCCTGAAAATGTCATTCAATATGGCAAAATGGACAATTTCTGCTCCTAAAGTCACTTTCAAAAATAAGAAAAAAAGAAGAAAAACTTCAATAATATTTTCTGACAAACCTATGGGGTCTTATGTTATTTTTGTGAGCAATGAATAAATCATAGAATGGTGTAGATTGGGAGATCATTTAGTTCCAACCTCTTTGCCATGTGTAGTGACACCTTCCACTAGACCAGGTTGCTCAAAGCAGTATCCAATAGAGACTTGAACACATGCAGGCATGAGGCCTCCACAGCTTTGGGCAGCTTGTTCCAGTAACTCACCACCCTCACAGTAAAGAATTTGTTCCTAATATCTAAATCAAATCCTACTCTCTTTCAGGTTAAAGCCATTCCCTCTTGCCTTACCACTTCATGACCTTATAAAAAGTCCTTCTCCATCTTTCCTGTTAGGCTCCATTCAGGTACTAAAAAGTCTGCCTGGAGCCTTCTCTTCTTCAGGCTGAACCTCATCAGCTTCCTAAGCCTGTCTTCACTGGAGAGATACTCCTTTCTTCTGATTAGTTTTGTGGCTCTCCTCTGAACTCATTTCTCCTCCAATTTGCATGTCATGGACTTCTGTCAATCCATTCTCCCAGCTTCTATTTATGCTTGGGATTGCCCTTACCCAGGTGCAGGACTTTTCACTTGGCGTTGTTGAACTTCATGAGACTTGCATCCAGCCCACCTTTCAAGCCTGTCATGGTTCCTCTGGATGGCATCCCTTCCCTCCAGTATGTTGAGCACACCACACAGCTTTGTGTCAGCAGAAATTCTGAGAGTGCAATCAATCACACTGTCCAAGCCACTGACATAGATATTAAACAGTGCTGGACACGATACTGATGTCTGAGGAACACCACTTGTCACTGCCATCTAGGATTTGCCACAGCTCTGTGTGTGTGATCATCCAGCCAATTCCCTGTCCACCAGGTGGTACACCCATCTAATACATGCCTCTGCAGTTTAGAGATGAAGATGCCAGGCAGGACAGTGTCAACTGCTTTGCACAAGTCCAGGTAGATGACCTCATCTGTCCTTCCCTTATCCATCAACACTCTAACCTTATTGTAGAAGGCCACAAGTTTTGTCAGGCGCGGTCTTCAGACATAGGGAATCCATGTTGGCCATCACCAATCAACTCGTTATTTCCTATGAGTCTTAACATTACCTGATCATTTCCAGGAGGACATCCTCCTCATTTCCAGGAGGATTTGCTCCATGACCTTGCCAAGTGCTGATGTTAGACTGACTGGCCTGTGGTGCCTAGGGTCTTCCTTATTTCCTTTTATAAAAATAGGGGTTATGTTTCCCCTTTTACAGACAGCATTAACTTCACAGGACTGTCACCATTTCTGAAATATGATGGAGAGTGGCTTAGTCACTTTGTACACCAGTTCCTTTATGACATGTGTATGTATCTCATTAGGTGCATCATGGACTTGTGCACTGTTGGGTTCCTTAGATCTCAGTTTCTCAAATCTGATCTTCTCCTACAATGGGCATTTCTTTATTCTCTTAGTCTATGCCTTTTCCTCTGCACGAAGTTGAAATGCAACTGAAATAGTCCTAAATCTATTCCTGGATATATTGCTAATTCACTGATCTTAAATAAGGCATGTTAACTAAGGATAAACAGTGGAAAATAGCTGCAATTCTGGTGATACAACTTGGTCTCTTTCATGGTAAAAGTGTTTAAAGAATGCAGATGGTAAAAAAAGAATATAGACCCTACCCAAAAATTCATTTTGATGTCACTTCAGTGCTATATTGCTTCAGAGATTCAGCAAAAAAGGCCAACAGAAACTGCAACACCATATATAAATTTTTTTTTGCCGTGTAGATGGATTAAACCTAGGGCCATTAATATATAAAGATTACTAATTGCTTGTTTGCAAAAGGTGATGGATACAGAGAACAAATTATGCACTCTTGAAATTCAGAAACAGTATTTTCAACATCATACCTCATAGAATGGGAAGATTCTACAAAGGCGGAGAGAATATTGATTAGTATTTGCCAGTGGTATGGTTTATGAGAACAGGACTTTCCTACTTGCTCCCTGTAAATTCTATATTTAAACCAGAACTTACATAATATTTATAATAGTAATTTATCTAAATGTCCTTCTTGATTGCTTTTTTTTCTTATTCCCCTCTTTAAAGAAGCTTTGTTTGGCTTGTTTGTTATTAGATTATTTCACTTGGTTTGGTTTAGGATTTCTTTTTTGTTTATTCTCTTTATTCTTCTTGATTTGCAAGATAGTCTCTCAGTCAACTTTAAGATAGCCAAAGCCAATGTGTGTAGAATTGGCTTTGTCTATTATATCTTGTTTAGGGACATTGGTGTAGTTTTTCATTTTATTGTTTTGATAGATTTGAGGCTGATTCTATTTTAAAATTGCTGTATGGTTTCTTGCTTTCTTAGTTTTCCTGCATCTATGCCTTATTTCTGTTAGAGCTTTTTTTCATGTGTAATGAGGGCCAGGGGAGGGGAGGGGAGGGGAGGGGAGGGGAGGGGAGGGAGGGAAGGGAAGGGAAGGGAAGGGAAGGGAAGGGAAGGGAAGGGAAGGGAAGGGAAGGGAAGGGAAGGGAAGGGAAGGGAAGGGAAGGGAAGGGAAGGGAAGGGAAGGGAAGGGAAGGGAAGGGAAGGGAAGGGAAGGGAAGGGAAGGGAAGGGAAGGGAAGGGAAGGGAAGGGAAGGGAAGGGAAGGGAAGGGAAGGGAAGGGAAGGGAAGGGAAGGGAAGGGAAGGGAAGGGAAGGGAAGGGAAGGGAAGGGAAGGGAAGGGAAGGGAAGGGAAGGGAAGGGAAGGGAAGGGAAGGGAAGGGAAGGGAAGGGAAGGGAAGGGAAGGGAAGGGAAGGGAAGGGAAGGGAAGGGAAGGGAAGGGAAGGGAAGGGAAGGGAAGGGAAGGGAAGGGAAGGGAAGGGAAGGGAAGGGAAGGGAAGGGAAGGGAAGAAGTTAAAGCATGTTATTGAGGGCATTGTCCAAATGCCTCTTAAACACTGACAGGGCCTCAAACACATCTGTAGGAAGCCTGATGCAGTATTTGATGCAGTAAATAAATATTTCCTGATGTCCAGTCTACACTTCCCGTGGTGCATCTTTGAACCATTCCCATGTGTCCTATCACTGGGTAGCAGGGAGGTCAGCACCTGCCTGTTCACTTCCTCAGAAAGATGTATAGAGCAGGTTCTTATTCCTCTGGCTGTTTTTTGAATAGAATTGTACAGAATGCTAAATTTTGTTCATTACTTTTTTCTGAAAAGAAGCCACACAACAGATTTTTACAGAAAATTCCTAACATGTGCTACATTCAATTCTTTGTCAGGAGAAAGCACAAGAACCGTGCACAATTTCAATTTCCCTTAACAGTGTCAGAAAAGGCTGATCTAGGATTTCATAAAACAAATTGACCTTGTGCTGTCCTCTGCATCAGGGTGCACTTCACCCTGTAGTAATAATGGCAATGGTAACAACAGTAACTGCAAACAGTGCTATTGGACTGCAACCAGCCAGGACAATTTCAGGACAGCTACTATACAGCTCAAATCACTGAGCAAGCAGATGCTTAGCAGGCAACTATTATATCTTTCAGTTATTGACAAAGAAAATCTCCTGAGTACCATGAGGACACCCTAATGCTGTAGAAAAGCTGCTTAGACAGAAGCTATCAGGAAAAATTACTCAAAAAATTCCCTAAACCAAAAAATCTCAAAAACCAGCACAGCATGGAACAGGCTATTACAGTGCAACTTATATTGCCCAGAGTTACAGAGTTCTTCAGGTTATATAGTAGCAACAGGAAGGTCCAAACACAGGTTGAAATACCATCTCAGAAAACCTGTTTCATTTATTCTTGCTGAGGATTTGTAATAAGTTTGAATGTTTAAATGTGTGCCTAGCCTGTACTAGGGAAATACTGTGTTATCTTTTTTATTAGATTTTGGTTTGCTGCAAGTTTAAGAATATATAGGGAATAGGTGAAACAATAGATTGAAAGGTAGATACATAGATATTTACAAGGCAAATGTTTTCCTTTCAATAAAGCAATGTTGTGAAACAAAAATCTTTGACACGTTCAATAATATGCAGGCAAACACATCTGTCAGAATGAGTCCCTTTGTATGAGCAGTTTTTTTTCTGCCCCTGCATATATGTGCACATATACCACAGTCACAGATTATGCTGAGTTGGAAGGAAGCCACAAGGATCATCAAGTCCAGCTCCTGGTCCTGCAAAACAACATCCCGAAAAAAACATGTTCCTGAGTTTTGTCAAAATGCTGCTTGAAGTCTGTCAGCCTTGGTGCTGTGACCACTGCCCTGGGCAGCCTGCTCCAGTGCCCAACAACCCCCTGGGTGAAAAACCTTTTTCTAATAACAAAATGAAACCTCCTCTGATACAACTCCAGGCCATTCTCAGGTCCTGTCACTGGTTACCACAGAAGAGGTCAGTGCCTGCCCTTCTCCTCTCCTCACAAGGAAGATGCAGTTCATGATGAGATCTCCTCTCAGTCTTCTTCAGGCTGAACCTACCCACAGCCCTGCTTTCCAGCATCTCATTTCCCAGTCTGTCCATGTCTCCTGGCTTGCTTCATCCCAGATAGAATCCAGCACTTTCCCTTGTTTAACTACATATTTCCAGCCCTCTAATTTGTCGAGGCCTCTCTGCAGGACCTCCCTGCCCTTGAGGGAGTCAACAGCTCATCTCAGTTTTGCATTGTTTGTGAATATGTATAGGTGTTTATATAAAAGTAAATTTAAAGCACATAAATGGCTGCCTGCTTCTCTTTCAGTTTTTCATGGGGAAATCCACAGGGTCTATGATTATATGATAATAGGAAGCTGTACTGAGCAAAATGAGATAAAATAAAGTGCTCACAGACAGATCAGTCACTAACCAGCTAACCAGAAAAATAAAGATGATGAGTTTCAAAAGTGGTAGTTATTGAAGACCTTAGGACACATGGAGGTTTTAAGGAGCTCTTTGGAAAAAATTGCTTTTTTTGGGTAACACTAGGGATAGTAGTTAATACAGACATCTGGGCTTGCTTTTGTCTTAATTTCAGTAATTTCAATAATCAAGATTATTTCTAAACCACTTTTGAGGACAGAATTTTTATTCTGACATTGCTGCTTATTTTTAAACAGTGATAGTTATTTGCAATACTTTAACTGCAAACAAACACCCTAGTCTTGATGGGTTTCCATCAAAAAATTAAATATCACATTTATATTACTTAGAAATATGTGAAACTGCAGCATGTAGTGATTACTGTCATACTGATGTTGATCAGCATGTGAAAATTACATTTAAAATTGTGAAAATTGCTATTCATTGTTAAAACTATATACTTTTCATAAATGTCATGCTATTTTTAAGTGAATAAATTTCATATAATGGATATGGGGTATTCTTAGAGCACAGAAAAAATCAGAATGAAAATCAAACTTTAAAGAAAATAAAATTTTTGTTGTGCAATGCAATAACTTTATTAAATTGTTTTTCATTTTCTTAATTGAAAGCAAATATAAAATGAAATTTTGTTTGTTGCCAAAAATGTTCAAATGGAAATTCTGCATGCAGCTGTCAGAAGAGTTTTTCTTTCTGTATAAATGTGACATGTCATCCCATAATATATATTGAGCTCTGTCAGGAGACTTGAGTCTACAGTTAGTTTTTCTGGTGTGTTAGCTGGGAGTGCAATTTTTCACTTCCATTCCTAGCTGACGTAGGTGTGTTCACATAATATTATAGCATAGACCTGGCTTTATTCATGACACATAAAGCTAAAAGCTTGCATAAGCCTTTGCAAGGTTGATGCCTTTGATTTTAAGACCTTTTAGACCATGTCTAAGTTTTCAATAATGTTTTGTTTATGGACACTACATTAGCTCTGGTTCCTGAGTGAGTCTCTAAAGGACTGCAGAAATAAAAATTATAACTAAAAGTAATAGGAATTTACCAAGTATGTGGTGCAACTTGCAGGAATTTGTGAAGCTAAGAAGAGAGTCTTATAAAAATTGGGAGGAAGAGAGGATTTTATGATCTACAAAATCCAATAGATACAGCTATACAAGATGCTCACAAAATTTGTACCAGTATAAATGAAATAGTTTTCTACTTTAATAAATGCTTTGGGGAATATGTGGCAAAAAGGTTCTTGTTCCTTTTAATTTTAAAGTAGACTACCCCTCTTAATTACTGCATTCAGGCAGTCACGTACCCCATATAAAAGTTGTAGCCGATGAAGTCATGGAATGCTTTAAATCAGAGCAAGCAAGAAAGATTTAAAAAAGAGAATATTATATTTATTGGAGTTTTCTTTATATCTCACTACAAGTTAAAAAAAAGGATGAGAGAAATGAAAGAAGTCTGACAATCCATCTTGTTTAATGGAATCAATGTAAATTTTTTATTTGGAGTTTATATTTCTTGGCTAAAATAACTTTATTTAGTAACTTAAAATGCAAAATATATTCAAAGCATATTTTCATTTTCAGGACATCTTCTCAAACAAATAATTAAATCCAAATATTTGACAATAATCAAGATAATTTAAAAATCAATCATAAAATTATGACGTCTTTTCACTGGGATCTGGATATTTTCACTTATAAAATACTGTAGACATGTCATTTCATCACGCTTCTTACATTCAAGGAAAGTTTTTGCTAAACTGAGGTCCTTGAATTATGCTCAGGCCAGTATCTTCAGTTTTTCTTGATTTTGAAATGCTGTCTGATGAATAATGCAGTTGCTTTTTTAAGAAAAAGCAAACAAATAAACAAAACTGGAAAGCTTTAAGGATACCGATTACACCAGAACACCATTACTGCTTAAGGATATCGGAATAAAGGATATAATTCAAGACAAATGTCAGCAACAATTTTGTCACATATGTGCTGGCACAATATATGGATGACACTGAAAACTTTAAGCAAAATGTGAAACAGGAAAAACAAACGTACATAGAAATGGAAATGTAAAAGGTAGTTTGAATTATGGCTTTATGTAGAATGAAATGAAACAGCAATTTCACTACCTGTCCTTCTTTTAAGGCATGGAATATAAATGCTAAGTTGGGATACACATTCTGCATACCAATCAAACATTGGAAGAATTTGATGGCATTCACTCCTGGTCTTGCCTATTAGACTTGATATGGGTCGAAGTCCTTACTCTGAGAAGCTGTTTTAGAAATTTTAGAGAAGCTGCTCATGATTTAATGTGCTGTAAATCAAACTGTAAGATCTAAATTTATTGAGACTTGAAACACAGCCTAGTGCTACCAAAATTTTTCATAGGTAAAAATTCTTTCAGAATATGCTAAGTTGATCAGATATGATGGAACACACCGGTTTTTTTCCAAGATATTGGTAAAAACTTTGCAATTAGCCCTCCACACCCCCCCTATATTTTACTTTATATTGTATATGAAATTGTGGAGCTACATTATTTTCAAAAGCACATAGACTTGAGGAAATTCTACTTCCCTGGTCACCTTCCAGGGAAGTAGTTCTGTTGATAACACTTACTTTGGGATCTCAGCTTGCCACTTTTCTCACCCATCGAGGCACATTTATGCTGATTGTGGCCTGGAACAAATGGCTTGAAGTCTACTTTTTCTTGTGGGCCATGGGCAGCACCCACCAGCAACAGTTGTTGCTCCAGGGTGTACCAGGAATGGTCAGTAATTCCTGAAGGAAATCTCCTCAAGAGACAATCAAAGACATTTATTCATTGCACCCAGCCCGGTTTGCCTTCTCCAGCACAAAGGGGCCTCTTGTAGCCCGGTGTAATCGCCAAGTTCTGCTTCTGACAAGTCGTAAGCTCAAATGTTCAGATCAAGAATTGTTGTTTGGTTAGGTTAATTCATAGCTGCCAGTATGTGGAGATCAATGGCAGGAGAAGCAAAAATAAAAAATAATTTGCACAAAATGAAGGTCTTGGTCTGATTTTTCAGTATAAGATGACCACTTTTTAGACAGATAAGAGTACAAAATCCCCTTCTAATAGTGACAAAAGCTTCTGCTTAAGTTTTCTTTGATTCAAGGTGTTATATTAGTATAGGAAACACCAAAAAATCTCTGAATTTGGAAGCAACTGCATTATCCCAAGCCATAGTTAGAGAAATGGCTGCCCCTGTTCCTTAGACTTAATATGTATACATTGCATTCTTTCTGTGTAGGGTTCTGGTAAATTTATAACATGTGACAGAAGATCAGCAGCACAGATTTCATAAGCCATCATTAAAATATGTAAATAATGCAGGCCTTAATATAACATAACATAAAATTTAATAACTTATTAATACCTCTGGTTTACAGATGGGGATTACCTTGATCCTTGTCACTCCTGGAGAGTCAAGAAATTCCATATAATGAAAACTTATATGCCCCACATTAATAAAATGAAATTTCTTAGCATTCCCAGGAGCTTTATAGTGAAATGTTATACCTAGTCAGAGTGCCAGTAAAGCAACATTGTAGAAGACATGTATTTTTTTAAGAACAGTTTATGGGTATCTTTTCTAGTATCTGTTACAAGTAATTCCATAGATGATGAAAAAAACATTAATTTGCATTCAGTTGTGGGGTTTAGATTTTAATTTTGGGGTTTGTTTAATTAAAAACACCCTTTGTAATTTAGTTGCCAAGCCAGAAGGGAGGTTGATATGTCACCAATGATTTGCTAATACATCCATTTTGCAGTTGAATGAAATGACTATTTGCCCTAGTGTATATTCATGCTGCAATGGGAAGTGTCCTATTGTAAGATGAGCCTCAAGTGTCCAAAAATATTAATGCTGTAGCAACTGGTGCTGTGGTAATGAGTCATAAATGATGACAAATGGCAAAAAAGGTAGTCTTTTTCTATTTAGCTATAAAACTACTTTTTTCTTCCAAACTAATACAAGTACATAGGTTAAACAAACAATCAAACAGAAAGGCTGGAGTAGTAGTTTTTATTCTCTTGTATTTAATTTTTATTTTAATTTCTATTCCCCAATGTTGCAGGCTTTTATAGATTTTTTTTGAGGGGCTGGATATAAAATGGGAGTACTACAGACCAAGGGTACAAATCTCTCTGTAAAGCAGTGGGATAGGTGAGAACAGCAATTAACAACAAATAATGGCAATATTTTAATTTAAACAGATACAAAGAAAGAATAAATTTTAGAGGGAAAAACTCTGAAAAGCATGGGCTGTAGATAAATTCATCATAATCACTGCTATGCCAATTAAATATCTAATAATGTGACACTACTGTGCTTAACTGAATAATAATATTACCTATCTCTGTGACTAGTGTTCTCATAATGAAATAGAAATGCTGGAAGTTGTAGCTGCTGCTCAGAGTCTCTTTAAAACTTGGGGGGGTGTCATCATATACACTTTGCTCTTTCTGTACAGTTACATTTCACTTTGTCTTTGTTGGCAGCAGGTTTTGGTGAATTCAGAGAAGTCTTTCTGAGTGCTCTTCAGGGCCTCATGAAGCAGGCCAGAAGGTTTACGTGAATACAATTTGCACAAGTTCATTTCCAAACATTTTTAAGTGTTTGAACATAGTTTTTGATACTATATTCAGACAATGTAGTGAACCTACTCAAAATGTGCTGAGAAATTGCAATAATCAAGGTAGTTTCTGATCTTCTTCTCACAGGGGAGAATTTTTCTAAATTTAAAAAGGCTATAGTCTTTCCAGTAAGAGTATAACTGAGGAGAATTATAGTCATAAATTTAGTTTCAATTATGAATAAGACATTTTTATGCAATAATCTGATATTTTCATTCATACTTTTTATTAATTTCTAAAAGAAGAAAGAAAGGAAAGAAAAAAAAGCTTCTTGAAAGTTTGAGATGATATCAAGAGGAAAAAATAAAACAAAACTAGAAGAATTCCTTTAATTTCAAACATCAAATAGATAATCAGCTATTTTAAGCTCCCTTACACAGCAGTCCTCTTGCAGCTGATGCTCCCCATGATCTCTCCATGTACAGCCTTCTCTTCCACTGTACAGCACAAATGGTTCTGCACTTGCAAGGTGAATTACACCTGACTAAAAAAACAACCCAAAACTGAAGATGTTATTTTTCAGAGGAATGATTTACCCTATAATATCCACTGTGGGTAAGCAAGCTTGTGACACAAAAAAAGCTAGTGAAAAACTCAAAAATCCAGGATCAGAACAGGCACTTCTGCACTTTTGAAAGAAAACTAGCTTCTAACAGTCATCTAAGTAAGGAAAATTTATTTCAGGTATCATGGAAGGTCCTTTCCCAGGAACTTGTCCATACTTATCTTGAAAAAGCATAACACGTTTTTCCTTATTTTCTGGCTGCCTTTAGGCTTTAGCCACCAAAGAAACACAAGTAGTAGAGCTGACACCCTGTATTCACATGAAGCAGACATCTTCTATGCCGGAAACGGAAAATTTTTCTCCTGTCATTACAATGTAGCGAATGGTAGGTGAATGTGGGTCAGAAATTCAGTTTTATTAATACTGAAAGGTTTTCAGGAAAAAGTTGAGAAGAAGGATTGGTTGTTTTGGTTTTTTGTTGTTGCTCTGGCCTGGCCCAAGGTCTGGCACATTTTGATTGAGTCTTATACATTCAAACAGGGAAATCCAGACATGTAAAAAAATCATTGTAAATTATTTGCTTGATCAACAAGGCACTGCTCAAACAAAGCCTTGCCTAGAAGAATGCAGAAATGTATGGGAGAACAGCCTTCTAATATTTTATACAGATTTTATTTTTGCTGGTTTTGGATATCAAAAAGGCATTGCTGAAATTTTTCAGGTTTTTAACATTTTGGTAAATTTCAAGCTCTACATTGATTTTGTTTAGTTGATTGAAGGCTTGCAAGGAAGCATATGTACAATTTATTTTTAGACCAGCTAGTATAAATGATGAAAGAGTGAATTTTTGAGGCACTTGTTGTCTGAAAGAGGTAGCAAACTTCAGTTGAAACACAGGCTGACAACATTTGTTCTGAGTTTAACTTTATTATGTGAGTTTGGGTTTTCTTAGTGCTTGACTAAGCTTTTGACAACTTGTAAGTGGTGTGTGAGTACTGCTGAGACTGAGAACAAGATGTTGTTTTATAAATATACTTGGCAGAGAAAAAGAGGAATTCATAGTGGAAATTAACTTGTAAAGACTCAAGAACCAGGATATGTGAAGTAAACTGGGTTTTGGCAAGCCCATTCAAGTAAATTTACCTAGCATATAAGCCTGAGGGAAGAGTAATTTTTTCCATTCACCCATCATTCATCGTGCTCCTTTTTCAGCTTCCAAACCCCATTCTTCCCTCAGGGAAAACACTACTTACTGTGATTTAGCTGGGAAAAAATGCCTTACACAAATCCAAAAATGCAATATCATGACATCACTCTTAAGTTCTGACTCATCATAAGCCTAGCCAGCTCCTGTGTACAGCTATGTTCTTTTGCTAAAACAGTGGGTTGATAAGTGAGGTAAGTAGGCTTTTGCTTATGGCCCTAGGACACAGAGTGTTAAGGAATAACTGCAAGACCCTGGAGGCAAGTTACTTAAGGAAGTTCCCATGGTCACACAGCAAAATAATGTAGCAGCATAAATTCATGTGCGTGTGTATTTACATATATATAAATCATAGTGAGAGCTCTAACAGGTTTCCCAGAAAGACAGAGAAACAGACTTGAGCCACCTGAGGCTGAAGGTCAAAATTATTCTTGATAAGAGCACATATGCCAGGGACCAGCAAGGTCAGACACTGCACCCTAAGACACTGCAACCTAAGGGTAAGGGATCCCGGAGATGAAATATGCAGAAATCTACACCAGAAATACACCAGAGATGCAAATGTCTTACCTCTTTAGCATAGATGAATTTGGAAACATACATTTGCCCTTTGAGATGTCCTGTATCTCTTCTCTTCCAATGCTAGTGTAATGATATGCTCATTGCCACCTCAAGACCCCTGGAAAGAGGTTTGGGCACAGGAATCTTTTCCTTTAAGCATTGTCCCTGATTTTAAAACACAGATCCAAAATAGGAGTAGTCCATGCATCAGCTTCTTTTCCACTACTCCTGCCTCCCGTTTGCACTATTTTAGTTTTGGGTGCTGTTTTTTAATTTAAGATATAGTCTTGGGCAGATACAAAGGTCTTGCAACTTCTGATCCTTACTTGTTTTGGTTTGGTTTGTTTGTGGTTTTTTGTTCGTTTGGTTTGTTTTTAAATGAGTTTTACTATTTTTTTTTTAGTACTGGTGCCAGTTTGAGATTGCTTAGTTCTTAAGTTTCTTAATCTGTAATGGAAGAAAAATTTTCAGGATCTATTCTGCCTTGTGATTTTTACAATCTTTAATTTTAGGCACAAAATTTTTATGGATAAGAACTTTTCTTAATAATCTTTATTTTGAGATATTTTTACTGCCTTTTCATGAATTGTCAAGATGAAAGCAATTATTAGAACGTTCTAAAACCTGAAACAATATGTATAAAAGGATATTACCCCAATATACTTAGCATTTTTACACGTAATAATTTTCTCTATTCTTAAGTTCATGGAGTAAAACATCATTAAAAGTGTGAAAAGGCTCCATTCTGTGGTGGATTTTATGAGAACCATTATAAAAGTTTTGAAATTCTATCTATTTTAGCAGCTTACTTAGAAATCTTGAGACTCTATGCATGGTTAACTATGTACATAGCTAACTCTTCTGACCTTTTAAAGAAATGAAAGATTAGTATATTTTTATTATATTAGATTTTGTTTTAATGACAAATAGACATACTGCAAAATATACAAATCTGAAACACCACTAGAAACGCAGGAATAACAATTCTCTACTCCTTTTTTCCCTTTACACACTGCTAATAAGATTAAAGCTTTCCTAATGCTTGCAGTAAACGATGGTTCCTGAAAATAAAAATTACCCTGGTGATCAGAACACTGAAGACACAGAAAATAGGCATGGATTGAGTGGTGGACATTTTCTACTTGGGTGTCTCCAAGGTTTTTGGTAGGGCTTCTCACAGCCTCCTCCCAGAGAAATTGTGTGACAGGCTAGACAAGGAGTTGGTGTAATGGGTGGGGACCTGGCTGTTTGGCTTGCCTGGAAGGTGGTGGTAATCAGTTCTGGAAACTCACGGCTTGTCACAGGTAGGATCTCCCTGAGATCAGTATGGGGCCCAATGCTGTGTGCTATCTTCATATGGAAGTGGTGCTCAAGTGTATCTTGACCAAGTTCACCAATGATTACAAACTGAGTGGGCAAATAAACACGTCAGAGCTCTGCAGGAAGGCCTGGATAGGCTGGAGGTGCAACAAGTAAAAGTGTTTCACAGCACAATATATAATCCAGGAGTACAGCACTGGAATCTACCCATTTGCATAGGAGATTGGTGGAAAGGCACCTGAGGGTCCTGGTGGACAGTAAGCTCAATGTGAGTGAACAGTGTCCTGCTGCAGCAAAGAAGCAAGTGGGATTCTAGCTTGCATCAACCAGGGCATCACCAGCAGAGGGAAATAAATCATTATCCCTCCTTTTTAGTGCTTGTCAGGCCACACCTGCAATACTGTATTCAGTATCAATCTCCGCTATGGGAAAAGTTCTAGAAAGGTTGGTGAGGTTCCAAAGAAAGGCAACAAAGATGATCAAAAGACTGGGAAGCCTGCTGAGGAAAGTCTGAGGGAAATGAGTTTGTTCAACATTGAGAAAAGAAGGCTTGGAGAAGACTTTGTCACTATGTTTCTATCATTTAAAGGGTGACTCTAAAGATGGAGGCTCCTTCTTTCCAAGGAATCATGTCGAAAAGATGAGGGATAATACACACAAATTAGTCCTGCAGAGATCCCAATTAAACACAAAAGAAAAATTCTTTACAATGGGAACAATCAGCCATTGGAATTATCTTCTTCCTAGAGGCTACTCTGGGCAATTCTGTTAGATACCCCAAAAATTGAGGCTTTTAAGATTCAGTGGGACAGTGTGTTGAACCATCATGTCTGGACTGTGCTTTTGGCATGGAATGTTGGATGATGAGCTACCTTTCCAACCTGGTATTCCAAGGCTATGATTCTATGATTGAAAATCATTATCTCTCCTACAAGAAATACTTTCACCCTGGAAGACTGGTAAAATATCTGGGACCTATTTCTCCCTTCTCTCATGGAACGCAAACTCCTAGTTTTAAAATAAAATAAAAACAGCCCTCCAGGTTTTCCATTCTTTCTTCACTTGTCCCTCATGTTCTATTGAAATTTTATTTGCCTCTGCCTGATTCTAGTTTTTTCCAGTTTTCTAACAACATATGAACCTGGAAGTGGTTCTACAGCTCTACATTATTTGTAGAGGAATAATTATACCTCACTTCATTTTCTGCTTGCAACTCATTTCCTAGCATGTTAGAAAATACCATTTGTAAGCAGTAGTTGTCTATTTGGACACATTTCCAGTCCTCCATATCTCTGACTTGGAGAGATCTTTCCCAGCCTCGCTGCTATTGTCACTGTACATTTTGATTTAATTTTTTTATGTGTGCAGTTTTTCAACTTTACTCTGTTGAATTTAATCTTAAAGACTTCTGACCATTTAATCAATTTATCAGGATCAATTTAAATTCACAAGTTGTCCTCTGAAGGCTTTGCAGCACTCATCAGTTTACTGTTGAGTGTCAAGGCTGATAAGTCACCTAGGTTGTTAATGAAACCATTAAAAACAAAAGACATAAGACAGATCTTTGCAGGGCCACCCACATCAAGCATCTTCTTTTTTCTTGACAGCAGACTGTTGATTGCTTCTGTTTAAGCTTAATAATTTCAACCTGATGTGAATCTGTCTGTTGGTATTTTAAACCATTCCATATGATACTGAAAATTGGAGAAACATAGCTCTTCATTAAAAGGTATTTATAAATTGCAAATAGACAAGTTCCCTGTCCTATAGAAGTTCATTTCTATTGTGCATTAATGCTGTCTGAAAAAAAAACACTGAACAATCTATGAGAACACAAATTCTGCCGTAATGTGATATTTTCACCCATATTTTCTTCTGTCTCTGTATTCTGTACAGATAATTGCATAGCAATATGCTTACTTTTCACATTCCAGCCAGTCAGCCATACTATTATTGTTCTCATCACTCATACAACCTTCAAAAAGTGTTAACAACTATCAGCCACCTCCTTTCTTTTCCACACCTGAGGAAAGTATACCTTAAAGTCTTATTCCATTATTAATTCAGTTTGTAAGGAATAAAAATCCCTTTAAAGTGAAATATTTACAGTTTTATATTTTAAATGTTATGCTTCCTGTCATTCTGAGCAAGTGAAATGCAGGACTTATAGAAAACAAATCAAATTACTTTTATTTTCTTTTATATCAAAACAAAAATAATCTTGAAAATCTTCTTTGGTGACTAGAATTTTTTATTTCCACTGAGCTGTGGCCTATTTGTTTTAAATTAACTTGAAAATTAAACCAACATATTTTTACAAACTCCAGAAAGATATTTTTCTGCTACTTATAATATCATAATGCTTCTTTAAAAAGCAAGGAAACAAAATGTATTATTTCATAAAGCTGAAGATCCACAAACACATTACCATTTTGTTTGCTTCCTTAGACAAGTTTAGAGCTGGCTGTGGGTGGTCTTGAAGGTGATGATAGAGACCTTGAATTTAGTATGATGTGTCATGAGTAGAGCAATATATTGAACATGTGACAGATCTAATGGGTAGAAACTACTTCTTACTGCAGTGTTCTGCAGCTGTTCAGGTGGTCAGGTATTGGGAACAGGTTGCCCAAAAGAGTTATGGATGCCCCATCCCTGGAAGTGTTCATGGCCAGGTTGGATGGGGCTTTGAGCCACTTGGTCTAGTGCAAGGTGTGACTGCCCATGGCAGGAGGGTTGGAATCATATGTCTTTAAGGTCCTTCCAAACGAAACCAATCTATGATTGTATGCTTCAGGGTACTGTGTGGCATTTGTGTTTCTCACCCCAGAGATTATGCAGTTGGCAATAATTGAGGGGAGTCCATGATCCATCAGAGAGGAAAAAGGCTAGAAATTAAATTGCACTAATACCATTGCATTGACAGTTTGTTCATATTTCTTTGAATATGTCTACTGCAGGGGCTTCACAGGAATTCATGCTATTTAAGGAAACCTGAGGACAGTAAAAGCCGTATGGATACAATTGTGGTCTAGGGGTGAGACAGCTTTTTCACAGAAAAAACAAACACTTTCTCAAAATAAAAATCACTGAAAATCAGTATTCTGTGTGGAAAACAAACAACGAAAAACCACCACCACCAGACCAACTTTAAATGAATGTTGGAGGCATATTTTAGCTTCCAGACTTTGGGAGTGGAGGTGGGTGGGTGGGAATTGGTGATCACTTTTAATACATTTCTGTGTCATTAATATAATAACATTATCATCCTGAGTTTAATGAGTTTAACCAGTCATATCAAAATATGTTTCTGAAGGAGAAAAAGCATATTTCAGTATATGCTATTGAATTGCCAAATTTTATCCCACATTGTTAGAACCAAAAATTTCTAATAAAATTTGACAGGTTCATTGAAGAAGTCATTTTCTGTTTAAATTTTGCAAATTAATTCCATGATATATTAAGAGTTTGTTTGTCACACATGTTTAGTACAACTCATTAATCTGATAAGACATTCAGTAACTTGAAAGGAATGTGGTATAGGGCTTTATTGATGTGATACCTTATTAGTATTTCATAATTTCTTAGGAATGTCTGCTTGAACAAATGCCATTTGGATTTTTTCAACTTTTTTTTAGAAGACAAAAGATAAACTTTGTACTCTTTTTCTGTAGGGAGGAAATGTTTCAGGGGGGAAAAGACCCAACTATAGAATATTTTAAAAAACAGAATAACTCAGCAAAATCTAAATATTTGGTGTTTTTTTTTTTTAACCAGAAAATACCCCAAAAATATTTTTAAAATAGAAAATGTGAGGAAAAATAAAATATTAAGCCCAAGGACTAGCTGGACGGTAGAAAAACTTTCCAGTGATGAGTTTTATGATCTTGTGGTTGCAGGAAAGGTATGCAGGAAAGGATTGACATATTGAGTATAAGTTCTCTTTCACTATTTTCTTTTATTTTTTAATAGTGCTAAGATGATTGTGGTTATCTCATAGATGTGCAATGACATCACTTCAACTACTCTACAATTTGATTACTTGCACCTTCAACCTGCAACTTCTGCTACAATTGCCTGGAGCAGTATTGATTTTAATTAGTCTATGACAATGCATGTGGTTGCCTCCACAGGGTGTATTTGTAGTCATTAGTGCTTAACTAGAAAAACATCACAAATTAAGGCTTTAGAGTTAAAAACTGGGTGATTCTCTGTGCTCCACTGATTTTGGTTGACTTCTGAGCATCTCTCTATACAGATGAAATTGCCAAATCAGTGTTCAGTGGCAATGAGGGGCTCACTGGATACCAGTGAGTATGTGGGAAAGATGAATAAGTGTAAGATAGAATAAATATCATGATTAATTTCCTCCAATGTGTAAAAGCAGTACTTCAAAATAAAAGAAGAGTGAAGATGTGAATACCTCAAACCACAAAAGTCTACAGTGTCTAAATCCATATTACAGAGATAACGACAGTGACATTAAACCAGAAAATGCTTTCTAAAGGCTCTTAGGGAAATTCCAAGATGAAACTTGCTATGGATTACATAATAGTTTTTCAAATTATCCACCTATGTGATGTTAGCAAACAACAAAAGTTTTAATTGGTATCACATTTCCTACCATGCTATCAAAAGATTAGTGCCTGCAAATAGTTCCCTACTTCTCTGGAGTCATCTTGACTATTATCTGATATTAAAGCTGTGTCTTATATAGCCCAATAAGTCAGGCTTTGTCTATAGTGCCAAGAGCACTATAGGTAAGTCCTAAGAGGAATTTGTTCCATTTCAAAATCCCCATCCAACAGAAGTGAGATGCTTCAGTCTCTGAAGATATACACCTCTTTCCATTAACTACAGAAACAGCATAGATTAGTACACCAAAAGATTAAACATTTTGGTGGCTAAGGCTAGATGAAATCCATCTCCTAGCACTCCCTAGTTCCAGAATATCCAGAGCCCTACGAAATGTGCTAGCAGCCCCTCTGTTAATCAGTGATGTAGAATCAGCCAACATCTGTATTAGAACATAATGCATTATCAATCTCTCTTGCAACTTGGAATGCTCTAGATTTACCTTTATCATGTCAAAGGAAAGGGAGGTAGAACATCTGAACATGGAAGGTGAAGAAGGAAAAGAAAGGAAGCAACAAAAAAAACCCATGAAGAATAGAAATCACTGCAGATCTAGCTTCTGAAGACAATCTTTAGGAATTTCACAAGTGGCTTCTTTGGCTCCATTTGCATTACTTTGTTTATGGCTATGCTTTCTTCAAGACAACTTTCTGCTTTTCTTCATCCATTGTGTATATATTTGAAACACTAAATACCAGCAAATATCTCTCTGTTTGCATTCCTCAGAGTAGAACCTGGCATTTTGGGAACAGGATGCTTGAATCCCAAAAAAAAGAGGGAGATTATATTCTACAATTAAGTTCATATGCAAGCATGAATCAACTTAACTCCTTCATATAAATATAGCAGTTCCTATATTCAAAATGTGGTTTCTTGAGTAGCTCAACTTACCAAAACGCCTACTCTTAAAAAAAAAAAAAAAAAAAATCATTCGTTCCTTTTCCTTATTTTTCCTTTTCCTACCCCTGCTGCTGTTCTAGCAGTATGGTCCCAGTTTCATTGAGTCCTGATATATGTACCATCTTCCAGATCATCAGCTCCAAGTACGACAAAGTAGTTACCTCCATTATGATTCATTTCCTTCCAGGTTAATTAGTTGCATAAGTTTGTGGCTGGTGTAGGAAATAGATGGGGCACAAAGTTTGCAGTGTAAACATTCATCTGGGTGTGATAGGGGCTAGGGCTTCCCTCTTTCAGTGGAGGCCAACACTTTGATTATCTCATCAACTTGACTGGAAATGCAAGTAGTGGTTTCATGGCCAGTTTAGTACAATCCAAGATCAGGCTGCTGTATATTCATACCATCTCCCTTGTGTCAGTATTGATGGTTATGCAGCCTAGAGCTATGCCAGCAAATAGCAAATGACTAGTTTTCTACATTAGTACCTGTATAGTTCTCCAGAGGGTATAAAACATGAGTAAGATAACCCAGAATTTATGACTTGTGCTTGTAAATGTGGCTTATTTGATTCACAAAGCTCCTAAAACTGGGACAGAAATACTGGAAGCTTACTCCTAAGACCTCAGCAGTGTTTACAGGACATGTATCAGTGTGATGACAACATAAAAGGTCCCTGTGGCACTGTAAACTTTCAGTGATGCCACAATATTAGGACACTAGACAGCTCTACTATTTACAGTTCTGTTTTAGCAGTGTATGTGATCGAAGGCTGAAGAACATGGAGGATCTTAGCACTAGTAGCATAGGTAGCTGGAAATTACACATTCTCTGAAAAATATAAAGTTGCAATTCCTCCTAATGTATCTTTCTTCTCAACAGTTTTATTTTCCTTAAAAATTTCTTTATAAAAACCAAAACAAGAAGACATAAATGAAATGCAATAGCGGTAAATCACCCTCTACTTATACACATATTTTTCTGCTGATTTTCTTCCACAAAAGATTGACTAATAAAAACATAACTTTTTTTCTGTAGGTAACTGAAATTTAACAGTTTGTGCTGCATGAAGAACATGTGTAACAATGTGCAGTGTGTAACAACTTGAAATCATGGCTGTCTTTCACCTTATCTCTGGGTGTGCCATCATGTATAAGACTGTATTGCTTTGCTGACAAAAAAATGAAGCTTCAGTTTAATCATATTATCATGCTGGGATTTGTCTGACTCAACTATTAGTAGACAGCAGGTCTATGGTTTCATCTCAGCTCCCTCCTATTGCTAAAGATGTTAAAGACAAGTGGGATGAATCATCCTCTTTTGTGTCTCTACTTAACTAAATAAGTTAGACTAGCTTTGATATCATGTGTTACTTATCCAGCAAAAGCAGAATAAGAATAATCTGTTGACTGCAATGAATTCTCTTCAAGTGAGTGGCTTCCTTATTAGTCAGTATTTTTATGTATACCAGTTAAGTTTTTGGGGTGTGCTGGAAAATGCTAAGTCTCACTTTATCTGGACAAATGGTATCACTTCTGATTGACGTAAGCCATCAGAAGTGTCTCCTATACCATATGAAATGTTCACTTTTCTGGTACAGGAAAAGGAAAGAATTTAGGAATAGACTGATGCCAGGGTACCTTGCCATTATCTCTTGTTAACAACATTTCTGCAGTTTTTGCTATGCTGGACAGTGTATAATGCAGGACATACAAAGTTTATGCTTGCACTTTACCCTAGATATAAATAAAACTTGGATGCACTAGAGAACGAAATGTTTCATACTTGGTGGTATTTAATATGTCACAACTATCTACTGAGTGTGTCGAAATGTCACTTTCAGCTGATAGCTCAGTAATATGTGAAAGGTTCTCAAAGGTTAAAACTTAAGACTGCAGTTACCTCTGGTTTTCCAGGAGAAGGGTTTGTTCTTAAACCTCTGAAAACCTGAAAAGTGAGATATCTGTTTTGCAAATGTACTCAACTTTTAGATCAGTGGGGCATTGTAGTAGCTGCTTAATGGGATTTATGGAATGCTGCCTCTGCAGTTTATGAGCTGAGGCTTATACAAATGGGTAATAATGAGTGGTTTCGATTACATATATCAAAAAATCAATGTCAACACTTTTAAAAGAAAATAAAACATTGCTCAATTCATGCATGTAGTATCCAGGTTGAGTACAATTGCTTCATACTGAAACACCTGTGGGGCGGTTCTTTTTTACAAGCAAAATGAAGTGCATAAAGAAGATCATAGTTAATTGCTACCTATTTGAAAGAGTGGCTATATAAAGAATAAAAAATTCCTCTGCATTCAAATAATTAATTTTGGACTTACTTGACCTTATTCTTTTAATAAAAAGGAAGAAAAATACCCAATATTAACACCTGGGAAATGTAAAGGCCAACTGACTCCACAGTGCTTTTTTAAGGCAAATACTTTAAATACACTATTTCTGCTCCAGAGGTAACTTTTCTAACTCACTGATATCAGAGTTGAAGTTCTAAGAAGCACATTGTCATCAACAGCCAGCACACCTTATAAGTCAGAGGGGACTATCCATTGCAGTATGTGCCTTCAGCACTGTCACCTTCTGGGTAATCTCAGCTTCTCTTTAGGTGCTTGTGCCACAGATCACTCAGTGAATGGCAGCTCTTTTGCGAGCAGGGATGTACATATCCACACACAGAGTTGCATCCCCTCAGTTCTCCACCTGCAGCCACAGGGAACTGAGAGGACTGATCCGCCACTGAGTCTTCACTCAGCAAATATATCCAAGTTATAAAGACTGGAGGACTGGAAGAAACAGACCCTGCATGAGCTTCCATATGCTGAAGTGAGGTCTTTTTCCTTGTTGCAAAATATAAGGGCAAATTATGTGTTTAAAAATTAAAGAAAAATTATATAAAATGTATAATTAAATTATATAAAAATATAAAAAATTATATATAATTATAGAAAATTTATAAACCTTATGAATTTAAAGAATAATTATATTTTTATCCTTTTGCTTGTGCACAAGTACAATGATTAAAAAAAAAAAATTCATATTTTTAAGACCTATTCAAGAATTAATGGAATGTATCACTCAATTATATTTTTATTAAAAAATATGCAAAACAGGCAGATTAAAATTTATACACTAAAAACCTTCATGTTAATATTGAAAGCTGTTGTTTAGTTTACTGTGTTGCCCACTGCAATAAATGGACACAATTAACCACAAAATATCCTATTTCTTTTGAAGGTTATATAATTATTACGGAAAAAAAAAAACAATTACAGTAAGTTTGGAAGCTATTTTTGTATTATTTAATACAATACCTTCTTTCCTATCTAGAAATTAATATACCAAAAAATTTAGTTGTCTTATTATAATACTAGAATTATTCCTTTACCAAAATAAATCCTTTAACTGAAATAATGACATTAAGAATGTCTGCATTCTCAAGAGGAGAAGTGAGGGGAAGGGTAAATAAAGATTTTAAAAATTCTTTGAATTCCTGTAAGCTGTTTGATTTAATTGGATCAGAGTCTGGTGATTCTGTATAAATGAAATGAAGTTTCACTTACTGACTGATTGCCTGTAAATTACATTTCACTGTCTTTTTCACTTTCTATTACAAGGATGAGGAACTGAACTAGCAGAATTATGAATCTTAAAAAAATCTAACTTCTCCTCCAGGTGGGATATGATATTTACAGGGAAAATGATATCAAAAGAAATATTTTTCTGGTGTTAGAGAGCACTTTAAAAATTTCTTAAGAATTCACCATGTGGTGTTTCTTTGTTTATCGATAGCAAAAGAGTTCCCAAATCTATATTATTGAATTTAATTTGATTCAGTTTTTAAAAAAAAGGTAATTGTATCTTTAAAACAGATTTTAATTAGTGCTATTAAAAATGCATAGGAAAGTCTTTAGGCATATATTCTTCAAATTGAAAAAGTTAAGAATATTTAGAATTTCCAAGAAGAGGACTATGCTAAACTGGAATTATGAAATTATGAGAATTTATGTATGTCTTTTGATACTTCTCTGCTCAGAGGTCTATAGATTTATATAGAGATTTATAGCTTCTATATTATACTGCACATCCGTATCCCATGGATAATCCTCTATAAGCATCAAACTCTAGTCAAACTCCCTTCCAGTGTCCAGGCTGACTTCCCCACACGGGTCATCCTTTCTACGTTTTTTATTCCTGAAACATAGGTCCATTTAACTCTACTGTGCATTTAAGCCCAACTTTACAAGACTGCATTGTATCAGTAGATTATCTTTTATACCATTCATCATCCCTCTCAAAACTTCATCATATTCCTCCTTTCTGATAACTGATAAAACTGTCAAGCAGTCTCAGGTCAGAAATCAGGTCCTGAAGGATTGCACTGGAACATGGTTCCTCGTGCCAATTTCATATTTTGTACTTAGATTTGGAAGCCTGTCAGTTTTGCAGATTTTAGTCCATTTCATGTGTCATATGAATTTTGTGTCAGCCTTCTATGGGACTTGTCATGTTACTTATTCATGTGGAAATATTGTAATTTTTATTGCACCTCCCTAGAGCTTAAGTGCAAACTGAGTTCTACATTTTCAGAGCTTTCACAGCTTCCTTTTACAACTTCTGCAACATATTAATTCTTTTTCTATTCTAGTATTACAGAGATTAGACTGAAACAAAATTTTCTCTCATGAAGAAGAAGTGATTTCAAGCCCATCAATTACTAATGATATCATGTTACATTTAAAAGTTTAGAGATGGAGGTGAAAGTGAATGCTGTACAGAGTATTATGAAAACCATATTTAACAAAGAGCTTTTATTGATTTGTCACTTATCCATTTAAAATTAAAAAAAAATTGAAAAAAGTGAGTTCTTTTCTGTCTCCTCTTTCCCAAGCTTCACAATCAAGAGAGCACAGCCTTTGTATGGAAAGTGCATACTCATTTTGCTTGCTTTAGGTTTTCCCCAAGCTCAATCCAGGATATAAATGAAAGCTTGCTTTCCATGAACATTCATGATACAGATGATTCTTTGACTCACATCAAAAACCAGTAGAGTCATTACCTCAAATGTTTACTTTGGTTCTTCTGGGACAGCCCTTCTCAGAGAGCAGAGTTGTCTGTGTGTTCCCTTGTGTCCTGAAGGCTGCAAAGAACACTGTTCAGATTGTAAAAGCCTGATTTTTATATTGACCCTGCTGAATCTTTAACATTTCAGTTTACTTTCTCATATTAAAATTACCAGAGAAAAATAGCGAAAAAACCTACCCTGATTTACTGGGGTAGTTCATTCTCTCAGACCATCTGTCAGCCACACGGCGGGGTCGAGAGACGACCGGGCACCCTTCCATCTGTCCATCTCCCATTGGACCCCTGTACCCCACTATCCCCAAGTCCCCCCGTGGCGTTATCTCATTGGCCGCCCCGGGTTTCCCCTCTCGAGTATTTATAGAACGGGTTTGGGGACGCCCCGGTGCTTTTTCTCCCGCCTGGCCCTGTTCGCTCTATTAATGAGATAGGACCTTGCTGCTCCCAAGTCATCAGTTTTCACCTAATCCCTTTTTTGTGGATTCATAACTCACCAAGTCAGAAGAACTTCCTTAGAATCTCCTACATGAGACACACTGCAGAATTTCAACCAGTGTTTTCTAAATCAAATATTTATTACCTACTAGAAATAAAGAACAATGTAAACAGAGAATTTTGCTGCTGTGCTGTGACTACTGAGGTATATTAATGAAATCATCTGTCTGTGGAATAATACTGAAAATCCAAAATTCCCTTCTTCTCTCTACCTTCTAACTAACCAGAATGGGTAGTATTAGTTACATTGCCAGGAGCACGTGGAAGATAAATTAAAGTTACAATACGGCAGGTGATTCTCTCTGTTGACAGAACAGACAGAATCTGTTGGTTATGTTAAACTTCTTTCCTTATGTTTGCTGGTTTTATCATTTGCATTAATTAGAAGTTGACTGTTAGTCTTCAACACCAAATTTTTCAGCATATCTGTGTTTGAATGCCTTTCATCTAGGAAATGCAAGTGTCTTTAGAATAAAAACCGTGAGGGAAAGACTCAGACTTATCAGACACAGAAAGACAATGATCCCATCATGACCTTAACAGAGGGATTATCTTTAGCTATACCAAAATAGGCTCACTTGTTTTTAAAAATTTAAATTTTAAAGTTTAATTCTTCTGAAAATAAAATTTTAAAAAAATCAGAATTTTGTCTCAGTTCAATGGTACCTTTTTATGGAAAAAATCAGTTCTGCAGCCAGTATTCCAATGTACTTAGATAAAATGAAATTATTCCATGTATCTTATTGTTAATGGAAAAAGGTTAGTTTTAATTGTTTTTTATTGTATGCACATTGTAGAAGATCCAAGATTAGGCAGTATGTCAGCTCAGTGGAAATAAACAATTCCAAACACAGAAGGAATTGTTACTTGTTCTTTGTTCCCCACCTAGTGAATAGAAGAGAATAATGTTTCAAATATGGGTAGAAAAAAAAATTCCTCTACTGTGGAGAAGATGTATTATCTCATTTGGTTTTTGATATTGCCAGTATAGGGTATAAACTTATATACTGTTTGTAAATTTATTTTAATTTAAAAACCAATTTCACATACAATTTAGCATTGAGATATAACATAATTAAATTTTTTTCTTACATCTACAAAATGCATGTCCACATATTGACTGTTATTTATTAGTATAGAGAAGTAGAGGAAGTTTTCTGCTTCTAGATTTTAATTTAGGGCTGTAGTAAAAATTTTCCTGCTTTCTATGTAACTACTGAAAAGGGGATAAAACACTCATTACTTTTAATAGGTTCTGTTAATTCGATGAATGTCTAATATTAAATTGGCCCATGAGCAGCCTGGTTTCTGTAAAGACATAATTGAGTATTCAAATAGTTAAGCCATGGGCAATGTCATCTTTGAATCAAGAGAATTTCAATATTATTTTTAAATGCATGTAAAATTAGTAAACAATGCAGTCACTTTAAAAATAAATACTATGGCTCCATGTAGGAAAAAGCCTTGTTTTTTGTTTCTTCCAGGAGTTAACAATGTCTCTCAGTTCTTATCAACTGAACATTTCTTTCCCAAAATAATTTGTTCATTTCTGCTGCAGGAGCCAATTAGCAGTTCAACTGAAGTCTGTTCTTCCTGACATTTCTGAAGGGTCCAGGGAAGAGCAAGTTTCAAAAATTTTATTCTAACTAAGGATATCTTATCACCTAAGAAACTATTATAGTACCAAGTGTATTTATATTTTATGTATGTATTGGTTAATTAATTATTATCATTATTTTAATTAATTTATAGGTATATCAACAGTCCTACTGGGAGAATTTAGAAGGCCTGTTCCTCAACTCTTCATTTTGTACTTGCCACCATTTCTATTTAAACTGCAACTTAACCTCACTTTTTAAACATGCTGGAAACTCAAAGCAACCCTTGATGATAAGATATAAATGGAGATCAAAGTAAGGGGATACAGCCATTGGGGAAAAACATGCAAAAAGATATTTTAGAGATGGTTTAACAAAAATAGTTTATTAAATGAGAGCTGTAAGATCTTATCCTTTCTAAAACTCAGACCATTTTTATTCAGGAGCCTAATGGGATGGTTTGTTTTTTTTTTTTTTAACCTCATATGGACCCAGATACCCAACCCCCAGAGAGATTTAGTTAAGTTAGACATCTATTACAAGTTATGCCTTCCACATTTACCTTTTTATGTGGATTTAAAGGGTTTGAGAGGACCTTAAACAGTCTTAAACAGTTTGTAAACACTCTAAATATTCAACTGTATGTAGATAGTGATAATGTATATGTTTATTCAGCTGGAAGGAGCAAAGAAGCAGTAAAAACCAATTACTTGGTCGCATGTGAAAAAAGAGCAACACGTATTTCACAGGCATATCTGGTACTAAGAAAGCCAAAACTTTCTCTTTAGAAGGTTTTTGTGCCTTATGTAAAGTGAGAAAAAAACATCTACATGCTTTTTCTTTTTATGTCAGTTTTATGATATCCTGCTTCTTGTTTTTGATTCGGTTAATAAAACAGTTACTTGGACAAGTGCTTTGTGATGTAAGATTGCAAGTGTTTATAACTGCTTAGGAAAAAAATTCTATAAATTTCAGCCCTATAGGCTATCAGGTCTGCAAAAGAAATTTAATAATTTTTAAGGCAATATTATCCAGACAGGAGTTTATTTATCAGTTTATCTTGATTATGGCATTTTCAGAAAGGGCAATAAATCCCTGGAGGCTCCTGAAAGACATGGGAGGTGGATGATAGGTTTTCCTCTTTTGCTGCAGTTTTCCCAATATGGTCTGCAGTTAATAATCAGGAAGCCAATTTATTTTCTGCTTTTCAGAAAAAACAGTAAAGCTGCCTTATTAAAGTGAAAGTCTCTTTCATTAAAAAATTCAAAATGTTATCATTGTTTTTCATTTTGTGAATGCTATATTTGAGTGGTTTTTTCTATTTATTTATTTATGTTTCCATAATTTGCTTTAATAGGGTTGTGTTTGAAACCCTTTACAACCTGTCTCTAGCATCAATTAATGTATCAGAAATTTTATTTTGTCATTTTGTCAGTTTTTTCTCAAGGAAAGATTATGTTGAAAAAATTAATGTCTCATTTGTGATAAAAACCCCTCTCCTGTCAACCAGAAATTTTAAATGAAGATTTTAGGTTTTACTGACTGTTGATTATGAGTTGTTTTCATTTTAGTAGAACAAGACAGTGCATTGGTAAAGTAATGCTAACAGAGTTTTACAAACATTTCAGCTTTATCTTCATTTTTACCTGTACAGCTCCACTTTCTACATACTGCTTTTGTATAGATAATCTCCATGTGGGACTGCAATTTCAGCTGCCGCTTCTAACACAGCTCCATGAGTAAGTGATATGAGCCACAGAGCAGTTTGACTAAACTAGCAATTCTGCATATTGCTTTTTTTGTGTCAGGAAGGAGTCAACACTCAGTGTGCCCAGTGCCTGGCACAGAACAGCTGCTTCAAAGAGATTGTTGTGAGGATACCAACTGTACCTAATTGTTTGCACACAGGTAGAGAGTTCCATTTCTCTCAGAGAGGAAGCAGTTCTAGTCTGTCCAGAACTCGGTACATGTTTGCAACAGGTTTGTAAAAGCAGAGTTTGTGTGGAGCACTACCACCAATTTTTGCACCATGCTATATAGAATTTTGTCATCCAAGCTCCGATAGAGAAGAAGTTGTGTAAAAACAAGGAGGCTACTGTCCTCAATGAGGATGACAAATAATTTAGAAGGTTTTTGGAACATCTCAATAAGAATAAATGTTAATATGCTGCTAAGTAGTACCACATGGTATATCTATAACAAGCTATCACTCCAACTGTTAGTAGTTGGTTGGTTTAGGTGCAAGTTCTTCTCTGTGTAAAGGGCCAATTTCTCTTGAAATTACTGTTTTTTTCTGTAATAAGTAAAACGTAAAAGTGATTCTGTGTACCTGCTTTTATTCCTCCTTCACAGAGAAGGCAGAGAAAGTGAAAAGTACATGCTGAGACACATTTTTATTTTATATTCACATACAAAATTCTAGTAAGTCATGAACCTTGCACACGTATAACCAAGAGATCCTCTTGTGATTCCTGCCCTTTTCCTATAATGGGTGCAGAGGGACTTACATGAGTAAATTTTATGCTTGGCTTCTTTTAAAAGTGCATATAAAAAGTAGCAGTAAATTGGAGCCTGCAGGGTAGTTTCTACATTGTACTGTAAGGATGTTTCATTGCATACTACTCATGAAAATTGAACTTGATATGAGCTATAATTATGACAAAAGCAAGTGAGAGTGTGATTCGCACTTTGAGTACTCTTCCCATTTGTCCTTTTTCTGTGCTTTTAGTCACCTTTAATATCTAGGGAGATGTTTCATGCCAAAGGTTTTCACATATTGTAAAAACTCATTAATTAGTTAATAATATATGAATCTTGCCCTACATTAAGGGTGCAATCACCCGATGGGAAACCAGAAATATTGAGGATGCTAAAGGTTTAATTGAGACCGTCATTCTAATAATGTTCTGTGACACCAATATTTTCATCTATTTAATCAGACTCATATCACAGTTTATAAACTACCCTGATGATCTAAAATTCATCCATTTCCGAATCATTTACGTACAAGTTGTTGCTTTGGTTTGTGAGAGCGACATGAAAATAGCACCATTTTATTTCTATTTCAACATAAACATCTTTTCAATCCTATCTCAGTCAGATTTAATAATTTTATCCCTCAAACAAGGAGGGAAAAATCTGGACATCAGACTTTTCAGCTGCTTTTTAAAAATACAATATTTTGGCAATACTTGAAGACTCCTATTTTCAGAAGTCTAGGCAGACAGCTTTAATTACTAGAACAGAGTAATTTCAAGTGTCTACTTGGATAGTAAGCAATAATACTGTGTAATAAAATCACAGGTAATTTCATAATTTACATGAATTCAAATAGAGTTTTTTACTGTTGCATGATCAAGTTGAAGTATGTACAAGATATGACATGGCATGGGACAAAAGTTTTCCATTGCTTCATCTATGTGGAACCTTGGAAAAGACTGCTAACATCTCAATATAGGAATAAATTTATTGTCCAAGTCTATAGACTTTGTTTTCTTTGGTTGGTTTTTTTTTTTTTTTTTCCCTAAAGGAAATCAATTTATACTTATTATGACTGTAAAGAAAGCCTGAAACAACAACTGAGGCAAAAATGCTCCCTCCTATTTTTCTGAGTGCAACAATAACTCAGGGGAGACAAATACACTTGGTTAAAAATCCACAATATTTCAGATGGCAATTCAGGTTCAAATGGAGACACTTTTCATAAAGCAGAAAATTAATTGTCTATATTAAGAAATACCACTCAATTAACTCATAACAACTTTTTAGTTTTGATTCTTTCTTATTATTATATGCCATTTTTATTATTATTTTCATGATACCATGAAGCTGCATATATCTGAAAGACACTGTATTTAGATATAGCTTAAAAAATATTTTTTTCCAGCATTTGTAGTGTCTCAAGACAATTCTAGGTGGTTATCATTTTAAAAAGATAGCTAGGCTACCCAAGCATACCCTCTAATTCCTTCACTCTGGCAATGGAGAGAAGTCAGAAGTCACTTAACACCTTAGTTACTCTACCTAACACAAGTACGTCTTCTCTCTGTAAGTATTGCAAATTGGAAAGCAGCTGAGAGAACAATTAGATATTACTATATACCTCCACCCACTAATTGAAAACAAGTTCACATCACAGAAGACATGATGAAGAAGTTTATGGGCTTACAGAAGGTTCAAGCTAGAATAGGACTGTATAAAAACACTTGAGGTGTACAAGCATAGATTTTTATTCAAGACAGTCTCCTGTTAAATGTGATTTAGACTAAATAGAGTTCTTCATGCACACCCGCAAGTCTTGATTTAACTGTTTTCTGCTATGTGTTACAATAGGGTCGTGCATATAACACTAGATAGAAATTGAAGTAACTTCCCATCTGCATCTGGGAAGAAATAGTCCATAGCAACATCTATAGCTGTGCCATGGCACAGAAACTATGTCCTTCATGAATTCATCAGATTCCCCCCTACACAGTGTCTGCTATGTGGTGACAGAGACAGAGGCTTTCATAATATGGTGAATAAATGTATGAAATATAGCACTAACTGTGAAACAACATCAAGCAAGAATAAGCTGCATGAATCTTATTTAATATGATACCTGAAAGGGCTTTGTATTAGGATGATGAAACACACAGTGCATTAGAATAAGATTGAAGACATTAAGACAGCAGAAACTATACACAAATCTTGGCTGAGAAGGAGCAGTAGTCACTGGGACATGAATGAGAAACTGGGACAGAAGATTGTAACTAGATTTCAGTCACTGGATGTCAGTTTCACCTTATAGTTTGGTAGGTAAAACATCACATGTGCATCAGTGGTATTGAGTATCCTGCAGCTGCTAGCTAGTGTACTCATGATCTTGGTAGAATTTCATATTTGAACTTAATCCAAACTATCCATCTATCCATTTCTATAACTGCCATCATCAGCCTATCTGAATGTTGATGATTTACTTTCTGTACGACGCTCTCAAAGAGCATGCATAACTTTGACCAAATGTAATTTTTACATGTTTATACACAATGAGGCAGTCCCACTCTTTCTTTATGAAGGTGATGTTCAGGGCAAATATTGCATGCTTCTCCATGCAGAGATCAGCTTCTGCTCTATTTCTTTGTCCATATAACTACTTGGAACAGATAGGAGATCTTCAGCTTCCATTAAATCAGTAAAAGCATGGAGCTATTTAAATTCACATAGGCTCAGAACCTCAGATATTTTGAGCTGCCTTCTGGATAGAGTCTGTGCATTTCTGAACTGCAAGTGAAGAACTGATGCTTGCATGACCTGACACAAGACATTTCATTGTATTTGTCATTTTTTTGCTTTGCCTCATACAGAATGAAAATTTTGCCATTATTGCAATTTCTTAGAGATTGTAGAGATAATCTGGTCTTCAAGAGAAACAACTCTCCTCAGGGAAACATAGACTACAAACTGATAAAAGAAAAGCAACAGCAGAAAAAATTTGTGTTTATTCAGCTCTTGGCATTAGTGACATTTTCATAGAAGACATAGACTCAGCTTAATACTAGTTTCTATCTTCAAAGAAAGGCATCTGCAACCACAGACACAGCTTCAAAAGTCTACCACCATTTAGAAAAGCCCAAGCTTGAAAAAGCTTAGTTATAAACTTTTTATTTAGTTCAATGGATTTTTGATTTAGCTCAATGAATCAAGCAATTTTTAACCAGATTTGATACACCCTTCATGGACTTTGTTCCCATTTACTGCAACTATCATAAAAAGAACAAATAAGGACAATCCATGCCAACATATAGAAAAAAGAAAGAAAAATATGGATATTTTTCAAAATATGCATAATGAAATTATTGAACTCAATGTCTCTTGTTGGGAAGTTAAACATATCTATAGTTGGCCAGGTCCATGACATTCTCTAGTAGCCTCTAGACATAATAATCCAGAAGTATTTCTTAGCCAGGAAAGTCTGGATGCAAATATGATACTGGGCTAGATAAATATTTTGTTTAATCTAGTACAAAGTATATAATGCATTTTTATAGTTACATACATATGCATGAATTAAGTCTATTAACTTTTGAAATTTAATTATAAATTTCAGTAAAATTATTTAGGCAGACATAGTTATATAATATATGAATTAAACAAGTATGTCATGCAGAAATACAATATAAACATAGCCTTTTCAATCTACTATCAAAATTCAACAAAACAAGAAAACCAAAAGAAATAAAAATAATCAAACATCACAGAATTTTTTGACCTGTTTTAACCTGACTGGGAGAAACCGAAAAGTGAAATACTGAACAACAACAAAAAAAATCTGGAAAAGCTATTTTTTTTTTTAATGGAGCAAAACAATGGTCCTGTTTCTTAGGAAAATTCAGAAGAATTCTGATTACAAATGCTGGAATGAATGTTTCTTCAGTTGAGTGCAGCAGTGTGGTTAGTACAAATAACTCATTTGCTACACAGAGTGCATACTTAAACTCACAGTAGAAGTAAAAATGAATTTTGGTGAAGAAAAGTGTTGTCTTTTCCAGGGTTAGCCTAATAAAAAGACTGAAAAACGCAGATACATATAAATAGATATATTTACATGTATCTATGAAGAAATGAAGAAATGAAAAATAGCACAAAACAAAAAAAGACTTTATTTCACCAGACATTTAAATTATTCCCGTCCTGATCAAGGAGGCACATGGAAGAACATTCACTCTGTGGTTGCTTTGTCTTAATGACGATCAATATGTGACCCTGGAAATTGTAATTGTGAAGGGTGCCAAAGCTTTGTGTGTTGGCACTTCAGCAAACAGACCCATGAGCTGAACTCAGCTTTCTGGTATGAATGAAAAATGCAGCAATCATATTTGCCAAATAGGAGCTCTTTCAATATAAGACATGCAGGAAAAAAAATGTTTGAGAAATTATTTAAGCTGGTTCATATGATAACACAGAATACCACAAAAAATCATTAGCGAATAGAATTTTATTATTACATTATTTTTCTAAGATTTATTATAGTAAGCTTTTTCTCAGAATATTCAGATTTGAATTACAAAAACTGATGTAAACTTTGGCAAACTTGGAGGAGTAGTATTTAAAATCCACACTCTAAGTATAAAGTTAAAGGGACTGTAGGGTACCTGAGAACAGTCTGCAGTCCTTAATCATGTGGAACACATTCTGAAATCAATAAAATTAGGCAAGATGCATTGCACTAAAGTTACTTGTCATAAATGTCAGGTGATAGTGATAAAGAATCTTATACTAACTGGCCATGTTCCCATGCAAGTATTTGACTCTCTCAAAAGTCTGGACATTTTCATACATAATTAAGGCAACACAGATGTTTGTAAAGAACCAAATTGGAAATAAAAACTTAAACCATTATTTCACTGATATAATCTGTAAAATTCCTGTAACTTTAGCTTAACTGAGATGCCTCTACTGGATACGCAGCTCCTCTGAAGCAGTTTATTAAAAAAAAACCAAAAAAAAACCCAAATATTTATTTGAAACTCAGAATATAAGAGAGATTTTTTTTCCTTAAGAAATTAAAAATAGAGATCCTACAAACCAGATTAAGTATACAATACATCAGGAAAGGAACTCTTAATGAAAATATTGCATGTAAAATTGTCCTAAAGATGGAGGAATGGACCCAGTCAATACCAGGAAAACAGAAAAGCACTGAGTATCAAAAAATAAAAATCAGACCAACCCTCAACTGCTTAATTCTTGATTTACACATGGCAGCTATTTCCTAGGTAGTTTTCACATGTTTATAATATCTGATACCACACGGTCTTCAAAGCTTCTGATTTATATCCTAAATTATTGTTCTGTGAGAAATTTTAGTTTCAGAAGAAGTAGTTTAATAGAAGTAGTATTGCAAGAAAAAGGGGAACTAGGGGTTTTGGTAGTTATTATTGGAAGATATTTTTACCTTCAGTAATATTTTTCTTTGTATTCAAATAATTTATCTTTCTTTTCATATTACTTTCCAAATGGAAGCACTGCCTATCTAATAATTTAAAAAGAAATAGATACACTTACACATACTATTTTTTCAATAAAATACCATCAGAGAATGATGGTGACAAAAGTTAGCTGTAAAGAGGAGATAAAGAAAGCAGTAAAATAATGAAGTCATCAAATGTTTCACTTTTTTATTTTTATGAAATGCCTTCCAAATGCAATTTCCAAATAAAATTTTTTCAGTGTTATCAGCTGAGACTGCTGGATGCAGTGAAGAGATGTTCTCTTCTGAATTAATAATTCTAAGGTGTGACCACACTGTCAAGGTTTAAATCCTCAGAATCCATTTCAGGACACAGATTTTAATCTCCCTGTTAATTGAGAGGCCAGGCCACCCACTGCTTTGAATCAGAGCTACTGCACAACCTTTGATTAGAGCCATTCTGCTTTGCATTTAAATATTTATATACTTCCTGGACAAGAGCTTACCAGCAAACTGGAATAAGTGCCTATATTGACAATTCTCTTTTTAAAAGGAGGCAAAACCTGAGTGCCAGGTTTGGTTGTAGGCACATTTTGTGTTGAAAAAGAATGTAGACAGCATCAAACAAGGAGAATGCACAGATTCAGGAACTTTCTTACTCAGGGTTCCTTGTGGGATTTAACAGTTTAAATCTGTTGGGGTATATATGAACATGGATTTGTTCTCTTCCCCATGTTAATGAGTTCTTAATTTTCCTGACATCATTAAAAAGAAAAAAAAATTTTAAAGTATTTTAATAAATTATTTTTATGCAGAAATAAAGAAATCCGTTTTTTACACTGTCCTACTCATAATCTTTGGCTGTTTCAGTTTCTGAAAAAACCCTCCAAAACACATCTGTATATTTTTATTATAGTTTTCCATTTTTTGTTGTAAATGGATAGTAGATGACAAGATACTAAGCCATCATAACAAAAACTTGTGAGATTTATTGATTCATCTCAAAGCTGATGGAGTTTCCATATATCAAAGCTTTCAAGTAGTAGTGCACTCACCCTATATTATATCCATTAAGAATTTTTTATCATTAAAAATCCAATAAAATATTTACAACTCTGTTACAAACCCCTGATGGTTAGAATAATGCAATTCTAAGCACCGTGATTATCTTGCACAAAGTTTTACACATACATCTTCTTTTATTTCTTTCTTTTGTTTTTGTCAATCCAGTGAGCTTTCAGAGACTTCAGAGCTATTGGAATTTTCAGGCTACCTATAATAAGAGGCTCCCTGGCAACTGTCTCAAATGTCCATCGTTCTCTAGCAAGCTCTGGAATTTAAACCTCCCTGGGGGTTATTTGAATGTCCTTTTGTGAATTCAGAAATAATTAGATGATCTCTTATAACGAAGCAATTTATATTAATAAAAGGAAAGTCACAACCTATGCAATGTAGGTTGAAGGTGGACTCTCTGCTCCCTTGTTACCACATCATAATGTGGCATCTTTGTGCTTCTGGGAAAGCAATTGGAAAGTATTCTCATGAGATATCTGTATTAGACAGCACATGAGCAAGAACACATACAGGACTAATTCAAAAGAGTCAAATTTTAGTGTACAGTCAGGAGCCTTCTTTCAAATAGATACTTTTTTTTTTTTTTTTTTTTTTGTTGAAACACAGTTTTTAAGCTATTTAAACATTGTATCTGCCCACAACAGAAAAGATTTAGCTACTCATAAATGTAGAAATGTTTTCAATCAAATTTATCTGCTAATGACTTTTTTCACTAAAAATCAACTCTGTAGACAGAAGTAGTTGTGCAGAGAACTTTTTTAGGAAATACTTGTGTATATTTTGCTCAGAGCATCTGTATACTTGAAAGTCATGCCAGTTTAACTGCATAATTTTCTAAACCCATTTACCTAAGCTAACCTGATGGAAGACAGCACCTGCTTTTCAGTTCACAGTCTTGGTTTCAGTGCATGTTTTACATGTTAGGCTGCAGGCAAATTATGGCACTTTTCACCCAGCTGAAGGCTGAGAGAACCAAGCAGGACATGGAAAGCAGAAGAAATTGTGTGAGATGTTGTCAAAAGTTACAAATCCAACCAGACCTCACAGACAATTAAGGTGGAAGTTGACTAAGATGCAGTTAAAATTTACAGAAAAACTAGGCATCTTTTTGGGAGTACAGTCTTGAAAGACCAGTGACACCTAATTAATCATAGCAGCGCTAGCATATGTGGTAGAGCCTAACTAGGCAACTATCAGAAATAAATTTAATTTTAATGCATCTCTTCTAGCACCAGGACAGAAAAGTAAATTAGGGGAAGCTGTTTATTGGGGCAAAGACTGAGCAGAGAAAGAGGAGTACAAAGGTGTTTAAAAGAAGGCCAAGAAACAGAAAAGGTGTTAACAGTGTGTCCAGACACGTGTCTGATGCTGCCTGGTGGTACCAGTCAGACAGCCATGTGGAGTTCCCTGCAGCTAAAGCAAGACAAGAAAATGGGCCTGCTTCCAGATCATCAGTGCCAGGTCTTCATCCATGGTCATGAAGACTAGCACAGAGTGAGGAGGCTGCTCTGTCTCGTCAGTGAAGGAATCCTTGACTGAGGAAATTGAGCAGTCTGCCATCACCATGTTCATGCTTGAGCTAGGACTGATGCTACTTTATAACAAATTATGTAATTAATCTTGTAATAAAAAATATTTTTAAAGCAGCAGAAAGACGAACATGAGCTAACAGTGCTCTGGCATCCAGCAGGGCCAGCCATGTCCTCGGAGGCTATCGGGCACAGCAATGCCAGCCAGGCATGGAAGGGGATTGTCCCACTTTGCTCTGCACAGGGGTGGCCTCACCTCGAGTACTGGATGCAGTTTTGGGTGCCACAATATAAGACAGACATTCAGCTGTTAGAGAGTGTCCAAAGGAGGGTGACAAAAATGGTGAAGGGACTTGAGGAGAAGCTTTTTGAGGAGTGGCTGAAGTCACTTGGTCTGTTCAGCCTGCAGAAAAGGAAACTGAGGAGAAATCTCATGGCAGTCTACAACTTCCTTAGAAGGGGAAAAAGCACTGAGCCTGACAGAGTTCAAGAATCATTTTGACGACACTCTCAGGCACAGAGTGTGACTCTTGGGGATGGTGCTGTGCAGGGCCAGGGGCTGGACTCAATGACCCTCTTGAGTCCCTTCCAACACATCTTATTCTGTGATTTTGCCAATCCAGGCATAAGGATCTTGTCCTAGGTTTGAACTAATATTAGGTCAATTTAGCAGAATTGGTACTGATATTTAAGGGTCATCTAAACACAATCCTGTGCCATGTGCTCTGGGATGACCCTGCTTGTGCAAGGAGAATGCACCAGATGTCACACTGTCAACTGTGGTCCCTTCTGACGTTACTCATTCTGTGATTATGTGATAGAGACTTCTCAGCCTTATGTGGAGTTCTAAGCTGCAGCTTAAATTTGGTCCAAGAACCTCCTTCAGCTTGGAAACATGAACTAGACATGGACGCAGTTTTAGGTTTTAGTGTCATTTACAAACTTGTCATGGCCAAGGAACATAAAGTAATTAGAAGTACCCTGCAGTGGTTAAAGTTTACTTCAGTTCTGGGCACAGTTCATCTAGAAGTCTTATCCTTAAAGAAACCAGTTAAAGAACAAATGTTTCACGTTAAGTTTCAAGTACAGGACTGCAAATTAAATTCAAAATGTTGCAGAAGATCTAAAATTAAAAATAATTTACTTTTCTAGGTTTGGAATGAATCTTGACTTTCTTTTGTTTTTTCTCCTTGAGCTGCATTTTTTTGACCTACAGTTCACATACAAAAAGTAGAGTGTGACAGATCTGCAATGCAAATCCTGACTCCTCATATGCCAATAAGAGAAAAACAGTATACCAAGAAATATGAGATTCCAGTCTTTATGATATATACATTTGATAATTAAAACTATTTTAAAAATATCTCTGTTTTTCATAAACTTGTTCTTTC